>NW_023601543.1:32114736-32475709 GCF_014898055.3 Talpa occidentalis
ACTCTCAGTAGTGACAAAGTGAGAGTAAGTGCTCCGTTTTCTATATTGTGGTAATGTTGATGGCAGTGAAAGTCTTATGGCGATTATTCATCGGTTGAGTCCTTTGATATTGTACCCATATTTCCTTAACCAAAGGGTACAGAGAATGTCAGTTTCAGGGGGAAAGAAGGGATGTCTTCATTAGGTTTTTTTTGTTGTTGCTGTTGTTGTTCCAATTACATGTTACTCCACAGATGAATCCTAACTGTCAATATAAAGACACAAACCATTTAACAACCAATTGCTTCTGTGGCTGGTTAAGAGATAAAAACATAAAATATTTTGTTCTTCTCTTTGTAAGACTTATTTAATATAGTCATCTTTTTAGAACATCTGATGTCTGAATATAAAATGCCTCTTTGCATTGCATTGCATGTGTACAATGATCCTCTATGATTGTCCACCTCCCTTGACCAGTTCCTTTTAGAACAAAGCATTATACACTCCCCATTATACATTTTCAGGGTTTGGGTCTATCGGGTTCCTTGAGTTCTGTTTATACAATATTTACTTCCCTGCTAACCTCCCAAAATGTTGGGAGATTATCCCTAATCTTTAGTCACCTTGATGAGAGAAGATTCTGGCTTCCTGAAACAACTGATCTACTTTGGGGCTTACTGTAGGTTTAGTTCAGATTTACACCCTCCTATTTATGTTGTTTTTATTATAATTCTTAGACTAATATAAGCACTTGAAATTTGACTTTGTATCTTGCTACAGTGATTCACTCTTAAAGAATATCATTTAATTGAACTTTTCTTTATGGGTGTATGTGCATATATTTGGGTAACAAATGCTTATCAGATCTTCTCATGTTTATAATTTTTGTTACCCGGGTAGTATTTATCAAAGTTTATCTAGGAAAAATTAGAAATAAGATAATCAAAACAACAACATATCACTCAAGTCCCTATAGCTATAGTTAGAATTTTGGTATGTAATATCAATTTTTCTCTTCGCATGTAAACTATTACTTTTCAAAAAGAAAATCATGTTATAGTAAATACGGATTTTCGATTATTTTTAACCAATGCATAACAGCTCATGTTATGGAAATATAATTTACTTAACTCCTATTAATGGATATTTTGAACATCTCTAGTTTTAAATTACAAACAATGCTGCAATTAATCATATTAATCCATGTCTTCTCACTTTCATGAATTTTTCCATAGGATAAATATCAAGTAATTTATCATTCAGATATATGAATGTTTACATTTTAATACAAATTGGCAAATTGGTCATTAAAAGAGGCTACATTAAATCATCCCCTTGTACCTCTAATAGCATATGGCATTACCTGATTCTCTGCAATAGTGCTTTTCAAATTTGAATGCACATTAGAATCATCTAGGGAGATTTTAAAAAATCATCAAGGCCCAAGTTCCTCTCCCCACCAATTAAATCAGCGTCCCTGGGAGCAGGATCCTAGACACTAGCTCTCTGGGTGATTATAATGAACCAGCAGGTGATTATAATGAAACCAGGGTTGAAAGTCACTATTCCATATCATCACCAACAAAGAAAAAATGTTTTACTCAGGCCTAGAAATTCTACCTCTACTGAATTTTTAGAGAGTAACACTTGTACAAATGAGTATGTGTACAGTCCAGGGAACTGGTTTTGCAGAAAATAAAAATATAAGACAAGAGATTGAGAATCCTATCATTAAAATTACAGAAAATAATGAATTTGGGACTTGTATTCAAAACTACTATTTACTTGTGCCTGCCATGTGTAACATGTCAAAAGTGAAATTTGTCTAAGGTCTTAGCCTATATATTTGGAAGTATTATGTAGAGCCTTTAATAAATGATGGAAAGCACAAATATAGGGAGATCTTTTGGGTAACATGAATAGATTCCTTCAACTTAAAAAAACTCAGTAGATACTAAAATTGTCAGTTAGGAACATGCAGAAAGGCATTTCAAACCTTAGATACCAACTTATTTTAAAAGATGGGTGGATATCTATGGCAGTGGTCACAACAATTCTTAAGTGGGGAAACCTTTTCGGAAACACTCTTACCCATAACCCTAGCGGAAAAACTGCTTAGACTGGAGTTGGTATGGAGCATACAGATCCGGTCCATTCTCCTTCTCTCTAAACCTCTGCATTGTCTTCTGAAACATTCTAGGAATTCATTCCCAACAGCAATTGAAAGGAGAGAATATAAACAACTGGGATGCCATCAAACTGAAAAGACTGCACAGAAAAAGAAACCATAGCTAAACGACGACACCCTGGTGAACAGGAAAAAATATTTGCACACCATGTATCTGACAAGAGACTGATATCTTAAATCTACAAAGAATTCATACAACAACAACAAAAAAAATAACCCAATCAAAAAATTGGCAGAAGGGATAACTACGCACTTCTCCAAAGAAGACATGCAGATGGCCAACAGGCTCATGAAGATGTTCATCATCACTTATCAGGAAAATGCAAATCAAAACCACACTGAGGGCCTCCCCCGTGGTGCAGCGGTTGAGCGCTGGGTTGTGAAGCTGCCCGCAGCCTCTGCAGCGCTGGTTCAATTCCCGGCTGCTCCCCGGCCACCGGAGGAGGGTCCCACATGGCGCGCAGACCTCTCCTGCCGCCAGCTGCTCCCCTCAGCAGTGTACTTCGGTCCTTCTGCCTGCTCTGCTCCCCGCTCTGGCTCTGGTGAATTCTCTCACCCTCCCACGCTTCTGACTGTACCCAGTGCTTGTATAAATAAATAAATTTAAAAAAAAAACCCCACACTGAGATACTACCTCACACCTGCATTAAAGACTAGGAACAAGTAGTGCTGGTGAGAAGAGTGCAATAAAAGGAAACCCCTTACATTATTGTTGGGAATGTAGACTGGTCCAGACCCTATGGAAAAAGAGTATGGAGGTTTCTCAAAAGATTAAAAGTGGACCCAGGAATTCCACTCTTTGGTTTCTACCTGAAGAATACAAAGACAATAATTTTAAGGAAAACTTGCATCCCCATGTTCATGGCATTATTTATCATAGTCAAGCTATGGAAACCTAAGTCCCCAAAAGACATGAGTGGATCGGGAAGACAGGCATTATCCACAAAGGAATACTACTTTGTTACAAAAAAAAAATGAACGCTTGCTATTTCCAACAACATGGATGGGGCTATCGGGGATTATGCGAAGCAAAATAAGCCAGATGGGCAAATAGTGGACCAGAACAAATACTGGTGTCACACACATGTGAATATAGAGAAACAAAGGTCAGATAAAATAAATGTAACAACAAAACCTAGATATGCTAACTATCGAACTGAGGTACTAGAGGGTAAGTGGTGAGCAAAGTGGGGAGGGCGTAGTATGGACTATTGCGGTAGACTATGGCTGTTTTGGTGTGGCAACAACATGTGAAAGGGGATAGATACTATACTTATAAGACAATGGTGTGAACTAATATTACCCCAGTAAATTTAAAAATAGAGAGGCTAGACTCTCCGACCGGCAGAGAGGAGGGAAACAACAAACCAAAACGACCCACAAGAACAAACGACGCAGCAAGCGGGACCGTGAGTGGAAAGGAACTATTGCAGCCACCACACCCCGTGAACGGGAGCTGAGGCGAACCCTGCAGGATCCGCCACGGCGGTGAGCGAACGGCTCCGGGCGCCATTAGAGAAGAACAAAGACCCCGGGAGACGCGCACACAGCCCGGGCTGCCGGTAAGCTTGCGCGGAAAAGTGGCGCGCTCGGCGCGCTTGAAAAACAAGTGCAGACCGGGATCACAGCTGCCCAGGTCCCCGCGCCTGCGACCTAGGCTTGCAGGGAGACGACCTAGGCTTGCGGGGAGACGCGCGGAGGTCCTCACTGACGTGAAGGTCCCTCCCTGAGTGAGCAGGAACCAGGCGCCCAGGCACGGGAGCGGTGCAAAAGGCGCCATTCCCGCGCCACTGAACTGGGCTACAGCCCACGTCCTGGAACTGAGGGCTTTGAACTGAGACCCGGGGCACGAAAATTCGGGGCGTGGGTTCTCCACGACGGTGGGGCACAAGGCAGACACAGCACCCCAAAGCTGTTGAGGTGTACCCTACCATACCCGCTCTGTTCCCTGTCCCACGGGGTGGGGGAGGCGAAAAACAGCCCCCCAAGGACAATAGGAGAGATCTCTGGCGCCACCTAGCGACCAGGAAAAAAAAGTCACTAACACCCCATAGAACAGGAAATTTCTTAAGACTGCTTGAAAAGGGCAGAAGGCTTTCTGTAGGACCCAGTGGCCAGCCAGGAAGTTATTCCACGCCAGGCCCCTTCCGACCAGCAGTCTGAGCCCACAGAGGGAGCAGGCACCCACGTCCGGGGCAGACCGGGTGCGCAGAAGAGTGTGCCTGAAACCGGAGGCACAGGGACTGCATCCCGCTTCGCCATTTGAGAACAGGGACATTTCTTCAGTAAAAAACTGCCTAAAACCAGCAGAAAGCTCCCCCAGAAGACAGAGATGGCTCCTGGAAGAGCCAGAGGGGAGCGGAGAAGTTCACCCAAGATGTCAGTCAGTCCGAGCAACACAGTGTCCCAACGCATACGACAAATTAGAAAACAGACAGTAGGGAGTAGAAGAACCACACGCAACCTAACAACTCCTCAGGAAAGAAGCACACCACAAAAAGAAAACCACTCCCCAGATTGCAACGACAGCAACTTGGAAGAACTTCTGAGCCTTCCAGAAAGAGAATTTAAAATTGCCATGATTAAAAAAGTGATAGATCAGAAGAAGGAAATTGAGTCCCTAAAGAGGGAAGTAAAAGAAATGCAGGAGATCAAAGAATTAATGGAGGAACTAAAGAACTCCGGGAAAAGCAAGGAAAGCAGAATAGATGAAATAGAAGAACGAATAAGTTCTCTTGAAGACACAGAAATAAAAAGAACCAAAACAGAAAAGGAAAGAGAAGTACGAAGGAAAAAGAATGAAGAAAGACTTCGGGAACTATCTGACTCCATGAGGAAAGGAAATATAAGAGTTATAGGAATCCCAGAAGGAGAGGAGAGAGATGTAGGAACAGAGAAAATATTCCAGGAGATAATTGAAGAGAACTTCCCAAATGCGAAGAAGGAGCTGAAAATTGATATACAAGAAGCAAGAAGAACACCAAACTTCCACGACGAAAGGAAAAGCACAGCAAGACACATAATAGTAAAGCTCCCAAGAATCCAGGACAAGGAAAAAAATGAAGCTGACAAGAGGGAAGAAACAGATAACATTCAAAGGAAAACCAATCAGGCTGACATCAGACTTCTCTGAAGAACACTACGGGCAAGGAGAGAGTGGAGGGACATAGTCAACAGACTCCAAGAAAACAGATGCCAACCAAGAATACTCTATCCTGCAAAGCTCTCTTTCCTCCATGAAGAAAGAATATGGACCTTCCCAGACAAAGAGAAACTCCGGAATTTCATTATGAATAAACCCCCACTCCAAAAAATACTACAAGGAATCCTAAAGCCAGAACCTCAGAGGGACGAATAACAACGAAAGAAGACCAAAAAAAAAAAAAAAGTTATTAAAAGAATAAATAAAATCAAAGGAAAGACAAACATAATGGCAAATACAGATGCTAACATATCAATATTAACTCTAAATGTAAATGGACTAAACTCTTCAATAAAAAGACACAGAGTTGCAGCCTGGATTAAGAAACAAAACCCAACCTTTTGCTGTCTCCAGGAAACACATTTAGCTACAAAAGATAAAAATAGGCTCAAAGTCAAAGGATGGAAAACAATCCTACAAGCAAATGGACCAAAAAAGAAAGCAGGAACAGCTATACTTATATCAGATAAAACAGACTTCAAACTCAAAAAAATAAAAAGAGACCCCAATGGTCACTACATTATGATCAAGGGGACAATACTTCAAGAAGAAATAACACTCATTAACATATACTCACCAAACGAAGGAGCACCAAAATATATCAGACAACTGTTGTCCTCTCTGAAAACAGACATCAGAGAAAACACATACGTAGTGGGAGACTTCAACACACCACTATCAACAATGGATAGATCAACAAGACAAAAAATAAGTAAAGAAACTAAAGCTCTAAATAAGGACCTAGAGCATTTGGGCTTAACAGACATCTATAGAACACTAAACCCAAAAAAAACGGAGTACACATTTTTCTCAAGCGCACACGGATCATTCTCCAGGATCGATCACATACTGGGGCACAAGACAAACATCAACAGATACACCAAGATTGAAATCATACCAACCATCTTTTCTGACCACGAAGGCATCAAACTAGAAATAAATCATAAAAAGAAGGCAAGGAACTATCCTACCTCATGGAGATTAAAAGCCACACTACTGGAAGACCACTGGACTAACGAGGAGATCAAAGAAGAAATTAAAAAATTCTTTGAATTGAATGACAAGGAGGACACCAATATCCTAAATGTATGGGATGCAGCAAAAGCAGTAATAAGAGGAAAATATATAGCAATAGAAGCTCACATCAAAAAACAAGAAAGAACTCAAAGAAACAACCTAATCTCGAAGCTCAAAGATCTAGAAAAAGAACAACAAAAAAACCCAAAACCAGTAGAAGAAAAGAAATAATAAAAACCAAAGCAGAAATAAATGAAATTGAAACTAAAAAAACAATCCAAAAGATCAATGAAACCAAGAGCTGGTTCTTTGAAAAAATAAATAAAATAGACAAACCCCTAGCCAGGCTCACAAAGGAAAAAAGGGAGAAAGCACAAATACACAGGATCATAAATGAAAGAGGAGAAATCACAACGGACACAGCAGAAATCAAAAGAATAATCAGTAACTACTATGAACAGTTATATGGAAACAAGTTCAACAATCTAGAGGAGATGGACAAATTCCTACAACTCTACAATCACCCAAAGCTAGATAAAGAAGAAATAGAACACCTAAACAGACCAATTACAAGCAGCGAAATTGAAATGGTAATCAAAAACCTCCCCAAAACAAAAGCCCAGGGCCTGATGGATTTACAAATGAATTCTACCAAACATTCAGAGACGAATTAGTGCCTATCCTTCACAAACTCTTCCAAAAAATTGAGAAGGAAGGGACAATACCAAACACGTTCTATGAAGCCAATATTACACTAATACCAAAACCGAATAAGGACAACACAAAAAAGGAAAACTACAGGCCAATCTCCCTAATGAACACTGATGCAAAAATCCTCAATAAAATTTTAGCTATCAGAATCCAACAATGTATCCATAAGATAATTCACCACGACCAAGTTGGATTCATTCCAGGGGCACAAGGATGGTTTAACATCCGAAAATCAATCAACGTTATCCAACATATCAACAAAAAGAAATATAAAAACCATATGATAATATCAATAGATGCTGAGAAAGCTTTCGACAAAGTGCAACACCCATTCATGATAAAAGCCCTTGAAATTCTTGTGATACAAGGAACATACCTCAACATCATAAAGGCCATCTATGACAAGCCAACAGCCAGTATCATTCTCAATGGTGAAAAGCTGAAAGCAATTCCATTAAGATCTGGAACAAGACAAGGATGTCCACTCTCACCACTGCTTTTCAATATAATACTGGAAGTCCTAGCCAGAGCAATAAGACAAGAGAAAGACATCCAAGGAATCCAAATAGGAAAAGAAGAAGTCAAACTATCACTATTTGCAGATGATATGATAATATACATAGAGAACCCCAAAATCTCCACAGAAAACTAATTCAACTCATCAATCAATTCAGTAAAGTGGCAGGATACAAAATCAACACGCAAAAGTCAGTAGCCTTCCTATATACAAACAATAAATCTGAAGAAGAAGAAATCAAAAAAACCACCCCTTTTATTATCGAAACAAAAAAAATCAAATATTTGGGAATAAATCTAACAAAAGAGGTAAAGGACCTATACAAAGAAAACTATAAAACACTGTTAAAAGAAATAGAAGAAGACACAAAGAAATGGAAAGACATCCCCTGCTCATGGATTGGAAGAATAAACATTATTAAAATGGCCATCCTACCAAATGCAATATACAGATTCAATGCTATTCCAATCAAAATCTCAATGGCATTCTTCAAAGAAATAGAACAATTATTGATGAAATTCATATGGAATCACCAAAAACCCGAATAGCCAAAGCTCTACTGAAAAAAAAAAGAAGGAAATGGAGGCATCACACTCCCAGACTTCAAACTATACTACAAAGCCATAATCATCAAAACTGCATGGTATTGGAACAAGAACAGACATACAGACCAATGGAATCGAATAGAAAATCCAGAAATAAACCCACAGATTTATGGTCAACTAATCTTTGACAAAGGAGCAAAGACTATGCATTGGAGCAAAGAAAGTTTGTTCAATAAATGGTGCTGGGAAAACTGGGTCGCTACATGCAAAAGAATGAAGCTTGACCACTACCTCACACCATACACAAAAATCAACTCAAAATGGATTAAAGAACTAGACATAAGACCTGAAACCATAAAATACATAGAAGGAAATATAGGCGAAACACTACGGGATTTGCACATCAAAGACATCTTTACAGACACATCACCCAAAGCAGTGATAGTGAAGACAAAGATAAACAGCTGGGACTACATCAAATTAAAGAGCTTCTGCACAGCAAAAGAGACAATAACAAAAACAAAGAGAAACCCCACCAACTGGGAGAACATTTTTGCACCCAACACTAATGATAAAGGACTGATCACAAAAATCTGCAAAGAGCTGATGAGACTCAGCAACAACAAAGAAAATAATCCAGTCAAAAAATGGGCAGAAGAGCTAAAAGAAACTTCTCTGAAGAGGAATTGCAAATGGCCAACAGGCATATGAAAAAATGTTCAACATCACTTGTAATCAGGGAAATACAAATCAAAACTACCATGAGATACCATCTCACACCAGTGAGAATGGCACATATTAAAAAAACTAGCAACAACAAATGTTGGCGAGGGTGTGGAGAAAAAGGAACTCTTCTGCACTGTTGGTGGGAGTGCAAACTGGTCCAACCACTATGGAGAGCTGTGTGGAGATTTCTGGACCTACTAAACATAGAGCTTCCATATGATCCAGCAATTCCACTCCTAGGTATTTACCCAAAGGACACAGAAACATCAATTCCAAAGAGCACCTGCACCCCTATGTTTATAGCAGCACTGTTTACAATAGCTAAGCTTTGGAAACAACCCAAATGCCCAAAAATAGATGACTGGATCAAGAAGATGTGGTACATATATACCATGGAATATTACTCAGCATTCAAAAAAGATAAACACATGCAATTTGCAGCAACATGGATGGCGCTGGAAGGGATCATGCTCAGCGAAATAAGCCAAAAAGAAAAAGAAAAATACCGGATGGTCTCACTCATAGCAGGAATCTAGAAAACTTAAATAAGGGACCAGGAAAATGAATATAAGAAAGTGAAAATCAAAATCAACAAAAAACTATGAACCAGAGACACTTTTTGGGGGGTGGGGGGCGGGAGGGGAAGGATTGGGGTCAGAATGGGGCGTTTGCAATTGTATGGGGGAATATAAAAATAAAATTTAATATTAAAAAAAAAATTAAAAATAAAAATAGAGAGGCTAATCTGCTCTATACAAACATACTTTGAAGTTGTTTATTTCAAAAATAAATGAACAAAAATTAAAAGGTGGGGCCAAAATATTTATACATCACCTGAGAAATATGGATGGCAAATATACATATGGAAAGATGTTTAACATCATTCGTCATCAGAGAAACGTAAATTAGAACTACAATGAGATATGGCTAAAATTAAAAAGAACAACCATACCAAGTATTATTAAAGACATGGGAATGTAACCACTTTAGAAAATATTAGTGTATTAGTGTATATGATCCAACCATCCCATTCCTAGATACTTATGCAAGAGAAATGCAAAGTGTATTCATATAGTCCAAATCTGGGAATAACCCAAATGAAACCGTGGTAATCCTATATATATAGTGGAATACTACTTGGATAAAATGCAAAGAACTATTGATACACATAATAAAAAGGATGAACCTCAATTTTGCTGAAAGAAGACAGACACCCACCACCCAAAAAAAGTACATCCTGTATGATTCCATTTACATAAAATTACAGAAGAAAATGATTCTATGTTGTCAGAAATCCAATCTTTAGTTGTCTGGGGTGGGAAGACAGGGAGAAATGGAAGGGCAGGACTATAAAGGAGCAATGAAGAAACTTTTGGGGGTGATAGATATGTTCACTCTCTTAATTATGGTGATAGCTTCATGTGTGTATGTATACATGTCAAAACTTATCAAATATGTACTTTAATGTACATCAATTATACCTCAATAAAGCTATTAAATAAAAAATGTGTAGCAGATCCATGTAATACTAAATTGGGAAGGTAAGAGTAAAGATGAAAAGTTAAGTTGCAACACTATCGTCCTATTGTTGCAAAGTAATAAATCTGTGCACATTTTCAAGATTATGACACTATACACCAAATTTTAACCCAGAAAAAGCAGTAAGTGATTCAAAATATGTTGTAGAAGCCAATTTATTGACATAGAAAGATGTTCACAATATACAGTTACTGGGGGAAAAGCAAGTTACAACGCATATTTACGGTATGATCTTGTTTAACTTCTTAAAAATCTCAAAGCATTTTCACACTTAGACATTCTCTTCAGTTCAGACCAGGTGTTGTAATTCCTACCATGAGTCTTAGAGAACACAGCCATTGCCCTAAAGTGCTGGCAATGCTTTCTGTATGGAGCGGACTTCCAAGAATCACCATCACAGAGTCTGAGGCAGCAGCTTCTCTCCTAATTCTCCTGTACTGTGTTGATGAAGCTGCAGTTCTAGGTCTAAATTTCTCCCATTAGTTTATCTTGCACAGTTTGAGCTGGTACAAATGCACAAAGTGGGCTAGCCTACTAGTAAAAGGTAGAGCCCTTTAGACTTTCATATGACACAGGAGAATAAATATTAGTCAAAAAAATCAAGGTATGATTTTGTAAGGAGAAAGCCATTGTCTTTTAAAATGTACTGTATGAAACAATGTATAGAATGATTCTAGTTCTTTGACCAAAAAAAAGTACACTGGGATTGAAAAAGGTAGGCAAGCTATATTAGTGAGTTTCACTTGCTAATGATTCCAAATCTTTCTCACTCAGTCAACAGTTTGGGGCGCCTACTCTTTCTCAGATACTGCCAGATCAAATCCATATACTCATCCCAGATTTTTCCCAAGTCCCAGTCAGCAAATACGTAATGGACATGTGCATTTGGAGGAAGTTAAGAATTGCAAGTCCTAGCAGGGACATTATCTACAGCAAAACAGAATCATTAAAATCAAACTGAGCCTTGAAGGAACGTTCAAGAGTGGGTTCTGGTGTCAGGCAAAACAGCTATGCCATCTGCTTGCTGTGTGAATTTCGGGAAAATATTTAACTTACCTAGTTCTCACTAGAGGCACCCAGTACAAGTCATAATTTAAAAAAAGATGCCAGTACCTAACTCAGGATCATTGTGAGAGAAAAAAAAAAAAAAACATGCAAAATACAGTGCCAATAGTGTGTGACATCAGAGCAGGTACTCAGGAAACGATTCCTCCATAAACATACTACATTTCTCTTCCTTGAAAAGACTGACATAAATAAAATAGCCACACAATTTAAGCTATCAATGTAGTGGCAAAAGAAAATAAGAAATACATTTTATCTAAGATTCAGGGCCATTGTTGTGTTGTAGAATGAGTTGACCGATGCAGGTGGAATAGGGGGAAAACAGTAATCCCTTTTTCATTAAACACAGCAATGTCTGCCTCTTTCATGTAGAGTGAACCACTGGCAGTGAGTGTGTAGGTATACATCTAAGCATTATTAGTCATCTTTTTGTGTACATATGCTTTATTTCTGCAGCTAGATTAAATATATATATATATATGCTCAAGGGTATTTTCTTTTTATGCCATTTGAAGCCACAAAACATCTAAGCAAGTACTAATGAACAAGTTAGCTTACTTTTGATGAACTGGTTCACTATCTTCCAAAGTAAAATATTAAAATGCTTCTAAACCTACACAAGGTAAAAAGTGAACAAATACATTCACCTCACAATGTAATATTCATTTGATAGCTCCAAAATTATCTAATTTAAACCTAGGAACTGTCACAGGTAATATTGTGTTAAAGGTGTAATTTGTAATGTGCACACTGTAATAATCAAAACATTATGCAAAGCGCTTTTGGAACAGACACCTTACTGGAGTTCGGAGATTGATCCAAGTGTTCTCTCTTATTTCTGGCTCATTTTACATTGTTTCAATAATCACTTTAACTTCCCGGAAGATGGCCATGAGCGTATTATAACTCAAGTGATCAACCACTACAATTGAGCCCTTTCTGATATGCTCCTTTATGTTAATAAATATGGCCACAGCACTAACAAGATTGGCCTTTGCCTCCTTCTGGTTAAAGATAAGTTTTAATGCTGCTAATGCCTCTGTATTGATCATATCTCTGGCTGCAGCCGGATTTTCTGACATATTCAAAAGTACTTTCAAAACAAGATTTCTGGTTTTACGATTTCCCTGGGATAGCAAATTGAAAAGTTCTGAGAAATAATTGGCAACAATGTGGTGATGGTTAGAATTAGTACTCAGTTGCCCTAGAATCTTTAATCCAGACTGCTGTCCTGGTGAGTTCAAGGGAAAAGACATGGTTTCCTTACACATATGCTTAACATGTAATTCAACTTTGCGCTGTCTTTCATCTCCAGAAGGGGGATTGAGAGTAATCACAGCCTTTTTTCTCATTTCAGAGGAAGGAAAACTGAGCAAGCTTTCAATAAGTGTCACTACTCCCACCTCATTAATGAACTCTTGGGCAAATGGATGGACATTAATGATGCCCATTGCAATTTGAGCTATTTTATGAATGAGAGGATCAGTAGTTGACTTAAGTAAGGTAACAAGTTTTTCAAATTCCTCTGAATTCATGTAGCATTCCATTTTGCAAGGGCAAGCAAATGGCTTAATCCCATTCACCTCCCTGATCCTGATTTGGCGTCTGATCTCCTCTATGGTCTGGATGCAAGGGTCAGAACCAAATGGGTGCTCAGGGACAGACTGAGCACCAGAGGGAGCGCTCCTAGAAGAGCATGGTATTGGTGCTGGTGTTGGCGCTGATGTTGATGTTGATGGTGCTGCTGCTGCTGCTGCTGCTCCTGCTACAGGCAAAGAATGAGGATTTTCCTCAGCTGAGGCCAGGACAATATAAGAAGGTGGCTTTATCTCAGATGGGATCTGGGACCTAAATCCTAACACTGCTGGAGTTACAGCAGGAGCTTTAGGCCAGATTGTTACCTCAGACCAGTCTTTAGGCCTATTTTTCTCATTAATTTCATCGACAGGCTGGGGCTTAATTATCCTGCTCACAGGTTTAGGATTAGGATCAAAACTAGTTTCATCTCCATCCCAAAACCAGTTACCAATAACATTCTCCTCTTCTTCCTCCTCCGCTCCTGGCTTAGCCTTGTAGCTGGCCCCCACCACAGGTTCCGACTTCTCAGCACAGGACAGGGGACCAGTATCCTTAGCTTTACCTTCATTCTTAACACTGGACCGATTACCCGCCTCTTCTCCATTCCAGAACCAGGAACCAACACTTGTGTCTTCCCCAGCCCAGAACCAGGCATCAATACCAGTCTTTTCTTTACGTGTGGACCTGGACTCAGTATGGGTCTCAGGCACAGAGCAAAACCGGGACATTTTAGTAGCCTCGTCCTCAGATTTGGGACTGGTATCTGCTGGGCCCCCTTTCTTCTTCTCAGTAACAACCCTGTTCTTAGATACTGCCTTCATCTCTGCCCCTGCCTTTGGCTGAGATCCTGACTTGGCTGTTGATTTAGCCCGGTTCTTGCCTCCAGATTTAACTACACCAGTGGCTGCCTTCTCTCCTTCAGCTTGTGCACCAGACCTTTTGCCATTTTTGGCCTTGTTTCTACGCCCATTCTTAGACCCAGCCATGGTAGAAACCCAGTTATACAGATAGTACCGTACAGTCTTGGTCTTGATCAATGTCTTAACACCCTTTTCTTTGTCAGAGATAAACTTGGTAACAAGAGCAGAGAGTCGACTGTCAGTTCAGCAGTCACACAGACCCCTTTCCAAACACTTGCCTCTGTCAGTGACACAGAGGGCAGAAGCACCCAGGCTGAGAGAAGACGATGGCTTCTGAGTGCAGACCTGTTGAAGGTGATGACCTTCTGCCACTCCAAGGTCACCACAGCCACCTAGAAATGGACCTGAAGTGGAGGAAGGAAATGGGATTTGAGTCTTTTCCAACTGTGCTTCTCTATACAGACAATCACACAGAAGAGCATGCAAAAACAGAATTGGACTGTGTGGTAGGAGTGAAATAGAAAATACCATCACCTCTTTTAATCCCTCCCACATTCCCGCTAATGCCCAACAAAGTCCTGTGCATTTATTACCCTATTCCTTTCTCTGGATCACATAGGAGAAGCGGTGATGGGAAAGCTTGCTGAGAGTGGAAGAAGCTAAGTAGCACCAGGTCCCTTTGGCACACATCACTACACTCCACATGTCTATTCAAGTAGGTCTCACACCAACCTGCACTGATTGGGTGCAACTTTCTCCTCCTTCCTTCTTGTCAGTGTTGATCAGTCCTATAGCCAACTCACAGGCAGAATCTATAAACAAAAATATAGGTAAAATTGAAATTTTGATTATTTGGTAGCTAGCTATACACTATTATCTCCAGACCCAATACCTGCCTTTTCAGATACATAATTCTGGGTAGAGCACACTTCTGGTTTTCTTGGTTCTCCTCATGGCTTCCCTCACTTCTGCCCCAGTATCAATCAATTACCCTACAGGAACAATCCTGGCTTACCCCACCTCCATTTCCTATACACATATGAGAGGGAAGAGGTGTCGGAGAGTTGGAAGACAAAGGCTCCAAGAGATGATCTGGCCTCACCCACCTGCCAACAGCCAATCCCCACCCCCAATCAACCATTCATGCTCATACTCACCTAGAATTCCAACAGTTTTTGTAGTGAACAGCGACACTTAGATTTCAACAGGAACTTATAAAGAAACAAGCCTATGGATAGACAAAAAGGCAGAAGAGAGAAAACGGAAGTGATTAAGATGGCCCAATGCCCCATGACAAGGGTTATAACATACTTTCGTTTATTTAAGGCCATGTTAAATGGCTCCCACCTGTCTCTTCTTCCCTAATGATTTCCTACCCAATTTCCTAAGACCTGTACCTTGTCTAATTATACCTCCTCCCAACTCTGAAGTCAGTCATTTCCCCAGGAAATGCTATACTTCTTTCCCTGAACAGAAGTATGAGACCCAAGAGTGGGAAGTACGACACAGCCAACTATTTAGAAAGCAGGTAGGGAAGATAATGGGGACTATTATTTTAATACCATCTTCGCATGTCCCTGCTCTTCTCCCTCTTCTCATACATAGATCTTACCTCATTCACCGCCGTGCCAGTCTGCCTACACAGCAGGGGTCCTTCAGAGATGTTATCCTTCCGAGCAAATAGCCCTCTAGCTGGAAAAGTTACACCCTACAGAGAAAGGAAGGAGCATTCAGCAAAATACCAAGAAAATATGTTGACAATGGTAAAAATATATCGGGTTAATGAACAGATACCCAGAACACAGGTCTTAATACCCCCTCGAAATTAAATAAATGTGTTCTGCTGCCACAGTTCTTTCTTCAGGTACCCACCATAAGGAAGTCTATGAAAACTGCGTTGACTGCTTCTGCACCAGGGGCTGTGAGGGGTGGATGGGGCTTGGGTTTCCAGAAGCAGCAATTTGAGGCGCAGACTAATTTCATGCATTTTAAGTAGATCATTCAAAAAGCTTTCTTTTCTATATGTTGAACCACCACTCCCACACCTCAAAGTATAGTGGGCTGAGATATTGACAATCTTAGTGAGAAAGGTGGATAAACACCACCCACCCCCTTTTACATGGACTCATAGTGTAAAAGTAGATACATGTCTCAGTCTGTCTTCTGCTTGCATTAAGTTGGGTGCAAAATCTAAATATGAAAGGCAATGAAACAACCCCGTTTTAATAGGGAGGTAAATAATTCTTTCTGGAGTCTTCCTAATCTACAATTGCACAGGTCGCTTTTTGCCAAATGCGCCAGACGTAGGCCCAGACAGGAGACTGTGGTATCAAGGGGGTGTCTGTGGAAAGGGACAGCGCCCAGGACGCGGAGCCCCCACAAACACCCGGGCACCCACTCCCTCCCGATCCCCCCGAAGCCCGACCCCCCAGATCCACCGCAGCCCTGCTCCGCCCTGCCCGGGCGCCCCCGACCCGGCTCCCGCTCCGATGAACCTTTTCTCCAGCAGCAGCCACCCCCGGGGCCCCGGCCCGCACCGACGCCGTCGAGGGCGGGCGCCCGGGCCTGGACAGCGGGCTGCGCAGCGGCGCACGCCGCTCCCGGTCAGGTCGCCCGAGGGAGCCTCGGGGCCCCGAGCCAGACCCGCGCCGGCCGCCGCCGCCTCCTCGCCAGGGGACCCCGGCGCCGCGCACCTCCCGCGGGCACCGCTTCCCACCGCCGCCTCCGGGTCCGTCTGCCAAAGCGCCACGCGCCGCTCAGACGGCCCACGGCGGGGCCGCCCGCCACCCCCGCGACGCCCCACTCGCCTGGGCCGCTCGGCGCCCGGGCCGTCGGTCCCCCTCTCCGCCCGCGCCTCGCTGCCGCCGCGCCGCTCGCCGCGCTCGCACTGGCACAGGCGCCCCCTCCGCGCCGCGGCCGCGCACTGGGCAGGGGCTGCGCAGGCTGCCGCAGCAACCGCGCGGCGAGGGTGTCGGGAAGGGGGGCGGAGGGATACGCCGGGCGCCCACGGCTCGACGCCCCCTCCCACACCCACCTGGCCCCTCCCGAGGGGCGGGGACACGCGCCCGCGCCCCGCGGCGACCCCGGCCCGCCCCTCACCCTTACTCTGCTGGCGCTGCCAGCCAGGGCGCCCCCAGCCCGGTGGGACCCGCGTCGGGACGGGAGCGGCTGCGGGGTGGGGGGAAGAGCAGCGGATGGATACCAGGGAGCCCCTCAGTGTGGCCCTGAGCCCCCAGACTGCTCACTGCCCTCGGTCTGCCCACCTCCCTTGGCTCCCTGGGCACCCCTTTCCCCTGCGTTTCTGGATGCTCATGGGGGAGGGGCCCTCAGGACACAGGGCCCAGGCTGCAGGGGAGGGCCCACTGAAGGCCACATACCCCTGAGCTTCTGGGCTGCCCCTCCCAATTCTTGCATGGCTTCCTGGGGCCACCCAGGGGATGAAGGTGGCCAGGTCTCCCCTGAAGGCCTCACCACTCCCCCTCTTCCAAAGGAAGGCCAACCTAGACCCCAAGCCCAGGAAACCGACCTCTGCTCTGTGCCAAGAGCCACTGTAGCGGCCACACTGTTTTTGCCTTTTCTGAAGGGTGGCAAGCTTTGCCATTGCCTGGTCCCCGCAGGGGCCCAGAAACAGGGCCTTTCCCTCAGAACCGGCACCAGATCATACAGTCCTCCCTCTGTCACCCCAAAGCCAAGTCCCAGGCAGCAATCAGGGAGGGCGGCTCCTCTTGCATTGCTTTAAAATAAGGGGACACTGCCCAGGCACTTCCTTAAGCAGCGCCTACCTACTATTTCTCCTTTTCTGTCACCAGCTATATCCTGCCCAATGAATGTGTATACATAAAATTTTTGATTTTTCCTTTCAAGCAGTGGGAGGAGAGATTTTGGGTTAAGACTGTCAGTTCCAGGGAGGACAGGACCCTTTTTTCAGCCTGTCCCTCAGTTCTACACATAGAAGACAAACTAGTGAATACCTGAAAGAAGTGAGGTGCCATTGAGGGGCAAGAATTCCATGGTACCCTCTATTGGTTGCAGATCAATGCCACATATAGGTCTTTGATGTCTATAACCCCAGGACTTAGCCCAGAGTGTACTACACAGAAGATGTGCTCTCTAGTTTTCCAGGGGAGAAAAGGAAACAAGAGGGAAGTACCCCTTTGGAGAAACCCCTCAATTTGACACACTAATACATTTGATTTGCAAGAGAAATAGGAGTTTCAGCTACTTCTCACTCCACTTTTTGATGAATCATTTTAATGATTCTTAACATTTGTTTTACTATCCTTAAAGGGTAACAGTATTAAAACTATAGTATAGTCTCTTAACTCTGAAAAACATTGAGCCTACAAATTCTGATGAGTTTCTTTCACTAATATAAGACTGTGGGTATATACAAACAAGGAGGTTTCCTTAAATACAACATTGCTCATAATAGCTTAATTGTAAATAAAGTAAATGTCAGTCAATAGGAAAAGATTACACTATGGTACATATATTTTTATATACAGCATTATTTTATCCTAGCTATAACAATGTAGAAATAATTCCAGATATGTTAAGTGGAAGGAAAAGCAAATTATAGAATACATAATTCTTTCTCTGGAAAAAGTATGCTTTGTTAGTGTATGTACATAGATGTATATAAATATCTAAATAAAAAGCATGTGTCCACACCAAACCACTAAGGGATTATCTCTGAGAATGGAGTGTGTGCAGTAAAGAATAACTTACCCTTTTTTTTTTCTAAATAAGCCCCATATTGTGTGACTGTTTTACAATGAGAACATATTTATATGATTAGCATAATTGATTTAGGCCTATGTGGTTTTGTTCTAAACAAGTATGAGAATTCTGATGGCTTATTCTTCACATTTTACTTATAAAAATACATCAGATTTTATAGGCAAGATCCTTGAGTGCTTTTGGTGGACTATATTAAAAAATACTGGTTTCAGAATGAGTAAAAATTCCTTTTTGGCTTGGTCAAACCATACCTTGGTATCACTTGTGAGAATATTTGTTAACACACTGAGATGGACAAGGATGATGAGTACTAGAATTATGTCTTCATTTATTCCTGCTCTCACACTCTCCCTTTCCTTATGTAATTGTAAAAAGGAACCTATTGTTCCTTTTTTTTCAATTATTTATTTTTTTACATAATTGTTTGCTTTAAATATTGTTTAACTATTGTTCCTTTTCTTTATAGAACTTTTGTTAACATTTCTTACAGGGCAGGTCTGCATGTGATGAGTATTTTCAGTTCTTGTTTTGTCTGACAAAAGATTTCTCCATGTTTGAAGGATTTCAATGATCACAGAAATCTAGGTTGGTCTTTTTTTCTTTTTTTAATATTTTAAATATTAATGCTTCTTCTTTGTATGGTTTCTGGTGAGAAATACACTTTAATTCTTGTCCTTGTCCTTTTGTAGTCATCCCATCCATCCCACCTTTGGTTTCTTGCAGTGTTTTCTCCTTGTGTTTGATTTTTATAATTTGCACCATATGCCTAGGTGTGGTTTTCATTTTTATTTATCCAGCTCGGTATTCTTTGAATTTCCTGTATCTGTAGTCTGGTGTCTCATTAATTTTGGACAATTCTCAGCCTATTACTTAAATATTTCTTCTGCCCCAGATTCATTCTTTTCCTTCTGGTATTTCAACTATGCTGTTGCACCTTCTGGAATTGTTCCACAGTTCATTCTTTTTGCATTTTAGTTTGGAAGTTTCTATTTATCTTCAAGCTGGCTGACTCTTTCCTCAGCTATGTCCACTTTACCTACGAACCCATCAAGGGCATTCTTCAATCTTCTGTTACAGTATTTTTTATTTCTAGTATTTACTTTTGATTCTGTATTTTTGTTCCTCTATGTTGTCTATTTTATCCATTAGAGCCAATGACATATTAGTCATACTTAAGTTAAATGCCCTGAAAACCCCAAAATCTTCATTATTTCTGAGTCTGGTTCTGATGCTTACTTTTTATCCTAAAACTGTGCTTTTTGCCTTTTAGCATGCCTTATATGTTAAAAGCTGGTTGATGTGTTGGGTAAATAAACCTTTAGTGAGAGGTTTTATGTTAAGATGATTATCATTTGGGCTGTGCTTAATGTTTGTAGGTTATAGGTGTCAGAGTGTTCAAATTCCTCTCATGTTATTTTTGTCTCCCCTCTTAACTTTGGGCTTCCATAATTACTTCTCATGGAGAATGTTTGTGTCTTGCAACAATTTTAGCTACACTGGAGACTTGCTAGCATGGTGATAATATGTGGAGAAAAAGTGTTCTGTAATCTTATGACTAAACTCCAGTCTTTGAAGGGCCTGTATCCCTAGTCTGTGACTGTCATTAATGTTTCTCAGCTTCTCCCCCTTATGTGGAAGGCCAGAGTGGGATGGAGAGAAGGAATGCCTTTCCCTCAGCTGGAATAAGGCTCTGAAAAGTATTTTCCACTAGAGAGTAGGTCTTTGTTATGGAGAAGACTCTGTGTGTATTTCACAAGAGTATACTTTCCCCACTGCCTGAGCCAAGAGGGGATATTTCTGGGCTCCTCACTGTAAGAACCTGCTATGGTTCTTGGAGTAAAACTCAAAACTTCCAAGGTTTCAGGTCCCAGTGGGGTTTCTCACTTGCATACTATTTCACTTAGTCTCCAGCAATTCATCAAAATTACCATGTAAGTATTCTTACCTGTTTTTGTTGCAGTTTCTGCTCTATGTAAGATGAGACAGACTGCGATTCTCCAGATTTGTCTTTTCTCTAGGTTCTGGGATGGTCATTTGTCCTGTGACTACAGTTTTTGATGGGTCCAATATGCTATTGTTTATCTTTATTTCTGGTTGTAAGTACAGGAGCAATGGCTTCCACGCTCTTTCCATGTCTGAATTTGAACTGGAAGTTTGGCCTATGCATGGTAATGGAGTAGAGCTAAAGACCAGTAAACATAGCTTTTGTCCTCTTTTTTCAGCTAAATTTCAGGTATGGGAATAAAATTACCACTGAGAACTTAGTTAAACACTAACTTTTCCCCTCCCAGGTACAGAAAATTTATGTGGCTCCCTAAATCTGGCATCTCAGCCCCCAAATTCTTAACCTGAAGTACAGATTAGAATTCAAACTTCTGACTCTAAATTCTTCATGGTGAGGTCTGTGTAAGTATGACTTAACTCTAGGAGACAAAAGTCATTTCTTTGACCCCCACCAGCACCACCACTGCTACCCACAGTTGCCAGCTAACGGTGAGCAGTTTTAGAGCACTGGACTCTCTCCTCCAGGCTCTAGTCTGGTACTCAGCCACACCTCAGAGCCAGGCAGTCTGAAGTCTGAATAGCCTTTGCCACTAATTATTTGTGTCACCTTGGAAATGGTACAAAATGCATTTATATCTGGGTTAATTCATCCTTCAAAGGGGCTGGTAATAACTATTTTGCAGGATTTCTATGTATACTAAATGAGGAAACTATCTGATAATCCGCAAGGCCTGCATATGTCAGGTCTTCGTAGTTCTTTTAAAATTGTGATGTCATCATATTATGGGGAAAGTAGGAGAGGTCAGATGGAAACTCCCCGGTGGCTTTTAGAGGTCATAATTGCTATGCCATCACCACCATGCTCTTTTTCACTGTAACCTCAGTGCTTTGTATACTCTGTTGCTTATCATAACTCCTTACTAAAACAATACCATTTTTATAGAAGTATCTCTCCTTCCTCTTATAGTCTGGTATCACAGGGAGGCTATTCCCACATCCAAGGTGAGCCTGCTTGGTCTAGGTACTTTTTGCATCAGGAAGGGGTTGTGATCTAATTCTGCTCAATGAGACATTGAGACTACACAAGGAATTCTGAGGAAAGCGTCCTCACACATAAGGTCATTGAAAAAATGGACGCCTTTTCTTTCTTAGAAAGTTGCGTGATTCCTAGAATAGTTGCAGCCATAACACTACCAGCCTTAGCACAGAAGGTGGTATTTGTGAATGGCAGAAAAAGAATGGAAAAGAATGATATGTATGCTCAGGCACAGAACAACTCTTCAACGAGTTCCTGACTTCTGCTTATCAGTGAGTACCTGCCTCTTAAAACCAGATGCAGAACACATGGATGTTTCCATGTTAAAGGAAATGTGTGGATGCTGATCACCTTGCTTCATGGATTGCTAGAGAGCTGACAACTGTGGTTGGCTTTGGCTCCAGAATGAAAAGGAAAGCTTCAGGCAGAAAACCCAAACCATGACTTATCTAGGGGGTTCAGAGGTACATTACAATAACTGATCTCATAGATAAGCTCAGTGGCAACTCAGAGAATTATTACATGAAAGTACACCCTAGTGAAATAGCCATAATGTAAAAACAACAGAAGTTATCTACTTTCATTTTGGGGGATAGTACTGAGGGTGAGAAAGATAAATTCATAGTATCAACGATTGGAATTGGGTTAATTTTCCCTAACGTGGGTATAAAAAGCGGTAGGTATCTGGGAGTTATACAGTGCTGGGATTTTGTCATAACAGTGGAGCGGGCGCTAGAGGATACAGTAGGAGAGTAGGAAAAATGAGGGATTATTAAATTGGGAAGGAAAAGCTGGAGTAGGCTAATACACAGGGGGAAGGAGATATGGGTCAGAGGCTAACAACACTCTAGGTTTAAGTTTCTTTATAAAGAATAAAGTACTCTGCTACAAAGTGTAAGGAACAGAAACTCTGATGATGAAGTTAGTGACGGTGATGATGGCAGCTTTTAGTGATAATTAGCACCAGAGGAATAAAATGTGCATCAGTGATGATGTACGCCAGCTCTAGATTCAAACTACAAAGTTTTGAAGCTCAGCTCTTCTAACCCACTTAGTGAGGTTGGCCAAGTTACTCACCCTCTATGCCACACCTTCTTCACACTTAGGATGGAGACAACAACAGTAACTACCATATGTTAGCTGTGACGATTAAATAAGTTCTACATCGAGAACCCTGGGAAGAGTATTTGGTACATACAGAGTACTTAATAAATCTCAACATTAATAATAATTACTACTACAAGTAGTAAAAGATAAGGTGTTTTGGTCAGACTGAAGTTTGATTCACACTTCCAGAGCCCAAATTTCTTCCTCTGTGATAACCGTCCCTCAACAATAGTTCTTATTAATAAAAAAATGACTCCAGTACACTTTAAAAAGAAATAAATGCTAACGTAGGGGCAAAAAAAGTACTGAGTAAGTATACACAACAGAGGAATTACTTCCTACCAAGGGACAAAGAGTAAAGACAGGGGAATCAGAAAGATAGCAAACTGGCCCAAGCATTTGAACTGAACCGAAAAGCATGAATATGGTTCCCAAAGGCATAGAAAGGGTTGTAAGCACCATGAAGGTTGAGGGAACAGTATGCAGAAAGGTAAAGTATTCAAAGGGGCCTCCCAGGAGGCACAGCGGGTTGAGCGCAGCGCTGTGAAGCTGTCCACAGCCTCTGCAATGTGGGTTCGATTCCCTGCCAGCTACGGAGATAACCAGATGGCGTGGCAGACTGCCGTGCCTGCTGCTCCCCTCAGCAGTGTTTTCGGTCCGCCTGCCTGTTCTGCTCCCTGCTCTGTCTCTGGTGAATACTCTCACCCTCCCGTGCCTCTGGCCTGTACCCCAGTTCTTGTATAAATAATATTTTAAAAAAAAGAAGTATTCAAGTACACAGTATAGCTGGGTTGGGAAACAGCAGGTTGTCCAGTGTGGTGTGAGTGCAGGCAAAGTGGAGGCAGGCTTGACTAGCCTAAGATACTTGAAAGGGAATGCCTTCTTAAACCGAGTCCTCATCTCATTGTAGTCCTGGCTCTTTCTTGGAAAAATGTGTCAGGAGATGGAAGGGTGGAATTGTATGGACAGGCACAGGCCCTTGAAACCCTCCATAGGGAAGCTGTTAGTATTTCATAGAAGAGATTCCACTGAAGGTTGCTCTTTTGAAAGTGGGTGTGGGAAGGATGGTTGCCATGTGCTAAGTCCAGCTGTGCTGTAAGAAGATACATTATTTCATTCATGACTAGAGAGATGACAAATCCATTCTATTTTTATCACCAGGCAGCAATAGTTTAGGTGAAGTGACATCTGAGCAGGCCCTGATATTTATTACATGAGATAACCCACGACATTTATCCAGAAAGGGAGCAGATACAAAAAGACAGTATGAGTGATGAGGTTTTTACTTCAGAGGAGACCAAAGGAACAAATTCTCAGTAAGGAGAGGAGAGCAAAACACCAGAAAGACTGAAGAGTCTGCAGAGGGGAACATGAGATTAGCAATAAAGCAGTTTCTGCAGGTGGTTTCCAGAATGACTCTCCTCTGAAGAGTGAGGTGGAGCAGAGATTCTCAGGTCCCTTGAAGGGAGGGAGCTGTCGCAGAACAATGGGACCTAGGCCCTTTGAGAAACTCACAAGGAGGGCTGATCCTCCCTGGATGGAGATCCAGGCATCTTCCCGGAGGTTAAGAAACTTGGCGCTATGCCAGTGAGAAATCCACTGGTCCCACCCCCTTCCCTAAGGCTGGCCAGATCGGGGTTCAGGCCTCGCTTGCATCCCTGGGCAGCAATCCCCACTCCGTCCACGTCCCCTACCTCACTCCGCCCCCATCCCCCCCGCCCCAAAAGCAGCGCCGAGTCCTGCGGCGCCGGGAGGAGAGTCTGGGGTGGGGGAAGGGTCGTTCAGAAGGAAGGAGGGAGCGCGAGGAAACCGGGACGAGCGGGCGGCTTCCAGGCATTTCCTGCCCCAGGATGGAGTCTCGGCTACCACCGCCCCGGGACACCGCTTCCCGGCCTCGCACCCACCTCCTGCAACAGCCGCCGCCGCTTCTCTCCGCGGTGCTCCCGCAGGCGGACTCCCTGCCCCTCGAGCTCCGGGACCCAACAGAGCCGCGCCAAGCTCGCCGCTGGCCGAGGGACGGCTCCTCCGGCAACAAACGCCGCAATTCTGGCCGCCGCAGAGGAGCACTGCGGGGCGGGCGGCAGGGACAGGCGCTCCCCCCTCGCCTCCCCGCGCATCCCCGCGCCCAAACTCCCCCCGCTCCTCTCCGGGCAGCCGGCCGGTCGCCAGGTGCCGGCGCCGCCCGTCCGTGCGCGGGGCCACACACCTCGGCGCCCGCCCCGAGCGGCGGGTCACGTGACCCGCCGTAGGTCCACGTGACCCCGCGGCCGCCCCGCCGCAGCACCCGCAGCCCGCGGCCTCCCGCTGCTCTGTTCTATATAGTGATATATAGTAGTTTTAATATTCTACGTAGTTGGTTCGTATGGCAAATGTAAATTATAAATTTATATACAACAAGCCATACACTTATATAGCCCGTAATGTATATTATAAATTATATACATTGATATTTACTGTTTAAATGTTAAATATAATATTTCAAATATGAAAACACATAGCGGGTCTTGGAAAATATTGATAAGCAAATCATATGTTCAAAAGCTACTTCCCAGCATCGGGATGATCTCTGTTACAGTAGTGGTTTTTGAAGGGAGGTAAAACGGCCACTTTGCCCTACTTCCACAAACTTTGCTTACTAGAATCTTGTGGTGGGGGGAGTTGGGAACAGCATGTTGCAGTGTTAGTGTTATAGAGCAACCCCGATATTAAACGGGTTCCTGGCTGTGGGTCCTCACCCGCGCGCTTTAAAGGGACTTATGAATACTACAGACACACACAAAAGGGTTAATAAAAGGTTTATTTACAAGAGAAAAAGAAATAAGGAAAATGTACAACTCAGGGAGAAAATAGGGAAATAAAGTCTTTAATGCGTCCTACCCGATCCGACGACCTGGAAACCCAAAGTCACTCTCAGAGCTGGCCGGACGCTGCGAGCTGGCGGAGAGCCCAAAAATGGAGAGAGTCCCCAAAGCCCACGTGTCTGCCTTTTGTATCCACCTGGCTGCTTAACCCCACCCTCAGGTCCCAGCCACCTTCCCTTTGGTGGTGATGAATCGGATTTGGAGTTCCCAGTGTCTTTGGCTTTGACCTGGGGTGGGGGTGGAGTCCACAAAGCCTATATGGAATTTGCTTTGGGACATCCTTTTTTCCCCCTAACATTAGGACAATTACACAAAACTGTAAAAACTACATAGGTTACTGAATATTCTTTCAGTGCAGTGCTGGGCTTAACTTCCTATTGACAGAGCAAGTTTTCAATTCAGAGAGTGATGCGAACTTGTATTTTTTCCAAATATTAGGGAAATGATTTATGTCCAGTGGAACAAATAACATCAATGGTTACAATGTATTGTTCTTAAGATATTAACCAGTTTTGTATATAACCCAGTAATTTTATCCTAACATTTGTGTACAAAATTTAATATACCCATATTTTGTTTATGATCACATTAAGTATACTGTATACACAACTATCTCCTTCAACTCTTTCATCTTAGCTGTTCATTGTGTTGAAAATATCCTTCACATGTTGACTGCTAATTCACACGAGTCATTTTACCTTTTTGAAACTTAATAGCATCCTGACAAAACAGAAATAACATATTCCCCATCTCCAAAAATAAAAGCCGTGTTTCCCATAAGTCTGCATTCTCTTTCCAAACTAACTCGACCCCTAAGTTCTACAATTCTTCTGTCTTAAGGTATATATTTTTACTTACTGTGGCAAAAAAAAAAAACCATAAGACACAATTTTATAGTGTAAAATTCAGTAGCATTAAGTACCTTCATAATGTTGTGCAGCATCACCATTCTACAGAACTTTGTTGACGCGGTGAAAGGAAATGTTATCTTTTGAATGGAGTAGTCAGATAAAAAAAAAAAAGTCATCTCTATACAATCAAGAGACAATGGTGACATTTTCTTTGAAGCGCGTGCACGCGCTTGTGTGTGTGTGTGTGTGTGTGTGTGTGTGTGTAATCTAGACATTCGAGTGGTTAGATTTATTGTTCTTTCTGGATAACATTACAGTATTTCAGGTAGTGATTTTAAAAGCTAGTCTTTCTGAGGTCTCATTCCTTTCCAACTTTTTCCAACTTTCCTAAATGATTTTATCTCTAAAAGTTCCTTTTTACACTTACATTCCTTTATATAATTATCCTTTCCAACATGTCCACCTATAATTTGTGGCAATAGATGTGAGCATATTGAAAGAAAAACACCTGTCATTCATTTTTATGTCTCCGCAATGACTGTCTCTGAAAGAAATTTTAGCACATTTTATTCCAGATAAAGTGATATACAGTTTCTTAGAAAGTCATTAAGTTGCATAGAAATTGTCTATCTACACACATTTTAAAAATGGGGTCTAAATTTCCACGAGTGTCCCTTTCTTGTTTCATTGAATATAAAAGCATCAGTGTCATCTCAAGCCAATTTATACACCTTTTTAAAAAAGATTTATTTATTTATACAAGAACCGGGGTACAGGCCAGAGGTGCGGGAGGGTGAGAGGATTCACCAGAGACACAGCGGGGAACAGAACAGGCAGACTGACGAAATACACTGCTGAGGGGAGCAGAAGGCGAGACAAGAGAGGTCTGCCATGCCATGTGGGATTCTCGCCGGCCTGCCGGTATTGAACACGCGCTGCAGAGGCCGCAGACAGCCTCACAGTGTGGCGTTCAACTGCCTGCGCCACCAGAGAGGCCCGATACACCTTTTTAATAGCTGCATGGTACTTCCTTAATACTCTCCTCAGAGCAGGATCACAAAGGTAACCCTCTTCATATTTAATTGGTGTGCTATCCTCTCTCTCTTTTCAGGTGGCAGTGAAGCAACACCTGTACTATGAGTTGCAGATGTGCAGATTTGGCTTACTTAGCTCTCCAAACTGACCTCATTTCAACTGCATCCTCACTGACCTTTTCTCACCTATTCCAAACAGACAGGGTACATCCATGCTATTGGGGCAGATTTTCCAATTACGTACTTCTCTTCACACCACTGCCGCTCACTTCCAAGAACGGTTTAACAACAAATGTCTTATCTTATCGTTTTGTGACCCATTTGAGTGGGTCTCTCTTCTAAAGTTGTTGACAGTATGCTCTTCCTTCTTAAGCTTCAGAAATGGGATTTTCCAATGAGGGTATGTTTGTCCTACTGATTATCAATGTTTTCAGTGCACACAATGTACTGAGCCTTGATCATAAACTGAAGAAGGGTGACTTCTGTCAACTTTCACATAGAACTTTATTGAAAACACAGACTCAAATAGAGAACCATATGTTTAAACAACGAATAGCAGGGTAGCTTACACAAGCGACTCAGTTCTTTAGAAGCTCAATACGAAAAAATACTGCAATCTGGACAGCAAGACAAGTATCAACAAATACGTTTTCAGCTCCAATATTCATTTGGCATCCACAAATTTATCCAGCTCAAACAAGAATTGGACAAAGTTAACATCAGCATTAAAAATGTAAGTTACAACATCAAACCAGACTCTGAACACCAAAGCACTACTCAGGGCTCTTTGGGAACATAAGGCTGATCAGAGGCAGGTAGTTAATCACATTAGCTTGGTTGTCCTGCCTCAGAATCATTTTGACTGTCTATTTGGACTTGTAGCTCTTCAGCTAACTTTTCAAATTGATGGAAAGCACAAGTAAGTGGCTCAAGACTGAACTCCTCATCAATTAAGGCCATTGTTCCACTTTTTATAATATTACTGATATTCTGAAACATTTTAACAACCATTTGAATATTATCATTTTTCTCTTGTATGTTAAAAAGAGCCACAAATATTGATAGAGCTTTGGCACTAAATAGCTTTTTTATCACCTTAGCATTTTGAGACAAATTCAACAGCATACTCAGAACGTGAAACTTTGTTGTTGCGTTGCCTGTGGTTAATAAGGAGAGAAACCCAGACATAAAATTGGCAACCAGTGAGTGATAGTCAGTAGTTGTAGTGAGGTGTCTCAGCATCCTTAATCCAAGCAGCTGCTCAGCAGAACCCATACTATGAGCAAGGGTTTCCTCACACACCTGACACATGAATGTCTCAATCATGTTTAGGTTGGGATAAGGTGGGGCCATGTTTATCATGTTTTCCAAAAAACTTGTTCTCTCTCTAGAGGCAGGATAATTGAGCAAGGTTTCTATAAGTGAGACAACACCTGAATCGCGAATAAAATTTCGGGTAAATTGAGAAGCACTTCTCATACCCATTGCAATTTTAGATATTTCATGAATAAAAGGATCGCGAATTTTGTCCATTAATACAAGGAGTTCTTCAAAATCTGCAGAATCAATTTTAAGCTCACACTGTATGCAGCTGCAGGACCAATCGGCAGGCTCTGCGCTCTCCTTGGCCCTAAGATGCTCTCGAATTTCTGTGACTGACCGGTAGGATGGATCATACTGAAAGGGGAACTCAGGGTCAGGCTGATCAGGTGGAAGCAAAGATTCCTGCGCCTCCCCTTCTGGGGTAGGTTCCACATTCTTGGGTTTTTCCTCAAACACTTCAGTGTATACAGATGCTGCTTCTTCGGGAATTCTAAAGGGGTTTGGGGATGGAAAGCCAACCCCATGACAAGGACCAGGTTTGAATTCAACAGTGACCTCTTCCCAGGTTTGTGGCCTAGATGAAGCATTAATTTCCTCCTCAGCTGAATCTCTGAACCTGGGACCAGCCTTGTACACAGGACTGGGATTTAGATCAAAGCAGGCCTCATCCCTGTCCCAGAACCAGGAACCAAATATGGCCTCTTCTTCAGACTCTGGCCGGGTGTCTTCTCTGGCCACAGCCCCCAAACTGGAATTTTCCTCATTCCAGAACAAGGACCCACCAATGGCCCCCTCTTCAGTGTCTGGCCTGGATTCACAGAGGGCTGAAGCCCCAGCCTCCATACTGGTCTCTTTCTCTGCCCAGAACCAGGACCCAATAATGACTTCCTCCTCAAACCTGGGTTTTTGTTTGACCCTATCACCTTTATTAACATCCTTCTGGGTCCTGGGCTTCAAGATATTATTAGGCGCTTCCTTATCTCTGGGCCTGAATCGACTATTAGCCTCTTCTCCAGGTAGAAACCAGGACTCCTTATAGTACTCATCCTCAGACTCCGATTCAAAGAAGTCCTCTCTCTTTGACCTAAGTTTGGGCCTGATATTTGCCTCATCCCTGACTCTGGGCCTGAACAAGTTATTTGTGTTTTCTCCAGTCCAGAAACAGAATGGGTTGCCAGACTCTTCCTCAGATCCAGACCAGGAGTCAACATAAGGATCTTGCTTGGATCTGGGTCTGGATCTGGGGTTAGGCTGATGTTTAGCTCTATGCCGAGACCTTGTATTGGCCTCTTCCCTGGGCCAAGACCTGATACTAGCCTCTTCTCCAGCCCAGAAAGAAGACATCGTAGAGGCCTCATCTGCTGACCAAAATCCAGACTCATTAGAGGCCTCCTCTCTGGTCCTAGACCTGGGGTAGCACCAAGACCCCATATTAGCTTCTTCCCCAGAACCAAACCAGGGCTGGATTACTGTCTGAACCTGGGAGCCAGGAAAGGTATCAGCATCCACATTGACCAGTTCTCTATCCACAGATAGGGCCATAGGTTTGGCAATTGACCCAGACTCAGAACTAACCAGTGGCCAGGTTACAGAATTGTTCTGGGAATCACCATCTGTCTGTGATATGGCTTCAGCCCCAAACTCAGTCTGGGCCCAAGCCTGAGCTTCATCCTTGGGCCTCGCCCCAGGCATTGGTTTGCCATCAGTCTTAGGACGAGCTCCACCTACTGCCCGGGCCTCAGTTTTGGGTCTTGCCCCAGACATTGCCTGGGATTCAGTTTTAGGTCTTGCCCCAGGCATTGTCTGGGCCTCGCTTTTGGGCCTTGCTCCAGTCTTTCCCTGGGCCTCAGTTTTAGGCCTTGCTCCAGTCTTTCCCTGGGCCTCAGTTTTGGGCCTTGCCCCAGACATAGTCTTAGATTCAGTTTTGGGCCTTGCCCCAGCCATTACTTGAGCCTGGGTCCGAACCTTGGGTCTGACCACCATTGGGGCCTCATTCTCTCTCTCAGCCCCACCTCCTGCCTCTTCTCCAGGCTTCTTTTCAGTTTTGGCCTGGGCACCAGGCTCAATCTCCGCCCCAGTCATGGTTCAAATTACAGAGGATACCCCTATACCAGTCTCAGTCTCTACCACAGATGTATCACAGTTTTGTTCTTCACTTTCGGATTGCTCAATTATTCAAGTTGGAAATAAGAAATTGAGTCAATCACCACTTCAGCAGCCAGTCAGTCACCTGTTCAAGCCCAAACTCAGCCAACAATACAGAGAGAAGATGAGGCACAAGCAATCTCAGAGAGGATGGATGGTTCCAGAATGGGTGCAGACCTGTTGAGGGCGGGTCAGCAGCAAGTCCAACATCAACTGAGCTGCAGCTGGAAGTGGCTCTAGGGAGAAAACGACATGGGGCTCTGAGTCTCTTCCGGGTGGTCCCTTGCAGGAACCCACACAGGGCCTGGACTTGAATGTTGGGTGAAATAGTGGCATTATTAGCAAGTGTGTATGTCACCCTCATTTTGTCCACACCTTGCAACCCCAGAGCTGCCCCACTGCCTAGCCGGCTACATAACAGGGGTGGGGATGGTGGGAAAGTGTGCAGATGACAGCAGAGGTTGAGAAGCCCCCAGACTAGATCCTAATCACCCTCGGACCTGGGTTTGCCTCCATTACCACACCCAAAAGTCTACCCACGCTCATACCAACCTGCACTGATGGGGTGCAATTTCCCCCTCCTTTCTTTGTTCCGGTGGTAGTAAGCACACAGCAGAGGGCAGCCCGTCCTAGGGACAAGTAAACACACGGGAGGAAATGAAATCTGACTACTAGTAGATAGCAAAGCAGGTATCCTGATTCCTGACGCAAATATCACCTCTTACCATTTATGGGTCCAACGTGTCTAGCATTTCCTGCCTCCCAGTCCCTGCTCACACACTGCCTCCTCACACTCATAGCAAGCTCAAACAACACCTACCCCAATATTCCTAATAGCGCCTGGAGAAAACGCACATGGGCTGCGGAGGCAGCGTGCACAGCTGGCAGGGCTGGGAGAAGTGGGGGAGGCCCTGACCCACCTGGATCAAAGACACCAGGCATGCTCTTACCCTGCAGCTGCCCCCTGCACTGCCCCTCTTCACACCAACCTCCAGAGAGCTGAGCCAGTCTTCTCTTCCTTTCCTTCCTTGCAGAAGTGAGGAGTCTTAAAGCAGGCCTATGGACAAAGAGATGAAAAGGTAAGACAGCCAGGAAATAATGCTGCCAACTGAGAGCTTGATGAACAGATGACAGAAAGGATAGGAATACTCATGTTATCTCTTTTTAACATGTAGGGACCTTTTGGTAGAATATTATCATTTAATTTAGGCTCTCTGTTTAAAGATTCCAGATAATAATTTCCTCTCCTGACGTCACACTCCTGTCTCCAATTCTGAGGATTCACCACTAGGTGTACCACATCCCTCTGTCTTGCGCAGCATAAATTGGGGGAAGGGCGAGCATGTTCTAGAAAACAGGTTGTGCAGTGATACTAGTAATTATAACTTCCATTTTACCCTGACATCCAATACTCCTCTTATACTACACCAAATTTTGGGTGGAAGTAAAGGAGGAAGGGAAGGAAATAGAAAGCTGGCTGAGAGGGGCATTTGTGGAAATATAATATGACACCTAACCTGCTCTGGTCGCAGTCACCCCACCCTGATTCAGGTCTCCATCAGGAGCTGCTGCCCACCCGCCACCCCTTCCCCACACACCTCCAGAAATGTTGACCATTTTCTTACTCTTTCTTTTCTTCAAGCCTCTCTTCTACAGTAGCACCCTGCAGGCTGTCAGAATGCGCCAGACCTAGGCGCAGACAGGAGACTGTGGTATCAAGGGGGTGTCTGTGGAAAGGGACAGCGCCCAGGACGCGGAGCCCCATGACCCAAGTCCAGAATCGGGTACCAAAGGCACAAACACCCGGGCACCCACTCCCTCCCGATCCCCCCGAAGCCCCGACCCCCCAGATCCACCGCAGCCCTGCTCCGCCCTGCCCGGGCGCCCCCGACCCGGCTCCCGCTCCGATGAACCTTTTCTCCAGCAGCAGCCACCCCCGGGGCCCCGGCCCGCACCGACGCCGTCGAGGGCGGGCGCCCGGGCCTGGACAGCGGGCTGCGCAGCGGCGCACGCCGCTCCCGGTCAGGTCGCCCGAGGGAGCCTCGGGGCCCCGAGCCAGACCCGCGCCGGCCGCCGCCGCCTCCTCGCCAGGGGACCCCGGCGCCGCGCACCTCCCGCGGGCACCGCTTCCCACCGCCGCCTCCGGGTCCGTCTGCCAAAGCGCCACGCGCCGCTCAGACGGCCCACGGCGGGGCCGCCCGCCACCCCCGCGACGCCCCACTCGCCTGGGCCGCTCGGCGCCCGGGCCGTCGGTCCCCCTCTCCGCCCGCGCCTCGCTGCCGCCGCGCCGCTCGCCGCGCTCGCACTGGCACAGGCGCCCCCTCCGCGCCGCGGCCGCGCACTGGGCAGGGGCTGCGCAGGCTGCCGCAGCAACCGCGCGGCGAGGGTGTCGGGAAGGGGGGCGGAGGGATACGCCGGGCGCCCACGGCTCGACGCCCCCTCCCACACCCACCTGGCCCCTCCCGAGGGGCGGGGACACGCGCCCGCGCCCGCGTCCCGCGGCGACCCCGGCCCGCCCCTCACCCTTACTCTGCTGGCGCTGCCAGCCAGGGCGCCCCCAGCCCGGTGGGACCCGCGTCGGGACGGGGAGCGGCTGCGGGGTGGGGGGAAGAGCAGCGGATGGATACCAGGGAGCCCCTCAGTGTGGCCCTGAGCCCCCAGACTGCTCACTGCCCTCGGTCTGCCCACCTCCCTTGGCTCCCTGGGCACCCCTTTCCCCTGCGTTTCTGGATGCTCATGGGGGAGGGGCCCTCAGGACACAGGGCCCAGGCTGCAGGGGAGGGCCCACTGAAGGCCACATACCCCTGAGCTTCTGGGCTGCCCCTCCCAATTCTTGCATGGCTTCCTGGGGCCACCCAGGGGATGAAGGTGGCCAGGTCTCCCCTGAAGGCCTCACCACTCCCCCTCTTCCAAAGGAAGGCCAACCTAGACCCCAAGCCCAGGAAACCGACCTCTGCTCTGTGCCAAGAGCCACTGTAGCGGCCACACTGTTTTTGCCTTTTCTGAAGGGTGGCAAGCTTTGCCATTGCCTGGTCCCGCAGGGGCCCAGAAACAGGGCCTTTCCCTCAGAACCGGCACCAGATCATACAGTCCTCCCTCTGTCACCCCAAAGCCAAGTCCCAGGCAGCAATCAGGGAGGGCTGCTCCTGCCTCCTCTTCACTTACTCTGTCCCCTGCCCTCACACTCAAGCTCTCAGGTTTTCTGACAATGTGGGATGGTGGCAGCGCTAGAACTGGCTTCACTCACAGCCACTTGCCACCCCTGTCTAGTTCTCCCACTCATTCCCTGGAGAAAGTCCCATCATGCCTCCACTTCCCCAAACAGAAACCCGGTGGGTCTGTGTCCTCTGGTTCCTTCACCCCCACATCCTTCCTCTAGCCTTGAGGCCCTCCTTTCTGTGCACTCCATGGGGCCAACAGAGCAACTGTCTTAAGGCCAATTGCGGTCCAATAGAGCCCGCTTGCCCTGCTACCCATTTCAAACCCCAATGAAATTCCACCCTCACTGTAGAGGGCAGGAGAAAGGCCCCCCAAAGGTGTCCACACAGAATAGATCTTTGTTGTTCTCCAGAGCCCCTCCTGTACATGTGATGCCACCTGGCCAAGGAGCATTAAGGCTGCAGATAGAACTAAAATTGCTAATCAACTGTATTTAAAATATGACTACACTGGATTCTCCTGGCCCATGCACTCACGAGGGTCCTTTCGACGTGAAGAGTGGACAGAAGTGTCAGACTCAGTGAAGTGGCAAGAGAAAGTCTTGTCGGTCCAGTGTGGGTTTTGAAGATGAAAGGAAGCCAGGGGCCAATGCATGCAGGCAGAGACCTGGAAGCTGGAGGGATTCTCCCTGGAACCTCAGGGGACTGAAACCCTACCATCACCTTGATAGTACACCAGTGAGACCCTTTTCCTGATTCCCACCTCCAGGCCTGTAGGAGAGTAGATCTTTGTTGTTTAAACCCACCAAGTCTCTGGTAATTTGTTACAGCAGCAGTAGGAAGTGACTCCACTCACATCCTGTTCAAGTGCATTCCCTTTGACTTTCCTTAACTGAGTTTTAGTCCCTGGGAGGATCCATTTGGGGATCTAATCTCTCACCACTATAGCTACCCTCCCCAGTAGTCCTCTTCTGTGTTCTAAAGAGATATCTGCAATGGTCTTTGAGTTGTGTCTTGAGGAATGTCCCCATTTGTTGAAAATCACTGATTTCCAAAGTGAAAAGGGAACCTTGTTCTTATGAATTTTTATTGGCTTTTTTGCCATTAGATTTTTCACTATCACTGTACTAAAGGTGGTGATGGGAAAACATCTGGACACTAAACAGTTCTGAAGCCAGTGGGGGTCAATTTTCAGAGGGAGGTCACTTTTACCGTGCTGTTAAAATGGCCTTAGCTGAAATGTGGATTTGCTTTTTTTCTTTGATTCACAGTATTCTCTTGCAGGAATGCCAGGCTTGAAGGAGTCAGTGCTTTGCTGGGACCTGTGGGTGTGTGAGAATCTCTGTGCCTTCCCTGAACTACTACTTCTCTGTTTTAAACTGGTGCCTTTCACTCAATCAGCAAATACAAGTTTCTACTTTGTTTCAAGCATGGACAATCAGTAAATACAAAACAGAAAGAGATCTGTGTCATTGTGGTGCTTAAATTTACATGTAGATTTGCTCTAATATAGTTTCTTATCATACTGGTTTACAGATATATGCAAGATCGTACCAGCACAAGCTCTTCTGATAATTCCGCAGGAGGTAGAATCTTCATTCCAAACTATTTAGTGATAAAGGAGTGCCTCTTCCACTAGTTGATAGATTTTACCGTTTGACTTTGAAATACCTGGTGAACAATTTATTGTCAATTCATTTTTCAAAATGAATTGCACTCTTAACTGATTAACATTTATTGAACTGAGAAATGCCCCACTTTACACTATGGGGAAATGGGTGTTTGGTAAGTGGGTGTTTGGTAAGTGGGTGTGAGCATAGTAACTTGCTGCACCTGTCTAGCTCCCCGTCATTCTATACCTTTATATTGTGGAGACCCTGTGTCTTTAAATCATATACAATGTTATAAACCAATGTTATCCCCCCTCTTCTTCCTAAAATGGATTCCAGTGTAATAGATGAGAACAGCTATGACTGAACTCCCCAGAGCTTCTATTTGCATCTGCATAACTCTGACTTGCTCCTGAAATCTAAATTGTAGACCCAAATTCCTAGAGCTCTGTCCCCAGCCTCCCACATACACACACATGATCCTCCACAGCAGCGTATTTCTTGCCTATACCAGGCACATGGTCTACTATTTGTGCCCGTCAATCACTGTTGACACAGCTCTATTTTTCCCCATCTAACTTATCTTGGTTCTTTTTACTTCAGTTTGCAATTCCGTAAGGACATATGTGGAGCACCTTTTCATGTATTTATTTGCCATCTGCATAATGTTGGTTGGCCACGTGTCTGTTTAGATTATTTGCTCATTTTTTAATTGGATTGATAGTTTTCTTACTACTAAGTTTTAAGAGTCCTTAGTATATTTTTGATTCCAGTCTTCTATCAGATGTCTATTTTGCAAAGTGCTCCTTTCAACCTCTGGTTTGTCTTTTTATTCACTTAACAGAGTATTTGTGGTATATATACACAATGGACTACTACTCAGCAATCAAAATAGATAAACACACCATTCATAGCAACATGGAAGGGATTATGCTTGGTGAAATAAGTCAGAAGGAAAAAAATATTGGATGGTTTCACTTTTAGGAGGAATATAGGGAAACTCAACAAAGGGTCAAAAAGAAAGAGCGAGAGAGAGAAACTTGCAGGTAAACTATAGACCCGAGGCATACAGCAGGGGTGGAGGAGAGAGATGGGTCAAAATAGGGGAGAGCACAAGGGACTATGGTGATGGTTCATGGGTGCTGTGGTGGGGACTACACCTGAGGGAAGAAATAAAATATTGTATAAAAATGAACAATGATATAAGAAAATTTAAAAGTTTAATTAAAAAAAGTATTTTTCAGACCAGATTTATCTTTAAGAAGTCCAAGTGATTGCTATTTTCTTTCTTGTATCACACTTTTGGTGTTGTGTATGAAGTCTTTTCCAAACCCAAATTTATCTAGATCTTTTAATGTTATCTTCTAGCAGTTTTATAGATTTGCCTTTTGAAATTGAGCCTATAATACATTTGAGCCAATATTTGTGAAGAATGTAATGTTTCTAGATCCTTTTTGTATGTGGATGTCCAGTTTTTCCACCACCATTTGGTGAAAATCATTCCTCCATTAAATTACCTTTGCCCCTTTGTCAACTATATTTGTGTCGGTCTTTTTCTGGTCTCTTCTGTGGTGTTGATCAAATTTGTCTGTTCTTTTGCCAATACTATGCTGTCTGGATTAATAGTAGCTTTATGAAAAGCATTGAAGTTGGATACTGTCAGTCCTCTGACTTTGTTCTTCTCTGTCAATATAGTGTTGGCTATTCTCGGTCTTTTGCTTTTCCGTATAAACTTAGAATGAGTTTTTCGATATAAACTAACTTGCAGGGATTTTGACTGGGATTGCACTGAATCTATAGAGTAAGTCAGGAAGAATTGACATCTTGAAAAAATTGAGGCTAACCATTCAGGTGGACTCTCTCCATTTATTTATTATATAGTCTTTGATTTCTTTCACTAGTGTTTTGTAACTTTTGTTTTTATAGATCTTGTACATATTTTGTTAGATTGATACCTTGGTATAATAGCAAGAGGTTTTACCTTTATCTGACTGTGAAGTTAAGTCATGTATACTGTTAGTGCTAACTGTAGGTGTCAGAGGCTAATTTTTTTTCTGACCTTACTTTTGTTTCCCCTATTGTCTTCGGGTTTCACTAAAGACTAATTTTTTTTTTTTTAAGAAATATGACCTTGCCCTGGCTTGGAAGTCATCTTTATACTTTGTGATACAAATGATACTCTCACAAGGATATCACATCTAGTTTTGATCTAAATATTTAAAAAGGAATGTTCATATATCATAGAGCCATGTTTCCTAAATTTTATTCCACTGGATATTAAGTTAGCAGGATGGTAATAAGTGTTCCATTTTTCATGTGGTCTAATGAATCTTGGAAATGTTATAGAAGATCCTGAAAACTTTTAATGAAAATGACGGTGAAGGAGCTATGAAAATAGTTTCAAGAAGAAGGGACATTTTTTCAGGAGTGAAATAAAAACTAAGGGGAGAGCAAGTGGCTGCAAATAATAGGAAGATTATTATGTGATGGGTACACAACAGCTGCTTTATCTCCATAAAGCCAGAAATCAACATACTGCAACGAGAGATGAGTTAGAAATAGACTTCCTGGTAAGGATGTGAGAGGAAATATTAAATTATCATTGTGAGAAAACATTTCAATTTTGGATACATGATGAGAAAGGAGGAAAACCACTTAAGGATGATTTGTGTCTTGCTGCCTGCAGCAGCCAGAAGGTGACCCTTTGAGTGTCTTTCTCACTCAAGAATTCCATGATTTTAGTACTGTGGACCCTAAGATGAGGGATAGACTTCTTAAATAGGATCTGAAATGTACACTTCCTTCAACTTTTTTTTGTTATTATTATAGATGAGCCTTATTGAGGTGATGGAAAGGTGTAGGGAGAACGGAAAGTGTTCTGTGGTTCTATTATTATGTCACAGTGTATTAGTGAGTCTTCATTACTGGCTCGTGACCTTCACAAGTACTTCTTAGTTTGTTTGCCATCTTAGATGAGAGATGAAGTCTATGGGAGCAGGGAGCTAAAACTGTGTATTTCCCTCGGATTTGTGACCTCACAAGTGTTTTTTAGCTTTTTTGCTCCAAAGACAAGTCAGGAATGCTAGATGAGGCTAAAACTGAAGAAATGCCTTTCACCAGGCCTTCAGAGTAGACTGTTGTTATAGAGAATGTTCTGAGTGTATTTCAAAATGTTTATTCTTTTCATCTCTCTGCATTATTGTCTCTACACCATGAGAACTTAGTGGTTTTCCGGTGAGATTATGACCCCCACAATTCTCACTATATGGTTTACACTCAGACTCCAGCAATTTATCAAAATTACCATGTAAGTGTTCTTACAAGTTGATGGTTCCAGTGGATTCTATTCCAAGTAAGCAGATCTTAACTGTGACCCTGAAGTTGTCTATTTCTCCAGATTTTGTAGTGGCAGGCTGTTCTATGACATTATTTCTCTAATAGGCCCAAGCAAAGTCAGTTTGTTAAGCTTTTTTTCTTTAAGTTTCGCAACTTCTAACATCTTTATATACTGCAGCTCAAACCAAAATTTTAGACACAGAACTTTCTAGTCTAGGTGCTTTGAATTCTTTTTTAAAGATTTATTTATTTTATACAAGAACTGGGTACAGGCCAGATGCACGGGAGGGTGAGAGGATTCACCAGAGGCTGAGCAGGGGACAGAACAGGCAGACTGACGAAATACACCTCTGAGGGGAGCAGTGGGCAAGACAGGAGAGGTCTGCCTCGCCATGGGGTACCCTCGCCAGCCGGCGGGGATCAAACCGGTGCTGCAGAGGCTGCGGACAGCTTCACAGCGCGGCTCAACCTCCTGTGCCACCTGGGGAGGCCTGGCACTTTGAATCTTTGTTGACAATGACATTTCCTCAAGTCTCTGGAGGTCATGTTAACTCTGTTCTTATTGTTCAATACTCAAATTGCCCACTAAAGAAGTGTCACTGTATCATCCTAAAGGAGTCTACAGGAGGTGATTGTAATTGTACTTTTACAATGAAGAGTTATTTAATAGAGGCTGTTTGATCCAGGAATTCTACTTCTAGGAATATGCACTAAGGAAACAGTTAAAGATGTGCAAACCAAATTAATTCCAAGTGTATCAATCCTCTTTGATCCCTGATCCCTTTTTTTAAATAACACTTTTTTAAAGATTTATTTATTTTTATACAAGAGCTGGGGTACAGGCCAGAGGTGCGGGAGGGTGAGAGGATTCACCAGAGACAGAGTGGGGAACAGAACAGGCAGACTGACCGAAATACACTGCTGAGAGGAGCTGCAGGCGCAAGAGAGGTCTGTCACGCCATGTGGGAATGAATCTCCCTGGGTGGCCAGGAATCGAACCCGCGCTGCAAGGGCTGTGGACAGCTTCACAGCACTGCGCTCAACCCAATGCGCCACCAGGAATGCCCCCCATGCCCCGATCCCTTTGACTATAGGCTGACTATAAAGAAAAACACCACAGGAGGAGTGCACAGAAAGTGTAGATGGGAACAGAAAAGCTGAGAAAACTGATCTAGGCAACAGCAAACACATACAATCCATAGGTCTTCAAGTCTGTCCTCGGTATTCTGGAATTCACCCAGGTGATCCTCCTGGGTGAAAAAGAGCAAGAACTGTAACCAGAATGACACAAAAATGCACAAGTGAAATGCACCATTTAGCAACAGAAATTTACTACAGGGATGTTTATCACAGAATTGTTTAAAGTAGGAAAAAATAGACATAACCAAAATGTAAGAGTATAGGAAATTGGTTAATTATGACAGGATCAGAAAGTAATCAGCCTCGGGTGTTATCCAATTTCTATTTTTGTCACTATGATTGGTGAAAAACGGAATTTTATTATTTTGATTTGAATTTCTATAACAGTGCATGAACATATCAGTCATGACATGCTACATTATACAGCAGTAGCAAATAACCCCTAAATCTCAGTAGCCTAAAACAACAAAAATATACTTGTATTTCACACTACATAACCAAATATGTGTTGGCTGGCGGCCATGATCACTAAGAGTAAAGTGATGGAACAGTCACTATCTAGAACACTGCTAGTTACCATGGAATAGGAAAAGGCAGCTCATGCCACATCACATAATGGTTAAAACTTCCTCACAGAATTGACAGAAATCTTTCTGCTCCACTTCATTGATTAAAGCAAGTTACGTGACCACAACTGTGTCCAACAGCAGTGGGAAATATAACCCTAAGTGTCTGAAAATTGGACTGCAGATAATCTTGATGACCAATATTAATAACAAAGGTCTCAGATCTAGTCACCGAGTACTGCAAATCTGTTTCATTTCCTGTGAACTGAACTACTTACTACCTAGTCAGTTTTTAATTGGGTTACGTACTCCATTGATTTGTGCTGTTTCTTTGTAAATTCAGAAAATTTGCCTCAAACTTATCACCTATTTCTAACTAGCACTTCCAGTATATACCGTCTTGTGACTTATTTATGGAATTTTATAACAGCTTTATTGAGATATAACTCATATGTCAGACAATTCACCAATTTAAAGTGCACAATTCAATGCTTTTTAACATATTTAAAGAGGCATAAATTCATCACTGTAATCAATTTTGGAACATTTTCATTAGCCCAAAGATATACTCTGTAGCCCTTTGCTGTTAGACTCCATTGCTCCTACTCCCTGACCAGAGGCAACAACTAATCTACTTTTGGTGTCTACACATTAGCCTATTCTAGATTATTACTGGCTTCTTGATTCTATCATGTTATAACTTGCACCAGTACTTCATTGTTTTATTGCTGAAAGTTTATCTATTGTATCAGCATACCAGTTTTTATTTAATCATCTATCAGCTGATGGATATCTGAGCTGTTTCCACTTATTGGCTATTAAGAATAATGTTGCTATGAATATTTGTCTACAACATTTTGCACAGGCATATGTTTTCATTTCTTTTGGATATATGCCTAAGAGTAGAATTCCTGGAACATGTGGCCACCTGAAAGAATTACCGGACCATTTCCCAAAGCAACAGCATCATTTTACACTCGCACTGTTAGTGCTTGTGGATTCCAAATCTCCATATCCTTCTCAACATTTCATTATCTTTTGTATTACTGTGCTCCCAGTGGATATGAAATGGCATCTAATTGTGGTTTTGATGTGCATCTGTTCAGATGGCTGATGATGTTGAGCATCTTTTCATGTGTTTATTGGCCATTTTTTGTATCTTCTTTTGAGAAATCCATATCCTTTAACTATTTTATAGTTGGGTCATTTATCTTTTTATTGAGTTGAAACAGTTCTTTATATATTCCATATCCAAGTCCCTTACCAACTAAATGATTTGAAAATTTTTTCTCTCATTCTAGGTTGTCTTTTCACTTAAGTGATTGTGAGATTGTGTTTTTTTAAGTTATGAGTTTATTATTTTGATGATGGTCAGGTTATTTGTTCTTTCTTTGGTTGCTTGTGTTTTTGTTTTCATATATGAACAACTACTGCCCAATTCAAGGTCACATAGATTTATACCTATGTTCTAAGAGTTTTACAGTTTTAGTTCTTATATTTAAGTCTTTGCTCAATCTCAATTTTTTATATGGTGAAGTATGGATACACATTCACTCTTTTACATGTTGAAGACAACTCTTATTCCACTGTGTGGCCCTCACACCCTTGTCAAAGCTCAACAAGCGTGAAATTTTATTTCTGGACTCCTAATTCTCTAAATAAAGAATTTGGTAGTCCAGTAATACATATCCCTTGTCCCTGTGTGATTCAAGGTTTAACTACAATTAAATAACTATACACACACACGTATATTGATACATATATACATATATATATTTCTGCCTACCCTTATGTAAGTACCACACAATCTTGGTTACTATAGCTTTGTAGTAAATAATGAAAGTGATAATATGAATTCCCCAACTTTGTCCTTTTTAAAGATTATATTGGTAATTCTGGATCCCTTGCATTTCCATAATTTTCCATAAATTTTAGGAGCAGCTTGTGAATGACTGCAAAAAAGGAGAAATAATTTGGTAAGAACTGAATTGAACCTGTAGATAGATTTGGCCGGTATTGACACCTTAATACTACTAAACTTCCCAGTCCATGAACAAAGGATGTCCTTAGGCCCTTTAAAAATTTTTTTTTAACAGGGCCTCCCTGGTGGCACAGCAGGTTGAGCGCTGCACCGTGAATCTGTCCGCAGCCTCTGCAGCATGGGTTCGATTCCCACTGGCCAGGGAGATTCCCACATGGCATGGCAGACCTCTCCTGTCTCGCCCACTGCTTCCCTCAGCAGTGTCCATCTGTCTGTTCTGCTTCTGGCTCTGTCTCTGGTGAATTCTCTCACCCTCCTGCACCTCTGACCTATACCCCCATTCTTGTACGAACAAATAAGTCTTTGAAAAAAAAAAAAAAAAGTCTTCTTCCTTTAAAAAATTTTTTTTCAACAATGTTTTGTAGTTTTCACTTCACAAAATCTTACACTTTCTTATTTAAATTTATTCCTTTTTTTTATTCTCTTTGATGCTACTGTAGATGTTTTTAAAATTTCATTATTTGTTTGTTCACTACTTTGTATAGAAATACAATCCATCTTTGCATATTGATATTTTATCATTCAAGTATTTATCATGTTTACTAGTTTTAATAGTTTTATGAGTGGATTCCTTTGGATCATCTATATACAAGATGAATTCATCTGGTATTATTGATGGTATTATGAATCATGTTAACATTATCAGTAAACTTTGTCAATCTTTTTAGGTACTCACTGATTTCTATCTAACCTGAAATGGCATTTTCTCTCACCATGAATATCAGTAAAAAAAGAAATATCCTAATACTCTTATTTTTCAACATTTGCATGTAAATCTTTGAACCAACTGGAGCTCATTTTGGTGGAATATATTTTATGTTATTCTTTTCCAAAGAGTTTACCACTTAACCTAATGCCATTAATTTATTGTAGCAAAATATACATTGACATAATATTTATCATTTAGCCATTTGTAAGTGTATATAGTCGACTCTTGAACAACATTGGTTTGAACTGCACAGGTCTACTTATATGGAGATTTTCTTGTAAACAGATGATGTAAAATTATGGTACCTAAAATATAGTACAGTACAGTACTCTAAATGTATTTTCTCTTGTGATTTTCTTAACATTTTATTTTCTCTAGCTTACTTGAAGAATATAGTATATAGTATCTATAATATAAATTTTGTGTTGTCTGCTTATATTATCAGTAAGGCTTCTGGTCAACAGTAAGCCAGTAGTAGTTAAGGTTTGGGGGAGTCAAAAGTTGTAAGTATTTTGACTGCAAGGAGGAAGGTCAGCACTCCTCACCAATCTGTTGTTCAAAAGTCAACTGTAATTAAATGACATTAAACACATTCACAACATTGAGCAACTTTCACTACCATTTATACCAAAGCACCTTCATCAATCCCAACAAAAACAAACTACCCAATAAAAAGTAACTCCCGTTCTTCCTCTCCCCAAAGCCCCTGATAACCAATACTCTACTTTATATCTCCACAAATTTGCCTATTCTAGGTACCTCATAAAAGTGGAACATTGAACTATCCTTATAAATCTGGACTAAATCCCACTTGATCATGACATATGCTCCTTGTAATGTACTGTTGAATTCTGGTTTCCAAGGATTTTGCTGAGGGTTTTTGTTTTTTTTTTTTTTTTTTTTGAAGAATGCTTGGTTTGTTTTTTTTTTTTTTTAAGATTTATTTTTATTTATTTATTTATACAAGCACTGGGTACAGTCAGAAGTGTAGGAGGGTGAGAGAATTCACCAGAGCCAGAGCGGGGAGCAGAGCAGGCAGAAGGACCGAAGTACACTGCTGAGGGGAGCAGCGGGCGGCAGGAGAGGTCTGCGCGCCATGTGGGGCCCTCACCCGGTGGCCGGGGAGCAGCCGGGGATCGAACTGGCACTGCAGAGGCTGCAGGCAGCTTCGCAACCCAGAGCTCAACCGCTGCACCACCGGGGAGGCCCCTGCTGAGGGTTTTTGCATCAATGTTCATTGGCGACACTGGTCTGTAGTTTTCTTCTTTTGTGATGTCCTTGTCTGCTTTTGGCATCAGAGTAATGCTGGCCTCATAAAATGTGTTTAAAGGAAGCCTTCTTCATTTTTTTGAGGGAGTTTGAGAAGGAAAGGTATTAGTTCATCTTTGAGGGTTTGCTAAGTGAAACATTCTGGTCCTGGATTTTAGTTTTTTTTGGGGGAGCCTTTTGATTACTCTTTCAATTTCCTTGTCCTGTAATTATTCTTTCAGGTTTGTTTTTTTTTTTTTTAATTAAACAAACAGACCAATGGAATAGAATTGAGAGCCCAGAAACACAACCAATCCTCTCTCTCTTCACACACACACACACACACACACACACACACACACACACACACACACATTTAGATATCTCTATGTATCTAGATCTATATATACAGTTATTGACTCCAACTGGATATACAAGTGTTTATTTCTAATTCTATTTTAATGTATGTTTTAAAATACATATATACATATAATCTTTTTTAACATATTTTTGATGAAACTTTCCAAAGTCAATTACATCATAACATATAAGCCTAAATAATTAATCTTGCATCTCCAAAATATAAGAATATCTTCTTTCTTAATCAAAATATCATAATCACTAGTAATAAAATTAACATAATTCCCTATATTTGATCCATTCCATATTTAAATTTTCCTATTGCTCCAAAAATGATTTATAGCAGTTTTTTTAAACTAGGTTCCAATCAAAGATCACACACATACATTTCTTAAATCTAACTTCATCGATATAACAATTCCTCCACTCAACCTTTTCTTAAGAAAATGACTTTTTGAAGACTGCATTGATTATTTTGAATTATGTTCTAATTTCAGAATTTGTCTGATTGAGTATTGTGATATTGTTTCACCTGTTACTTTATACCCTTTATTTCCTGTTACCTATGAATTAGATCTAAAGGCTAGATTCCAATGTAACTCACCACATCAACAAAAGGAAAGCCAAAAATCATGATCATATCAACAGATGCTAAGAAAGCATCTCATAAGATTCAACCTCCATTTATGATGAAATCCTCGAAAAACTAGAGATGGAACATACCTCAACATAACAAAGGCTATGTATGACAAGCCCACAGTTTACATCATTCTTATTGTTGAAAACCTAAGCTTTTCCACTAAGATCTGGCACAAGAAAAGGATGTCCACCTTCACCACTTCTATTTAACACATAATTGGAAGTCCTAGCTAGAGCATTTAGACAAGAGAAGGATATAAAAGGCATCCAAATTGGGAAAGAAGTAAAACTATAATTATTTGCAGATGACATAATACACATAGAAAACCCTTAAGGCTCCACTAAAAACCTAATGGAAACAATAAATCAGTTCAGCAAAGTGGCAGATTACAGAATAATATACAAAAATCAATAGTTGACTTCCTACATGCAAACAATGAGCTAGAAAAGGAAGAAATCAAGAAAAGAATCCCATTTAAAATTACATCACAAAGAATTAAATACCTAGGAGTAAACTTAACAAAGGATGTGAAGGACCTATACGATGAAAATTAGATGACGTTGTTAAAATAAATAGAAGACACATAGAAATGGAAACACATTCTATGCTCATGGATCAGAAGAATCAACATTATCAAATGGCCAGCTGAATGGGGTGATCCTATACCCATAAATCATATACCATGTTATAAACCAATGTTACTGCAATAATATATTATTATATCTTATATATAATATACACGCCATAAGATATTATTTGACCTATTAAAAGAAAGCTTGACATTTGTGACAACATTGATGAACCTTGAGGACATTACACTAAGTGAAATAAGCCAGACACAGTACATATACTAATATGATAACATATATGTGAAGAATATAAAATAGTCTAACTCATAGAAGCAGAGTAGATTGTGATAAGATAAGTGGGGAGGGGGAATGGCGTAGTATTGGTCACAGGGTACAAAGTTTCAGTTATATAAGATGATTAAGTCAAAGATCTACTGAACAACAAAGTACCTATTGTGAACAATATCGTATCATATACTTAAAAATTTGCTAAAAGGGTAAATCTTGTTTTAAGTGTCCTCATCACACAAAAATTTATAATAACTAATAAAGATTAATAATAACTTTTGGAGGAAATGGATGTATTTATGGTACCAACATTTGTGGTGATGGCTCCATAGCTGTGTACTTATCTTTAAACTTGTCAGGTTATGTACATTAAATGTGTACAACTTTTTATAAGTCAACATACCTCAAAAAAATAAAATGAATGTAATATACCACATCAAGAGAAAAAAGAAAAAAAATTGTGGTCTTATGAATTAACAGGAAAATCATTCAACAAAATCCAATGTGTTGCCATGACAAGTACTCTCATCTAGTTATAGAAGGGAACTTCCTCAACATGATAAAAACAATTATAAAAAACTTACGCATAATATCAAACTTAAGAATGAAAGGCTGATAGCTTCCCCCTAAGATCATAAATGAGAGAAGGATGTCCACTCTTAGCATATCAACTCAACACTGCTCTGAAAGTTCTAGCCAAAGCACTTAGTTAAATAAATAAATAAACTAACAAATAAATAAATAAATGGCATATGAATTGGAAATGAGTAAGTAAAACTATTTCTATTTGCTGATGAATGATCCTACATAAAAAGTACAAAGAATCTACAAGAAAGATACTAGAGATAATAAACCAATTCAGTCAAGTTACAGGGTTCAAGATCAACACAAAGAACAGTCACATTTTTATAGAAATGCAATGAACAATACAAAATGGAAGAATGTAACTTCATTTATAATAGCAACTAAAACAATAAAACCTTTAGAAATAATTTAAAAAATTAAATGTAAGATTCATACTCTGAAAGTTACAAAAATCTGCAGAAAGGAATTAAAGGAGACCTAGATAAATTGTACAGTTTTATAAGAAACTGCCAAATGGCCTTTCAAAGTAGCTGTACCATTTTCCATTCACCCTAACAATGAACGAGGATTCCTGTTGCTCCATATTTTTGCCAACATTGGGTATTGTTAGTGTTTTACGGCCATTCTAGTAAGTGTGTAGTAGAGCAGAATTACCGTTTTAAATTGTATTTCCCTGGTAACATATGATGTTGAGTGTCCTTTCATTGGCTTATTTGCCACTTGTATCTTTTCTGGTGAGGTAACTTGGCAAATTATTTTCTTACTAGAATCAGATCCTCAGCACAGAGCCCAGACAAAGGTTCTGCCAATCTGCAGAACAGAGACAGGAAACCAAGTGACCAGAGAACTCACTTGTCACTCCTGCACGGTTTGGGTCCACAGCCAATAAATAAGTTCTCCCACCCACGTAGTCTAGCCTATAACCTTGGCCAGGGTGGCAAGCTAGAAGCTCTACTGAACTGCTGAGCAGAACCTCTAATCCTACCCCAACAGAACGTCTGGATAGTGACCCTGAGTAGCGACTGAGCCTACCCTATTATGCCCACCCAGAATAGCCAAGCCAGCAGCAGCCTTACCCATTTATGGAGCACAGCCTTCCACCTCTCCTGACCTGGGCACCCAAAAAGCAATCCTAGGAAACATTAGAACACACTCCATGATCTCATTCAGCAGGGAGCCAAGTCGACAACTCTGTCCAAAGGAGGAGCATAGCATCTAGCCCCTCTTGACCAGAGAGCCAAACAGTGACCCCACGCAGCAATGGAGCACAGTCTATAGCCCCAACCAGACAGAGTCAAACCAACTCCCCTACCAAATTACTGGTCATACCCTCCAGTCCTGCTCAAGCAGGAAGCCTAGTCAGAGGCACTGGGCAACCATGGAACACATCCTTAGCCCTTCTTGGGCAGGAAACCAGGTAAACAACCCTGCCCAAATGCCTATGCTCCCCAGGCAAGGCACCTGAGCAATGATCCTGGTCATTCTCAGCATACAGCCCGTGGCCCTACCTGGAAATGGAATCAAATCAGCAGCGCTGCCTAACTGTGGTATGATATATAAATTTAATGCAATCCCCATAAAAACACTAGCAATACTTGTAAAAGAAATCAAACAAAAATATTGAAATGTATATGGAACCCATAAAATGCCTCGAATTGCAAATGCAACCCTGTGAAAAAAAGGTGTGAAAATGGAGGTATTATGGTACCTGACTTCAAACTTTAAAGCAACAGTACTAAAAAGAGTATGGTATTGGCACAAAAATAGAAACATGGATCAACTGAATAGAACTGAAAGCCCAGACTAAATCCCTGTACATACCAGCACCTAATCTGTGGTAAAGCAGCTATGACCATAAAATGAGAAAAGGACAGTCTTTTTAATAAATAATGCTGGGAAACCTGAAAAGCCACACATAAAAGAATGAAGTTGGATTACTGGCTAACATAGTACACAAATATAAACTTCAAAGGAATTAAAGATTTAGATGTAAGACTAGAAACAAAAGAATACATAAATGAAAACATTGGTGATAAGTTCCATAATATCAAGGGTACAGATATTTTTGGTGATATGACCCCTGTGGCAAGGGAATTAAAAACAAAATGAACAATTGGGATTACCCCAAATTAAAAAGCTTCTAAACAGCTGAAGAAAATACAGAATGATTACATAGACACCCTACAGTGTGGAAGAAAATATATATATAATATATAACTGATAAGGGATGAATAACCAAGCTATATTAAAAGCTACTCATAAAATTCAACAACAAACAAGTAACCCAATTAACAAATGGGTAGCAGATACACACAATTCACTGAAGAAGATATCCAGAAGGCCAAAAGATATATGAAAAATGTTCAATGTCAGTTCTCTTATTTATATAAGAGATGCAATCAGATACCACCTCACACCTGTGAGAAAAGCACCTATTAAAAAGACCCCCCAACAGGGTTTCCCCAGTGGCGCAGCAGTTGAGCGCTGGGTTGCAAAGCTGCCTGCAGCCTCTGCAGCACTGGTTGGATCCCTGGCCACTGGGGTGGGGGGAGGGAGAGGGGAGTGGGGGGGAAGAGGGGTGTAGGGGGGGAGAGGGGGGACACCTCCCCCCCATCTCTCCTGCTGCCCGCTGCTCCCCTTAGCAGTGTACCTCGGTCCTTCTGCCTGCTCTGCTCTCCCCTCTGGCTCTGGTGAATTCTCTCACCCTACTGCGCTTCTGACTGTACCCAGTGCTTGTATAAATAAATAAATACTAAAAAAAAAAAAGACCCACAACAAAAAGTGCTGAAAAGGATGCAGGGAAAAAGGAACCCTAATGTTGTTAGGAATATGAACTGGTTAAATCACTATGGAAAGCAATTTGGACTTATCTTAAACTTTTTAAATGGAAATACTGTATGACCTGGCAATCCTACTTTTTGGCATACATCCACAGAACATGAAACCATTAACAAAAATCTCCATATATTCCACAATATTCACAGCAGCATTGTTTAAAATAGTTGGGGCATGGAAACAACCAAAATCTCCTTCAACAGATGAAGAGATTGAGAAGATGTGGTACATACACACCATAGAATAATAAAGGATGAAATACAGCCATTTTCAACAAAATGGAGGGAATTTTAGAGAATTATGTGTAGCAAAGTAATTCAAAATGATAAAACAAACACTAGATATTTAGTAGTCGACAATTTGATAATGTAAAATATTTTCAAAAACCAGTGGATATCCATAAACATTCTGAAGGCTTGGAGATTAAGAGAGGGAGGAGGGAAAGGAAGAGGGGATATACAAGGGATAAGGGCAGGAAAAAAAAGTTTTAACTCTTTCAAGATAAAAATAAATGTAACCTTAAAAAACACACATACAGAAAATAACTGTTGGTAAGGATGTGAGGTAACTGGAAACCTTATTCATTACTTGTGGGAATGCAAAATGCTATAGTCTCTGTGAAAACAGTATAGTAGTTTCTAAAAAAAATTAAACATTGAACTACAAAAAAAAAATAATTTGTATGGAACCATAAAAAGTCCCTGAGATTAGCCAAAGCATTACTGTGAGAAATAAAGAAAAATGGAGGTATCACACCCCCTGAATTCAAACTACATTATACAGCAAAAGTGATGAAAATAATATGGCACTGGAACAGAAACAGAAACAGAACAATGGACTAGAATAGAGATCCCAGAAATAAACCCACGCAAATATGGACTGTTAATCTTTGACAAAGGAGCCAAGACCATACAATGGAGAAAGGAAAACCTCTTTAACAAATGACGCTGGGAAATTTGGACAACCACATGCAAAAAAAAAAAAAAAAATGAAACTAGGTAATTAACACCACATAGAAAAATCAATTCTAAATGGATTTACAGGTTCTGATATAAGAGCATACAAGACTTAAAAGAAAACATAGGTGATACATTCCTGGGCACACATAGCAAAGATATATTTGGGAACACAAGTCCAATTGCAAGGGAAACAGGAGCAAAAATAAACAACTGGGACTACATCAAAGTAAAAAGGTTTTTGTATCTCAAAAAAAAAAAAATCACAAAAACAAAAAGGTAACCAACCAATTCATACAGTTCAACAATAATAAAAAAAAAGAATCTAATCATAAAATGGGCAAAAGACCTAAAAAAACACCTTTCTAAACAGGACATTCAGATGGCTTATAGGCATATGAAAAAATAACATCACTTATTACAGGAGGAATGCATATCAAAACTAGAATGAGATATCATCTAGGAAGCCAAAATCACGAAAACATTAAATATTATCAAGTGGGATTTACCCTTGAGATGCAAATATGGTTCACCATATACAAATCAATTAAATGAGATGCATCCCATTGACAGAATGTAGGATGAAAATCATATGATGTTCACATGGATGCCAAAAAATCATTTGACAGAATTCACATCATTGCATGATAAATTCTCAACAAACTGGGTCTATAAAGAATGTATATCAACATAATAAAGGTGATATATGAGAAATCCATAGCTGACATTATACAGAAAGGTAAAAAACTGAAATCTTTTCCTCCAAGATCAGGATCAAAATAAGATTGCCCATTCTCAGTATTCCTATCAATCACAGTATAAAAGTCTTAGCCAAAGAAATTAGGCAAGAAGAATTTATCACAAAAACAAACAGCAATGGGACAGAATCAAGAGCCCAGAAAGGATTGCACACATCCTGATGAACTAATATTTGATCAGAGAGCCATGAATGCTCAATTGGGAAAAGTCAGTCTCCACAATAAATGGTGCTGGAAAACTGGGTATTCATATGCAAAAGATTGAAATTGGACCCCTATCTTCCATCACCCCCCAAAATTAACTCGAAATGGATTAAAGATTTAATGTCACACCTGAAACTTTAAGATTCTTAGAAGAAAACATAGGGGAAAAGTTCCTTGACATTGGTTTTGGCAGCAAATCTTTGATATGACATCAAAAGCACAACCAACAAAACTAAAAATAAACATTAGTGGGACTACTCCAAACTAAAAAGTTTCTGCACAGCAAAGGAAACAATCAAAACAAAAGGCAAGTAAACAAGTGGAGGGAAGATATTAAGTCAATTGGTTAGGGATGGGCTCAAAAAGTGAGAGTTCATGGAGTTGGTGAAAGGGATCAGGAATGTCACCAAGAAGCTGGTAGGTGGCTTCTAGAAAATCTTTGGAAAAAGGGGCCTCCCTGGTGGTGCAAGGGGTTAAGTGTCAGCACTATGATGCAACCCACAGCCCCTGCAGCACACATTGCACAGCAGACCACTCCTGTCTGGCCCACTGCTCCCCTCAGCAGTGTATTTCAGTCAATCCACCTGTTCTGCTCTCCACCCTGTCTCTGGTGAATCCTCTCACTCCCCACACCTCTGGCATAAATAAGTAAATCTTTGAAAAAAGAACAGCCCTTTGACAGAGATATAAAAAACTGGGGATGACTGAAGGAAGTGACAAATGAATGAGAAAGCTGACCCTTCTAAGTGCAAGGAGCTGTGGTGAATAAATTATGGTGCAGATTATGATTCTGCAAAGCAGCCTTTTTTTTAAATCTGTAAGAGGTTATATAATGTGTATGTTGCCCAAAAAACCACCAGGTAAGAAATGTTTGAGATAAGTCCCAAAGTTCTTTAGACACAACTACAAAACATACATAATCTGTTATATAGACTCTTCCTGAGACTAGAAGGACAAAAGTTAACCAAACTCATTTAATGAACTTAATATAACATTGAAACTGAAAAACTACAGCAAATATATACCTATATGTATATACATATATATACATACTAGCGTGTGTGTGTGTGTGTGTGTGTGTGTGTGTGTGTGTGTATGCGTATGCCAGTCTTAGGAACATAAATGAGAAAGAAAGGGCAAGTTGAATCCACCAGTATATTATAAAATAATAACACCCAAAATACTATGATAGAGCCTCAAGAAGATGTGCATATCCACAATAACAGTCAGATTTAAGCACCTGTCTTTCAATAACAGACAAAATAAATGAAGACCTATGGTAGAAAATTTAAACAACATTATGCAACAATTAGACCTAAATTTATGTTAATAGAATAGTTCACACAACAGAAGAATAGACAACTCTCCTCAAGTGCACATGGAACATGTGTGAAGACTGACCATATTCTGGCCCATAAAATAAGTCTCATTGAATTAAAAAAATCAAATCATACAAAATATGTTATCTGACTGCAATGGAATTAAATTAGAAATTAATAATGAAACATATGTGGAAAAGCCTCCAAATACTTGGCAACTACATAGCATACTTCTAAATAACGCTTGGATCAAAGCAACCAGGATCTTCAATCAATGAATTCAATTTCTATTTTGAGTAGGTAAAAATAGAAGGGTAACAAAGTAAACAAGGAAGATACTAATATAAGGGTAGAAATCAATGAAATCAAAAACAAAAATAAAGAAAATCAATAAAACTAAAAGCTAGTTTGTTGTGAAAGTCAGTAATATTGGTAAGTCTCTAGCTAGAATGATTTAAAAAAAGACAAGACACAATTACTAAGATCAGGAATGAGATGTAACATCACTACAAATTCTACAAATACCAGAAGGATAAAAAATTGGTCAATACGACTGAGAAATACAAACTCTCATGAACTTCTGGTGGAATGAAAAATTTTAATCTCTCTTTGGTTGAATATTTGAGACTACCTAATAAAACTATGCAAACACTTAATCATTTGACCCACCAACCCTACTTCCAGGAATCCATTGTGAAGATACATCTCTAATCATAAAATACACATGCATAAGGTTTTCATTCCAACATTGTTGAAACACTAAAATATTAGAAACTAATATCCATATGCAGAGAGTAACTAAAAAATTATGGTAGTGACTCAATGGAATACTATGCAGTTAGAAAAAATGAGAAAATCTCTACACACTAATTGGCTTCAGATCCATAATAAGTACAAATAAATTGAGGCTAATGATTATAAAAATTTATTCTCATATTCTCACAAAAGGGTGTTGGTATCTTGAGTCTGTCTCATAGAATGACCAAAAGTAATCAGCAGAAATAATGGAGTCAACAAGGATGAGTGCAATTTCCAAGTCTAAAAGTACTGATCAGAAAACAAAATCAGGGAAGAGATAGAAGGGATCCAAAAAAGGTAATGTATGAGACCATCCATAAAGTAGTTTATGCCAGTGGTTTTCAAACACACCCTCTTCTGAAGCCCAGGAATGAAGCTGGAGGGAGCCTCACAAGGAGCAGATTCTCAGGTCCCTTGAAGGGAGGGAGCTGTCGCAGAACAATGGGACCTAGGCCCTTTGAGAAACTCACAAGGAGGGCTGATCCTCCCTGGATGGAGATCCAGGCATCTTCCCGGAGGTTAAGAAACTTGGCGCTATGCCAGTGAGAAATCCACTGGTCCCACCCCCTTCCCTAAGGCTGGCCAGATCGGGGTTCAGGCCTCGCTTGCATCCCTGGGCAGCAATCCCCACTCCTTCGTCCACGTCCCCTACCTCACTCCGCCCCCATCCCCCCCGCCCCAAAAGCAGCGCCGAGTCCTGCGGCGCCGGGAGGAGAGTCTGGGGTGGGGGAAGGGTCGTTCAGAAGGAAGGAGGGAGCGCGAGGAAACCGGGACGAGCGGGCGGCTTCCAGGCATTTCCTGCCCCAGGATGGAGTCTCGGCTACCACCGCCCCGGGACACCGCTTCCCGGCCTCGCACCCACCTCCTGCAACAGCCGCCGCCGCTTCTCTCCGCGGTGCTCCCGCAGGCGGACTCCCTGCCCCTCGAGCTCCGGGACCCAACAGAGCCGCGCCAAGCTCGCCGCTGGCCGAGGGACGGCTCCTCCGGCAACAAACGCCGCAATTCTGGCCGCCGCAGAGGAGCACTGTGGGGCGGGCGGCAGGGACAGGCGCTCCCCCCTCGCCTCCCCGCGCACCCCCGCGCCCAAACTCCCCCCCGCTCCTCTCCGGGCAGCCGGCCGGTCGCCAGGTGCCGGCGCCGCCCGTCCGTGCGCGGGGCCACACACCTCGGCGCCCGCCCCGAGCGGCGGGTCACGTGACCCGCCGTAGGGCCACGTGACCCCGCGGCCGCCCCGCCGCAGCACCCGCAGCCCGCGGCCTCCCGCTGCTCTGTTCTATATAGTGATATATAGTAGTTTTAATATTCTACGTAGTTGGTTCGTATGGCAAATGTAAATTATAAATTTATATACAACAAGCCATACACTTATATAGCCCGTAATGTATATTATAAATTATATACATTGATATTTACTGTTTAAATGTTAAATATAATATTTCAAATATGAAAACACATAGCGGGTCTTGGAAAATATTGATAAGCAAATCATATGTTCAAAAGCCACTTCCCAGCATCGGGATGATCTAATATGTGCGCTTTGTGACGGGAGACGAAACTGTCACTTTAACAAGGTCACCTGTCTGCTCTGATAATGAAACCTTGCATTTTTCCCTTTATACTGGATTCCGGCCTCCGCACCCCAAACTTTATCCCTGAAATTTTATCCTGTCTGAATGTTATAAAATTTATAAATGCCAACAAAAAAAATGTGGAATGAACTCATGAACTTTGGAAATTTTAGTTTATTCCCTTTAATTAGGTACTTTTATTTGGCAAGTCAGTCTTTCTGAAGTTGTAGTCACTCATAGTTCTTTATTGCTTTAAAATGTTTTACCAGTGCAGAAAATTCCATATTCAAATAACATAAATCTGAGTAAATTTGGTCCATGGACACATCTATTTTAAAAACGGAATTATATTTTCTATGTATGATAACAGTCTTATTTCATCAAATATAGAAAGTATCAGGGTTTTTTTTTTTTTTAGATTTATTTGTGCATACAAGAACTGGGGTCCAGGCCAGAGGTGTGTGTGTGTGGGGAGGGGGGAGATGATTCCCCAGAGACAGAGTGGGGAACAGAACAGGCAGATTGACTGAACTATACTGCTGAGGGGAGCAGCGGGCAAAGCAGGAGAGGTCTGCTGCGCCATGTGGGTAACTCCCTGGTCGGGGATTGAACTTGTCCTGCAGTGGCTGCAGGTAGCTTCACAGGTTGTGTCTTTACCCCTTGCGCAACCAGGGAGGCCCATCGGGCCTCTTTTAAGTCAATTTTAAAATCTATACATTATCATTCAGTGGCTGTATATTACCTTTACACTTCCCATTGGTACCACTATGAAGAAATCATCCCCCTGACTCAGTTAAATTTCTGTGCCTCCCTGTCTTATTTTAACCTGTAGGTCACATAGAAGAAACACCCAGACTTTGAGTTGCAAAGTGCAACTTGTCAGCTCTTTAAAACTTACCTTACTCTCTCTATTCAATACACTCCCCTCAGCCACTCCAAGTGGACTAGATACCGAACTTCTATAGAAACACTCTTCCCAATGCCACAACACACCATCCACTCTTTCCTACGTTTCAGAGTCCAAATTAATTTCTTTTTCTCTCAAACGTCCCCTAAGTAGCAACCCATGGTAACTTTTGCATTTAAAGCTATGAGAACAAGCTTTTTGAGGGAGTACAGTATTCATACATGTATTCAATTTGTGCGGCATGTATTATCTTTGCACCAACAGTTTTTAAGTTCAAGAAGGATAATTTCTGCCAACTTTAACATAGAATTTTATTGGCAAAACAAGTAAGACTCAAAGACACATCAATGCACTAGAACAGCAATCAGAAAGGTACCTTACTTATAAGGTGGCTCAGTTCTCTATAAGCGTAAATGCTAAATATCACAATCTGGACAAAAGACAAATATATTAACAGATGTGTTTTCAATTTTAATATTCATTTGGCATCAGAAGAATGATTCAGGTCATATACCAAGTTGGTCAAGGTTAGTATCAGGATTAAAGATGTATGTGGCAACATAGAACCAAATATGGAAATCAAACATTATTCAAAGATCACAACACAGAACAGAAGGACAATGAGAGGCATGCTAATTTTCTTGGTGTGCCTCAGGGTCATTTTGATTATGTATTTTGACTTGTAGTTTCTTAGCAAATTCCTCAACTTCATGGAAAGCAGTAATAAGTGACTCAAGACTGCAATCATCATCAGTGGACAACACTGCTTCTTTTTTGATACTGTTACCAATATTCTCAAACATTTCTAGAACAACTTGAATATTGTCATTTGTCTCTTTCCTGTTAAAAAGGTCCATGAATTCTGATATTACGTCAACACTGAGTAGTTCTTTCATCATGGCAGGATTTTCAGACAAATTCAGTAGCACTTTCAGAACATGAAACCTTGTTTCGGTATTGCCCATGGCTAATAAGGAGAGAAACCCAGACATATACTTGACAACCAATGCATGATAGTCAATAGTTGTAGTGAGGTGTCTAACCATCTTTATTCCAGACAGCTGTTCAGGGGAATCTAAACTATAAGTAAAGGTTTCTTCACACACTTGACATACGTATGTCTGAATCATGTTTAGGTTGGGATAAGGTGGAGCCATGTGAATCATATTTTCCAAAAAACTTGTCCTATCTCTGGAGGAGGGATAACTGAGCAAGGTTTCAATAAGTGAGACAACACCTGAATCGCGAATAAAATCTCGGGTAAATTGAGAAGCACTTCTCATACCCATTGCAATTTTAGATATTTCATGAACAAAAGGATCGCGAATTTTGTCCATTAATACAAGGAGTTCTTCAAACTCTGCAGAATCAATTTTAAGCTCACACTGTATGCAGCTGCAGGACCAATCGGCAGTCTCTGCACTCTCCTTGGCCCTAAGATGCTCTCGAATTTCTGTGACTGACCGGTAGGATGGATCATACTGAAAGGGGAACTCAGGGTCAGGCTGATCAGGTGGAAGCAAAGATTCCCGTTCCTCCCCTTCTGGGGTAGGTTCCAAATCCTTGGGCTTTCCCCAAAACATTTCAGAGAACAGAGATGCTGCTTCTTTTGAAAATCTAAAAGGGTTTGGGGATGGGAAGCCAACTCTACCCCATGGACCAGGCTTGAACTTAATAGTGACCTCCTCCCAGCTTTGGGGCCTGCGTGAAGCATCAGGCTCCTGCTCAACTGAATACCTGGACTTGCAAATGGCCCGGAACACAGGGCTAGGATTTGGTTCAAAATGGGCCTCATCTCCTGCCCAGAACCAGGACCCGACAATAGCTTCCTCCTCAGCAGCTAGCCTGTCTTCTCTAGCCTCAGCTGCTGTCTTGACCCCGTTCTCTTCCCCAGCCCAGAACCAAGAAGCAATAATATCCTCTTCCTCAGCTTCTAGCCTGGATTCTTCTCCATCTGTAGAACTTATAATGGCTTCATCCGCTTTCCAGAACCAGGATGCGATCAGGGTTTCCTCCTCAGTCAGTGACCTATCTTCTTCTTCAGTCCCATCATCTATACTGCTCTCTTCCACAGCCCATAAGCAGGGCCCTATCATGGTCTCTGGCCTTGCGTATTTTCTGGACCAAAACCAGGAATCAGCAGTGTCCTGTTTCTCCTCTGGCCTAGCCTTCCAGATGCCACCACTGGCAGGATATGCAGAGTGATCTGCTGCCCATAAGCAAGAGTCACTGGTCTCTTCTGCCTCTGCCATAAATTTGTACCTGGCACTAGTCTCATACTTCATGCTGACCTCTTCTGTGGTCCCATACCGAGGTGATATAATAACCTCTTCCTTCTCCTCCATGTTAGACTTGCTGTTGACTCCAGTTCCCACACAAGCTTCTAGCCCTGCCCAGAACCACGGCCCAATAATGGGCTCTTCCTCCTCAGTCCCTGGAATAGTATCACAGTTTACTTCACTCCCAGAATCCATCTGGGCCTGGTTTCCAGGCCAAAACCAGGATCCAAGTATTGTCTCTTCATCTACTGGTGTGGCCTCTTCTCCAGCCTCAGCCTCTGTACCGACTTCCTTTCCAGTCCAAAACAAGGGAACAGCAATGCCTTCTTCCTTCAACCTTGGTCTGGATTTGCAGCTGTCCCCAACACCAGCTTCCTCACTGGCTTCATCACTGACCCAAAACCAAGACCCAAAAATGGGCTCTTCCTCAGGCTCTGGGTTGGTTTCCTCAGCAGTCCAAAAGCAGGAACCAACAATGACCTTTTCTTCATTAGCTGCTAGCACACAATCAGAGGTAGCCTCAGCCCCAGTTTCCATACTGGTCTCTTTCTCTGTCCCTAGCATGGAATTCCCAATAGGCTCCTCCTCAGTCTTTGGTTTAGAGTTACTGATGTCCTTAGTCCCCATGCTGGCCTCTTCTTCATTCCAGAACCAACTGCCAACAATGGACTCATTCTCCACTTGTGGGCTGGACTTGACACTGTCCCCACCCAGTATGCTAGACTCTTCTGCAGCCCTGAACCAGGTCCCAGTGGAAAATTCTTCCACAGACCTGGCTTCTCGCTTAGCCTTGGCTCTTGCCTCGATTTTGGCCTCTTCCTTTGCAATTTCTCTGTCCCTAGCCTCTTTTTTGCACTTGCGCCTTGACAAGGTATTATCCTTTTCTACAGGCCAGAGCCAGGATTTTTTGTTGACTATACCTTTGGACCCAGACATGAAATCAGTGGAAGCTTCTCTCTCAGCCCTCTCTCTGGCCCTGACACTGGCCCCTTTCCTGGCTCTGGGTTTAGGCCTGGATTTGGCCTCCTCTTCAGCCCAGAACCAGAGCTTCACATTGTCCTCACATTCAGACATAGAACTGGACTCAGAAACTTCTTTCTTGAATGTAAACCTGAACCTATTATTGGGCTCTTCTCTGGGTCTAGACCAGATACTGGTTTTTTCTCCAGCCCAGAAGCAGGATGTCTTAACAGATTCGTCCTCAGAACTAGAACTAGACCCAATATTGAGCTCCCAATTGGTTTTGGGCCTAGACATGGCTCCTTTTTTGTCCATGTGCCTGGACCTCATACTGACATTTATCCCGCTGCTAGGACAAAATCTTGCACTGCCCTCTTCTCCACCCCAAAACCAGGAACTCAGAGAGGGTCCATCTGCCCACCTAAAACCACAATTGTGCGAGGGCTCTTGTTGGGACGTAGGCCTGTGACACCACCAGGATCCTGTACTGGCCTCTTCCTCTGAGTTCAGTAAAGGCTGGATTCCTGATTGGGACTTGACCTTGGTGCCAGGAAAGGAAACAGCATCCACACTGACCAAGTCCCTATCCACAAACAACGTATTAGCTTTGACATCAGACCCAGTCTCAGTACTGACCAGTGGCCAGGCTGTGGTACTGATTTGAGATACTCTTTCTGTTTTCAACACTGCTTCAGCATCATACACATTTTGGGGCCATGAGTGGGTTTCATTCTTGGTCTCAGGATGTGCCCCACCTACTACCATGGCCTCAATTTTGGGCCATCTCCTACCTATTGCTCTGAATTCAGTCTTGGGCCTTGCTCCAGACATAGCCTTGGACGCAATTTTAGGCCTTGCCCCAGACATAGTCTTAGATTCAGTTTTGGGCCTTACATCAGGCATATGGGCTTGGGTCCGAACCTTGGGTCTGACCACCATTGGGGCCTCATTCTCTCTCTCAGCCCCACCTCCTGCCTCTTCTCCAGCCTTCTTTTCAATCTTGGCCAGGGCACCAGGCTCAATCTCCGCCCCAGTCATGGTTCAAATTACAGAGGATACCCCTATACCAGTCTCAGTCTCTACCACAGATGTATCACAGTTTTGTTCTTCACTTTCGGATTGCTCAATTATTCAAGTTGGAAATAAGAAATTGAGTCAATCACCACTTCAGCAGCCAGTCAGTCACCTGTTCAAGCCCAAACTCAGCCAACAATACAGAGAGAAGATGAGGCACAAGCAATCTCAGAGAGGATGGATGGTTCCAGAATGGGTGCAGACCTGTTGAGGGCGGGTCAGCAGCAAGTCCAACATCAACTGAGCTGCAGCTGGAAGTGGCTCTAGGGAGAAAACGACATGGGGCTCTGAGTCTCTTCCGGGTGGTCCCTTGCAGGAACCCACACAGGGCCTGGACTTGAATGTTGGGTGAAATAGTGGCATTATTAGCAAGTGTGTATGTCACCCTCATTTTGTCCACACCTTGCAACCTCAGAGCTGCCCCACTGCCTAGCCAGCTACAAAACAGGGGTGGGGATGGTGGGAAAGTGTGCAGATGACGGCAGAGGTTGAGAAGCCCCCAGACTAGATCCTAATCACCCTCGGACCTGGGTTTGCCTCCATTACCACACCCAAAAGTCTACCCACGCTCATACCAACCTGCACTGATGGGGTGCAATTTCCCCCTCCTTTCTTTGTTCCGGTGGTAGTAAGCACACAGCAGAGGGCAGCCCGTCCTAGGGACAAGTAAACACACGGGAGGAAATGAAATCTGACTACTAGTAGATAGCAAAGCAGGTATCCAGATTCCTGACACAAATATCACCTCTTACCATTTATGGGTCCAACGTGTCTAGCATTTCCTGCCTCCCAGTCCCTGCTCACACACTGCCTCCTCACACTCATAGCAAGCTCAAACAACACCTACCCCAATATTCCTAATAGCGCCTGGAGAAAACGCACATGGGCTGCGGAGGCAGCGTGCACAGCTGGCAGGGCTGGGAGAAGTGGGGGAGGCCCTGACCCACCTGGATCAAAGACACCAGGCATGCTCTTACCCTGCAGCTGCCCCCTGCACTGCCCCTCTTCACTCCAACCTCCAGAGAGCTGAGCCAGTCTTCTCTTCCTTTCCTTCCTTGCAGAAGTGAGGAGTCTTAAAGCAGGCCTATGGACAAAGAGATGAAAAGGTAAGACAGCCAGGAAATAATGGTGCCAACTGAGAGCTTGATGAGCAGATGACAGCAAGGATGGGAGTACAGACAGGTCTGCGGCCTGCCTGTGCCCATAGAGGTGCCTCTCTTTTTCTTTCTCCTTTTCCTAATAAACCTGTCCTTTGAAAATGTAAAAATAAAACCAAAACAGAAAAGAGAATGTTATCTCTTTAACATTTAGGAATCTGTTGGTAGAATATGGATATTAAATTTAGACACCCCCCCACCCCCGTGTCAATATTCAGGATATTAACTGCACTTTACAGCACACACTTCCCATTCCTTTCTCTAAATATGAGGCTTCACTACTAGATGTTCACATCCCCTTGCCCTACACAACATTAACTGGGGCAGGTACCCAACATACTCTAGAAAACAGATTATGTGCTATTTGTAATTATGACTCCCTTGTCAACTCCACCACCAAAACCCATTTTTTCATGCCTTCAATATAGATGGAGATGAGAAAGGAGAAAGAAGTGTAGAAAGTCGGAAAAGAAATGTTTGGGGGGGCCTCCCTGGTGGCGCAAGGGATTAAGCACTGCACTATGAAGCAATCCCCAGCCTCTGAAGCATGAGTTTGATCCCCAGCTGGCCAGGAAGCAACCCACATGGCGAGGCAGACCTCTCCTGCCTCGCCTGCTGTTCCCCTCAGCAGTGTATTTCGGTCGGTCTGCCTGTCCTGTTCCCCACTCTGTCTCTGGTGGATCCTCTCACACACACACCCCGCACCTCTGGCCTGTACCCCAGCTCTTGTATGCATAAATAAATAAATCTTTAAAAAAATAAGAAGAAATGTTGGGGCTTCACCTGAGATGCTCTGCCAGCAATCACCCGGTCCTAATTCAGGTCTCCAGGCAGTGATGGCTTCCACCCATGCCGCGCATCCCCACACCTCCAGATATTCAGGCCACTTTCTTACTCCTTCTCTTCCTCAAGCCTCTCCAGTTACAGAAGTTCCTGCAGCCAGTCACAATGCTCCACCCAACAATCTAGACGAGAGATTCTGGCATCAAGGGGGCGCCTTTAGGAAGGGACTCAGTGCAGCCGGCCCCACAGGCCCATGCCCAGAATTGGACCCCAGCTTGGCCCTCGATTCAGCTGCTTCCGGGAGCGGCCTGACCCGGCCCCCGCTCCCCTCGGCCATTTCTTCCGCAGCAGCCACCCCGCCTCCCCCCAACCGGACTGCGTCCCTCACCAATGCCGTCGAGGGCGGGCGCCCGGGCCTGGACAGCGGGCTGCGCAACGGCGCACGTGGCTCGGCGCCGGGCACCCCAGGGAGCCTCGGGGCCCGAGCCAGACCCGCGCCGGCCGCCGCCGCCTCCTCGCCAGGGGACCCCGGCGCCGCGCACCTCCCGCGGGCACCGCTTCCCACCGCCGCCTCCGGGTCCGTCTGCCAAAGCGCCACGCGCCGCTCAGACGGCCCACGGCGGGGCCGCCCGCCACCCCCGCGACGCCCCACTCGCCTGGGCCGCTCGGCGCCCGGGCCGTCGGTCCCCCTCTCCGCCCGCGCCTCGCTGCCGCCGCGCCGCTCGCCGCGCTCGCACTGGCACAGGCGCCCCCTCCGCGCCGCGGCCGCGCACTGGGCAGGGGCTGCGCAGGCTGCCGCAGCAACCGCGCGGCGAGGGTGTCGGGAAGGGGGGCGGAGGGATACGCCGGGCGCCCACGGCTCGACGCCCCCTCCCACACCCACCTGGCCCCTCCCGAGGGGCGGGGACACGCGCCCGCGCCCCGCGCCCCGCGGCGACCCCGGCCCGCCCCTCACCCTTACTCTGCTGGCGCTGCCAGCCAGGGCGCCCCAGCCCGGTGGGACCCGCGTCGGGACGGGGAGCGGCTGCGGGGTGGGGGGAAGAGCAGCGGATGGATACCAGGGAGCCCCTCAGTGTGGCCCTGAGCCCCCAGACTGCTCACTGCCCTCGGTCTGCCCACCTCCCTTGGCTCCCTGGGCACCCCTTTCCCCTGCGTTTCTGGATGCTCATGGGGGAGGGGCCCTCAGGACACAGGGCCCAGGCTGCAGGGGAGGGCCCACTGAAGGCCACATACCCCTGAGCTTCTGGGCTGCCCCTCCCAATTCTTGCATGGCTTCCTGGGGCCACCCAGGGGATGAAGGTGGCCAGGTCTCCCCTGAAGGCCTCACCACTCCCCCTCTTCCAAAGGAAGGCCAACCTAGACCCCAAGCCCAGGAAACCGACCTCTGCTCTGTGCCAAGAGCCACTGTAGCGGCCACACTGTTTTTGCCTTTTCTGAAGGGTGGCAAGCTTTGCCATTGCCTGGTCCCCGCAGGGGCCCAGAAACAGGGCCTTTCCCTCAGAACCGGCACCAGATCATACAGTCCTCCCTCTGTCACCCCAAAGCCAAGTCCCAGGCAGCAATCAGGGAGGGCTGCTCCTGCCTCCTCTTCACTTACTCTGTCCCCTGCCCTCACACTCAAGCTCTCAGGATTTCTGACAATGTGGGATGGTGGCGGCGCTAGAACTGGCTTGACTCACAGCCACTTGCCACCCCTGTCTAGTTCTCCCACTCATTCCCTGGAGAAAGTCCCATCATGCCTCCACTTCCCCAAACAGAAACCCGGTGGGTCTGTGTCCTCTGGTTCCTTCACCCCCACATCCTTCCTCTAGCCTTGAGGCCCTCCTTTCTGTGCACTCCATGGGGCCAACAGAGCAACTGTCTTAAGGCCAATTGCGGTCCAATAGAGCCCGCTTGCCCTGCTACCCATTTCAAACCCCAATGAAATTCCACCCTCACTGTAGAGGGCAGGAGAAAGGCCCCCCAAAGGTGTCCACACAGAATAGATCTTTGTTGTTCTCCAGAGCCCCTCCTGTACATGTGATGCCACCTGGCCAAGGAGCATTAAGGCTGCAGATAGAACTAAAATTGCTAATCAACTGTATTTAGAATATAACTACACTGGATTCTCCTGGCCCATGCACTCACGAGGGTCCTTTCGACGTGAAGAGTGGACAGAAGTGTCAGACTCAGTGAAGTGGCATGAGAAAGTCTTGTCGGTCCAGTGTGGGTTTTGAAGATGAAAGGAAGCCAGGGGCCAATGCATGCAGGCAGAGACCTGGAAGCTGGAGGGATTCTCCCTGGAACCTCAGGGGACTGAAACCCTACCATCACCTTGATAGTACACCAGTGAGACCCTTTTCCTGATTCCCACCTCCAGGCCTGTAGGAGAGTAGATCTTTGTTGTTTAAAGCCACCAAGTCTCTGGTAATTTGTTACAGCAGCAGTAGGAAGTGACTCCACTCACATCCTGTTCAAGTGCATTCCCTTTGACTTTCCTTAACTGAGTTTTAGTCCCTGGGAGGATCCATTTGGGGGTCTAATCTCTCACCACTATAGCTACCCTCCCCAGTAGTCCTCTTCTGTGTTCTAAAGAGATATCTGCAATGGTCTTTGAGTTGTGTCTTGAGGAATGTCCCCATTTGTTGAAAATCACTGATTTCCAAAGTGAAAAGGGAACCTTGTTCTTATGAATTTTTATTGGCTTTTTTGCCATTAGATTTTTCACTATCACTGTACTAAAGGTGGTGATGGGAAAACCTCTGGACACTAAACAGTTCTGAAGCCAGTGGGGGTCAATTTTCAGAGGGAGGTCACTTTTACCGTGCTGTTAAAATGGCCTTAGCTGAAATGTGGATTTGCTTTTTTCCTTTGATTTCACAGTATTTTCTTGCAAGAATGCCAGGCTTGCAAGAAGCCTGAGTTTTCCTGGGACCTGTGGATGTGTGTGAATCTCTGTGCCTTCTCTCAACTTCTTTGAGTTATCCAAAGAATACAATGGGTTACTACTTTTTCTCCTGGGCCTGGCTATCAGTAGAAATAAAATAAATTTCCGTTAAAATGGTGCTTATCTTCACTTGTGCTTTCTATTATACTAATTATTTTTCACTAAAAATTTGTGGTCATACCAGTGCAAGCTTCTCTGATAATTCTTTTTTTAAGGATTTATTTATTTTTGCATACAAGAACTGGGGTACAGGCCAGAGGTGTGGGGGGTGAGAGGATTCACCAGAGACAGAGTGGGGAACAGAACAGGTGGATCTACTGAAATACACTGCTGAGGGGAGCAGTGGGCAAGACCAGACCGGAGAGGTCGGCTGCACCATGTGGGTTAGCTCCCTGGCCAGGGATTGAACTCATGCTGCAGTGGCTGTTGAGAGCTTCATTGTGCTGAGATTTAACCCCTTGCGCCACCAGGGAGGCCCTCTCTGATAATTCTCAAGGTGCTGGGATATTGACTCCAAGTTATTTACTGACAGGGGAGTGAATTTACCCAAAGCTGACAGATTTTACAGTCTTTGCAATATGTGTTGTACAATTTGTTCTTAAATCATCTACATAGTAGGCACTATTGTTGATTAATATTTATTAATACTATTTATTAATATTTAACTGTGAAAGTTCTATTTTAAACTTTTTATGTGTTAGCCCTTTATGTTTCCATATCAGATAGTTTGTGTCATCTTTAAAACTATAGTGCAAATACGAGATTGGAACAGAACTGTTGACCAAGGATGTGAGACTACTAAGCAATTTTCCATTTGTTTCTTCCTAAAATCAGATACCAGTCTAATTGCAACAGATGTGGTTCCACTCCTCAATGTCTCCACTAGCACTTGTGCAATCCTAACACACAAACCTAAATAACTGCCTAACATTATGCCTTTTGATTGTGTTAGTGCCTGATATTAAGCTTTTGATTGCCAAAGTATCTATTTCAACAGACATTCATCTTGAATAAACATACTGTCAGCTATATAACTAGCAAAACAACCAGATAAGGAACTAGGTTGCGCCCACAGCAAAATCCTCTTTTATTTATTTATAAAGATTATTTATTTATTTATACAAGCACTGGGTACAGTCAGAAGCGCGGGAGGGTGAGAGAATTCACCAGAGCCAGAGCGGGGAACAGAGCAGGCAGAAGGACCGAAGTACACTGCTGAGGGGAGCAGCGGGCGGCAGGAGAGGTCTGCGCGCCATGTGGGACCCTCCTCTGGTGGCTGGGGAGCAGCCAGGAATCGAACCAGCGCTGCAGAGGCTGCGGGCAGCTTTGCAACCCAGCGCTCAACCACTGCACCACCGGGGAGGCCCTGGTCCTTGATCTTTAAATTAGTGAACTTAAGAGGCCTGAGGTTCCCTGCCCTCAGTCCCTAATAAAGGAGGGGTGCCAGGTCCTTCCATCTCTGTCTGTCCATGTCTCCCTCTTCCATCCTCCCTTCCTTCCTCTGGAGACCTTGCCAGGTGACCCTCCATTGTTCTATTTACCCTCCAGATCCTGTAAATAATACATCTTGCTCCTCAATATTCTCTGATAGTTTCTTGCTCAAGTGAGTCCTCTGCATGTAATAACTACAAAAGCTGGCCTATCCATAAATAGGAATCCCTATGTAGGTAATGTCTGTGGAGTGCCTTAAGAGTGACGTGAGCCCACAGGACTAGTCTAGTGCCACAGGCATTCCTCAGCGAGGTCACTACCATCAATGGATTCAAGACTGAAGGAACAATATCAGAACCAAATAATCACCCAAGCATTGCACCCAGGACACAAAGGTGACTGTGCTGATTCATCACATCTATAACTCTTTCCCTAGCCCAGCCCACCTCCCACAGAAATGCACGTGAACTTTCACACAACCATATCCCCTGCCTTGCACTGGTATGACTGTAAATTCTTAGTGAAAAATAATTAGTATAATAGAAAGCACCATTGAAGATAAGCACCATTTTAGAGAAAATTTATTTTATTTCTACTGTTTAGCTCCACTGATCTCTCTTCCCTCTCCATCGCCATGGTCATGGACCTGTTTTTACCCATTAAGCTTAACTTGCCTTTCTTCTATCCTTCATGTGCCTCAAGCAAACCTTCCTTTTGGGATCTCCCTTTTGTCTAAGATACAGCTAAACCGTGCACTTTCTTAGAATATACCCACTCTCCTATTCCTGAATTTCAGCTTAACACAGGAACTCAAGTCCCTTGCAGTCAGGAGCGAGCAGGCTGGTTTGGGTTCTTGTGAACTAACTGGTGAAATTGGTTCAACAGATGTTGGTTTTCAGTAGAGGTTAAAGAGACTCTGGGAAAGATCTCAACTTGTTTCTACAACTTGTATCAAGGCACTTCTGGAGAACTTGTGGGGAGTCCTGAGCCAAGAATACTTTCAGCTCACATTTGAGGTGAATTCTGCTTTAAAAGCGTTCATCCTGAGGGAAAACAGAGCCAGGCACAATGACCTCAGCCCAGGAACAATGCCCAGTCACTAGGGGATTATAGCTAATTTAATGCCAGCACTGGGATTAGGCGCCTATTTTTGCCTATTATAACAAATGGCCTCAAGTGTATGTCACAACAGAGGTTCATAAGTTATCCCAGAAAGAACTATTTGCAAAAAAACTCTGTACCACACTGGTGTGCATATTTCACTAATCAGAGTGAAAAGTACCTGTCAATTGAATTGGATGTCTATATTGTTGTGATGTGAATTTCCTCCAATAAATTCACATTGTGGTATATGAAAAATAAAAAGGAGAGTGAAACCTGGAGAGGAAAACATCCTCCTCTCCATCATGGCATTTGGGTTTAAGATAGTAGTACTCAGTTCTGATATGAGTTCTATGGATAGGGCCAGTGGTTGGGAAAATCAGAGAAAGCAGTCAGAAGGATAGAATACTTAATAGCAAAGCTCAGTGAGGCAATAATACCTGGAAAAATCATGTGAAAACAATGTACCTATTGGCCAAAAGTGTGTCTTCTTTAGAAAAATATCTGTTCAGTTTCTCTGCCATGTTTTAATTGGATTGCTTGTTACTGAGTTTATGAGTTTCTTATATATTTTGGGTATTAACCCACTATCAGATATGCAATTTACAAATATTTCTCTCATTACGTAAGCTGAATTTTCATTTTCTTGATCATTTCTTTGCTGTGCAGAAAGTTTTATTTAGTCTCACTTTTTATTTTTTTCTTTTGCCATTGGTGTTACATGCAAAATATCAGAGACTTTTTCCTATGTTTTCTTCTAGGAGTTTTATAGTTTCAGGTATTAAGTATATGTCTTTAATCCATTTTGAGGTAACTTTTGTGGGTGGTGAAAGATAGAAATCCAATACCATTCTTTTGCAAGTGAATATCCCATTAACTCAGCACCATTTACTGGAGCAACAATTCGTCTCGCATTGAGTTTTCTTGGCTCCCTTGTCAAATATCCAAAATATACAAAGAATCCTTAAAATTACACAGTAAGAAAATAAACCAACCAATTCAAAAATGTGTAAGAAACCTGATTAGACTCCTTACTAAAGATACACAGAGAGGGAAAAAAAAAGCATATGAATATTCACTATCATATGCCATTAGGCAATTACATGTTAAAACAATGAGATCCTACTGCACACCTATTAGGATGGTTAAAATCTAAAAGACTGACAGCACCAAATGTTGATGAGAATATGGAGCAACAAGAGCTCTCATTCTGGGAGGAATGCATAATGCCACAGTAACTATAGAAAATGGTTTGCACTTTCTGACAAAGGAAAACATACTCTTAACCATAGGATCCAGCAACTGTGCTCACATTTATCTAAATGTGTTGAAAACATGTCTACACAAACACCTGCATGTGAAAGTTTAAAGCAGTTATATTCATAATTACCAAAATTTGGAAGCAACTAACTTAACTTCAATAGTTAAACGGTTAAGCAAATGGTGGTACATAAAGATAGTGGGATGTTATTCAGTGATAAAAATAAATGCCCTATCAAGACAAAATAATATGGAGGAAGACTTCTTCAGCTATAACCAAAGTTGTGAACATTAAGTAATCCACAGATACACATGTTCTAACATATAATATCCATGGGATAGCTATGTCTACTACAGCCTTCTAAGTGCTCCCAATCTTAAAGTACCTACAGTAACTACCCCACTGATGGGAGCCAATTATCCCTTTTATCCCCCACCAGGACAAACCAATATACAGGCAGTTTACTTTGCTTAGACATGAGAGCAGTTTAAACACTGGCCTTTGTGAAGCCATAATGGACTAGAAGTACTATGCCAAACATTATAAACTGTACAAAAATTCCATACCCCCATATTGGCCACCTCAAGATGAAAACAGACAACTCCCTGACTGTTAATTGACTCTACTTCCCTAATACGAAATATAAAACATACATGGGAAATAGAGAAATTCAAGTAGAAGTAACATAAACCTGTCATAAATCGTAAAAAAAAAAAAAAAACTATTTGTGGGACAACATGGATGACAAATGGTCTACTTTGGAAATTTTAGAATGAGACAAAAATGGGAAGGCCTGTTAATTTTCCCCTCTTCTTGCTTCAGCTTTGTCTCCTTGGGTATTCAATGTCCATAATGTCAAGTTGTCTCTCAAGTAATTGCACTATTAGCATGCTGTCTTTGTATGACTCTTCACTTAATACATCAAGTTCAGCAATGACTTCATCAAAAGCTGTCTGTGCAAAAGAGCAGGCTTTCTCTGGGGAGTTAAAAAAGTCAAATTAAGTAAAACTAATGTTTTTTCACTGAGAAGCCCAGAAGGAAAAAATTTGTTATTTACTATATTAATCGTCAAATCCTGTTATTGATATATTGGAGTCAACACTTAAGTTACTTATGATGTTCATGCTTTGTTTTATTGAATCCTTGCAGCTCTAGGAGATAGTGGTAGATTCAACTTTTGGGACACAGATGCAAGAACAAACCTATATATTTCAGAGAAATTTGATCAATCAAATTTGTGTTGTATCAGTCACAATGGCAACCTTTCTGTATATGCTTCTAGCTATGACTGGTAAATGAGGCAGATATTTTATAGTCCCGAAAATAAATAGGCTGACTCCATTTTTTAATCTTTGACTACTATTAGTTTTTAAGTCTCACCCCTCCTCCTCTGCCTCATATATCAAAAAGTTGATATCTTGGCCCTCTGCTCCACATTTGGGCAAGTTGATCAAAAAACCGGGGTGCTCCTTCCTTAGCAATGGTGGGAACTTCAAACCACATGTAAAGAACTTCGCTTTGTAAACATCTTCTAGCCAGTATAAAATCCCAAAGACATCTCGTCCTACTCGCTCAAGCCATTTTTGGAACTGTCTGGGAGCCACCCTGCCCTACCCAGAAAGCTTTATTTATGCAAGTAATAAAGCTTTTTATACTGTCTTGTTGAGTATGTAAGTGTGATATCATTGATGTTGATATCTGAACCAAAATCCCCCATGAAAAACAGGTGCAGAAAGTTCCCAAAATCCTAGCACACCAAATCCGATAGTATATAATATGATTATACACCACTATCAAGTGGTATTTATCCCAGGAATGCAAGGGAAGTCAACATAAAAAAGTCAATTAATGTAATATACCACTTTAATAGAATAATGTAATACATCACTTTTATAGGAAAAAAGCCCACAAGATCACCTCATTTGATGCAAAAAAAAAAAAAAATAAATAAAAGCATTTGATGAAATCTGATACTCTTTCATGATAAAAACATTCATAAATTTAGGTATAGAAGGGAACTTCCTTAACATGATAAAGGGCCTGAAAAAACCACGAAAACAACTCACAGCTAACAAAACTAATAGTGAAAAAGACTGAAAGCTTTCACCCTATACCCTAAGATTAGGAACAAGGCAAGTAAGCCCATTTTCATTAAAGAATGTTCTGAAAATTCTAACCAGAGCAATTAGACTGGAAAAAGAAATAAAAGATATCCAAGTAATAAAGAAAGAAAATAGTTCTATTTTTATATGATATGATCATATATAGGCTCCACAAAGAAAAACCACTAGAATTAATTTTTTTTGTCAGAATTAATTTTTAAAGTTCAGCAAAGTTGCAGGTTATAAGATCAAATGTAAAAATCAGTTATGTTTTTGTATACCAGCATGAACAATCTGAAAAGCAACTAAGGAAAGCGATTCCACTTACACTAGTATAGAAAATAATAAAACATTCAGGAATAAACTTAACCAAGGAAGAAAAGACTTATATACAAACTAAAAAACATTGCTAAAAGAAATTAAAGACTTACATAAGTGGATATGCATCCTGTAGATATACTGGATTAGAAGACTTACTATTATTGAGTTGACAATACCCCCAAAGCAATCTACATTTTCAATGCAATCTCTCTCAAAATCCCCAATTTTTGCATAACGGGAGAAGTGACCCTAAAATTCACATGGAATGGAAAAGGGACTCAGATTAACAAAAACAATCGTGAAAAAGATGAGACAGCCTATATGAATGGCTCTGCCTAAATTCTGGGATTTAAACTGAAATGAAAACTTCTGTGTTCCCTTCCTTCTACTTTTGTCTTCACCCCTTCCCCAAAACTGCTCACCAGGTGCTTCATTCCTCACTTAAAGTCCTATCAGCTAGGACCTAAGTCAGCTAATAACTCTGTCTTCTTGTGCAGAGTGATTCTATTCCTCAAATACGTGGAAACTAAAGGCTCTGTCGATGTGAACTTTAGTTTGTAACCCCCGACATACAATGTTCTTTATCATCTTTGTGTTGTTTGTGCTTTATCCCTCCAACTAGACTTTAAAAGTCACTTTAAAAGACTTTAAAAGTGAAGAACTAAAACAATTTTTTCACCAGTTTTAGCACTTAACTTTATTAACATGTAGATGAAGTCGCGAATGAATACATTCATGTCACTATGAAGCATGGGAGTATAGCTTACTTAGGATGAATAGGTTCATTATCAGATCATGTTGCAGAAATACTAAAAATATATCAATTTATACAGCACAATAAAAATCAACAACATTCAAGCTCTCAGGATCATTTAACATCCATAAAATTGCCTCCACTCAACACAGTTAACACAAGTATTGAATTTATAATTGTAATATGCATTGGTTTTATATTGCAACACCAAAACATCTTTCAAGGCTTTGGGAGAAACATACGACTATTCAGAGTTTGAGTATTAATCGTATAACTTTATCTCTCACCTCAGGATCACTGTGCTCTGCTAAGTCTCGGAGTTTCTGCCGAAACTCTTTTGCTTCCTGGAATATGGAAATAAGTTCAGATTTAGTGAACTGTTCCTTGGTAAATAGCTTCCCCTTCTTTTTGAATTGGAAGTTTATATTCTCAAATATTTCAATAACATTAAGAATGTTGGCCTTTGACTCATTCTTGTTAAAGAGTGCAACCAGTGATGACAGTACTTTGGCACTGATCAGTTCTCTTGTATTGGCTTGATTTTTAGACAAGCGCGAAAACACTTTTAAAACAGAAAACTTGGTTTTGACACTTCCCTTGTTTAACAAGGTAAGGAAATCTGGAATGTAATTGGCAATCACATGGTGATCCTCAACTTTCACACTCGGTTGCAATAATAACTTTAGTGCATCCAGTTGCATAGGGGAGTTCAATGGATAAGAGAATATGTCCTTACAAACTTGATGTGTGTGTGACTCTCCTGTTTTTGATTCTTCAGAAGACTCAGAGTTGGCATCCACTATATTTAAAGCACTAGGGTGTTCTTTAACATTGGGATTATTGACCAAGTTTTCAATCATAACAGTCACACCAACATCATGAATTATATCTTGGGTAAATGGATAAGCAGGACTTATGCCCATTATCATCCTGGCTATTTCATGAATGAAAGGATCCTTAGTTAACTTAAGTAGGGCAACAAGTTTATCGAATTCTTTAGGCTCTAAACTAAAGTCACGTGATTTGCAGCGGCAGGTTCTTGGATTGGGCCTATACTTTTCCCTATACCTAACCTGACTTTTGATCTCAGCTAAGGTCTGGAAGTATGGCCCTTTATAGGGCGGGATCTTAGTCAGAGGCCGAATCCCCAAAGGTGTTTCAATCAAGGTCTCAACTAGAGTCCAATTTCCTTCTGCAGGTAAGGGTGGCTCCCCTTCCCCTAATGGAACTAAGACACTAAATCTGATCCTTGACCATGCAGCTGCTTTTTGCTTTATAGTAAGTTCAGGTTCAGGTGTAGGCTTGGGCTTTTCCTGGACCTTAGGTGGGGGGGTATAAGCTAGAGTAGGAGTCTCTTCTTCAGGCCAGAACCAGGATCCTACACTAGGCTCTTCCCCAGTCCAGAACCAGGAGCAGACATTTTCTTCATCTGTATCACTGGACTCTATTAGAACACCAGCTTTGTCCCCAGCCCTGAAACTGATGCTGACCTCTCCCCTTCTCCTGGGCTTAGATACAATATTGGCCTTTTCATCAGCCTTGGCAAAGGACCTGATATTTACTTCACTTGCAGCACCAGTCTGGACTTCATACTTGGTCACAACACTGACCATGGGCATAGGCACGGCCTCTGACTCGGTTTGGCCTGTGTTGGGTTCTACCGGGGGTTTTGCCTTAGTCTCAGCCGTGACTCTAGACTTAATCACAGCTTTCATGTTGATTACTTCCTTTATCTTAGCCATGGCCTCAGGTCACTGTCTGGGTCCTGGCAACTGCTCCATCTCCAGACTTGGCCTGGGTCACTTGTCTTGTTTGCAGTTCTGGCTCAGTCACTGCCTTGACCTGGATCTTAGCCTTGACGCTAGGGTTGCCGGGACCACTGATTCTAGTTTCCAGGTCAGTCTTAGCCTCTCCTCTGCCCTTGCCTTAGCCTCAGAGCCAGTTATGATTCAAGTTAAAGGCAAGGCCAAGTTATATACCCCACCCTGGTCTTGCCTTGACCAAACGTCTATTATAGGTTGGTGTTTGCATACAAGTCCAGTAGTCACTTAGGACCCTTCCAATTACAGGCTCTGCCAATGAGAAAGAGGAAGCTCCTTCAGGGAAGGGAGTTGTGTGCCTGAGAGCAACCCGTGGAGGGTGGTAGTCTTCTGTCACTCCAAAATCACCAGATTTGCCACTGAAGTTGGACCTAGAGGTGGAGGAAGGAAAGGGGGCATTGAGTCTCTTCCAATCTTTTTCTCATGTTGATTATCAGAGACAGGGAAATTCAGTGTTAAGTGGGAAAGGTAGATAATTAGCAAATTCTCTCTCCCCTCATTTCACCCATTCCCCACAACTGTGGATGCTAATAATCTTTCCCCCCGCCACACACACAAAACAGGAGTATGGTGAGTGGGAAAGCTAAATGAGAGTGAGACTAAGGAATCCCTAGACTGGCTGTTCACTCCTGTTAGACACAAGCAGATCTCCACACCTCATCCTGTGGGTGTCCATACTGATACCAACCTGCATTGATCTGTACTTTTCTTCTCCTTTCTTGCTTCCGATGATGGCAAGCCTTACACCAGACCTATAGGCAGATCTATGGACAAATAGACAAAGAGAAGTATATAGAAACTGACCTCTAGAAACAGACCTTGGCTCCTGGTTCCTATATTTGCCATCTGTCTAGTGTTTCTGTCCTACTGGTCCCCTCCCACCATTGCCCTGCTTCAAGGCATGCACTTTTCAAGGATGCACCCCTCCCTCCCTGCTTCCCACCATTTTCCTCTTCAATGACATCTTTGGCATTTCCTAGTTCAGGATTGGGCAAGGGTAAGTCAAAAGTACAAGAACAGTAAGTGGGAAGTGAGAAAAGCAGGTGTTAGCTTTCTATATCCTCCCCCCTCCCCACAGTTTACCAAGACTTCCAACTAAAGCAGCAGGACACAAGGTAGGTGTTATTAAGGTGGCGAAACAGAAGAAATAGAATTGTCTAGTCTCATTCATCCCTTGTCCCTCTACTCTCACACCAATCCAAATAAAGGACACTTTTCAAGTTTCAAGCTGGGTTACCATTTACAAATGTTCAAATCTGAGAGTTCCAAATACCTAGGGACAGAGATTCACAAGCAAATAAATAAATAGAAACAATGGAGACTAAGTCCTTGGTCGACATGAGCATAAACACACTGATCCTTTCTGGATCCGGGTATGTTTGCCAAACCTTTCCTATTTCCCTTTCTTCCATCCTTTCCCCCCAAATCTCCAAGCTCCTCTGCTCCCGTCCTAAAGCCCAATAATTTCCCTGCAGAGACAACTCAAAAATCCCTGCAACACAGTGCACGTGTCAGAAACGCGGTAAAGGAAAATAATGGGCTAGGAAAATAATGAGAAGTATTATTTCCAAATTTCAAAGTTTCTGTGGTTCTTTCTTTTCCCCAAAGTCTTACCATTTTCTGCAAAACAAGGAGAGTAAGCAAGTACTGTTTGGAAAAATGGCAGAAGGGAGATGTAGAGTTTCCCCTAGGCCCCTATCTGCTCCAGTCATAACCACCTCCCACCTCCAACCACTGCTCACACTATAGATATTAGAACAATTTTCCTCTCTCCCTTCGAGGTCCACTGCTCCCTACAGATCTTTATAGAAACGTGTAGTACAGCAAATTTAGGAACAGACCTTCACATATAAATGCATGATACAAATCCAACGACCAAATGAAATCAGTAGGGGAGACCTGGTTATTAATGGTCAAACTAGTAGACACCTCTGAAATCCTTTTCTAATCCGGGGCTTTGGTTATTATTAAACATTTACCACCTCTTTTTGCACGCTCCCCTTCCCGGACAACTGTCCTCTCCCACAGCAGCAGCCCCTCCTTGGTCATAGCCATTTCTCCGCTAGAAGCCGCTACTGTGCTCTCCCTCCCCAAACATGGTCAGAGGTGGGGCGAGTGTCTGGAAACCAAGCCAACAAGAGGCAGATCATTTTAAATTTATCGCTGTGTGTGCCACTCAAATCACCTCCGTCCCTCTCCGTCTGACCGCCCCGCGCCCCAGGACCAGGTCAGGTATCCCAGTTCATATCTGACACTCACATCCACACTCCCAAGCGATGCCCGCCTTCTCACTGACCTGCTCTGCTCGGATCAGAGGCAGTTTTCTCATTTCCTTGCCTCAAGGGCTGCTGTGGCCTACAGAAAGAGGGACTGACAGTCAGACAGACACAAGGACACGAAACAATGGCGGCAACTGTGTTTAGGGATGGGCCCGGCACCGGGATTTAGGCCGAGATACGTGCTTTATCAGATTAAGGGCCGTAACTGCAAACAGCTGTCACTTTTCGGTTTCCCCCCCTCTTCCTCGTCCCCGGGGCTCCTCAGGGACCCGCTGGGGTACTAACATCTACCTTTTCCTCCGCAGACCTTGCTGGCCACGTCCCCAGTACCAAACTGCACCGGGGGAGGAGCTAGCGTCGCTGAAGGGGATCCGGCCTCTGCGAGCGGAGGGATACCGAGTGCCGCGGCTCGAGCGCCATGTCGCCTCAGCCGCTGACTTCCGTCCCGCCCCCACCCCCGGCGGCGGGACCTGGCTAGAGAAAAAGCAGCGTTGGACGTAGAGAAGCAGATTAATAGCTACACGTTCTGGGATTAGTTTGGGTTTTCCAGGAGTTGCCCCCACCAAACCTGCCATTCGCCTCCACCACCACCACCGACCCCCCCCACGAAATGTACGCGGATCTCGGGCGGCCGCGTCTGTGAATCCGCGCGGCCGGACTCCGCGGACGGATACCCCAGTGTCTGGGGCTGCAGTCACTTCCCCGCAGTCTCGGGGCCCCGGGGGGCAGCAGCCCGGGGCGGGAAGGTCGTGAGAGAGGCTTAAAAGAGAGGTTAACCCTCATGTGTTCCCAGAATTGTTCCCCCTCTTTGACAAAAGCCCCTGCACGCCTTCAATTTCCTATAAGATGGGCAAGTCGTGGAGAGGCGTCTGGAAAGGTGCTCTGGACAGCGTTACCAGGCCTCAACCGCCGACATATCAGTCTTTTCATGTTCCTCTCCTCTGGGCCTCTCATCCTTATGGCCTACCACGCTTCTTGCACTGAAGCAGCCTAAGGCACGGTGGGATAAGAATATAGGGAAAACAGAAGTGGGCCGAGAGAGGCATATTAATACCCATGTATACCTGTAGCTCATTCTTAGGTCCTGCGTTTCCTCCTGAACCCCAATATTTTCCGCGCGTAAATGTGCAAGATTTGAGGGTGGGCATGAGAAAAGCAATTCTGAGCTTGGAAGAGAACTGAGAGACAAATACTTCTGTACTCCGAAAAAAGAAGCATCCAGCAGCCGCCCCAGTGCCGGCTCTTCCCTGGGACCAACATCCTAAGGTCAGCTGCGGCCTTCTACTGCGTTGGGCCTAGGCTCCCCTGCTATCCGCAGTGCTGGGAGGCCGGCCCTGCAGCGGCGCGCAGCAGGGGCGTTGATCGGCATCCTGCGGCTGGCTGACTGCCCGCTGAACCCGCCAGTGCGCTCCGGGCCCACCCTGGGTGAAGCTCCCGCGGGCTGGGCTCGGGGTGCCCCGGGGCTCTGGGCCTGGTAGGGGGCTGTGCGACCTGGGCCACTGGCCCAGGCCTCACCACTGGGGGCCTAACTGATCAAGTGACTACGCTGCTGCCCCAGACCCCTATGTGGGCAAGGGGAGGCAGAGTTTGGGGAGGGGCTGGCGCGAGCATCTGTGGCTTTGAGAGGGCCCCGGGAATTCGAGGCCTAGCAGGGAAGGCCCCGTGAGCAGATTGACAGCGGGAGGATCAAGTGCATGCAGGAGGTGAAGGAGAAAAAAGCCAGAGCAGGAACTGCTGCTGGTGGTGTCTTATCTGAAGCGAGGAAAAAAAAAAAAAAGCAGATACCAAAAGAATGGTGGACATTCTTCAGGCCTTGGAAAAATTGGGGAAACTCAGGAAAGAAGCTGTAGCAAGGAAAGGGACCCAGAGTGATTTTGGAAGGAGAAGAAGAGGAAGAGAGGAAAAGAGAATTAAATAAGAAATAGAAAAGTAAAAGAGAACATTTCACTTCAGAAGCCTGAAATTGAGTCCAAGTTTTTGGGGATCCTGATGAGTTCCCACTCACCTCTTTGCAGCCTTTCAGACAGTATTACCTCCAAGCTCAACATTCCCTACTTGCACTTATCCAGATAAGGCGTGATTGGGATCAGTACCTGGTGGCATTTGATCATCCCAAAGGCAACTCCACTCTCTAAGGACTGATCCTTCCCCTGCTCCACAGCGACACATCTGGGCGACTGCCATTAAGCTGCATTAGTAAAGATGCTCCCTGGAGCAAGGCTCTTTCCTGCTCTAAATATTAGTGATGTACATGCTCAGTGAAATATGCTCAGAGAAATACGGATGGTCTCACTTATAGGAGGAATGTAGAGGATCCAAATAAGGGATCAGAGGGAAAAAAGTAATTATAATAAAGTGAAAATCAAAATCAACAAGCAACTATAAGCCAGAGACATTCTGCAGGGGAGAAGGGAGAGCACAAGGGAAGATGGTGATGGTGCACAGATGAATGGGTGGTGGGAATTTCATGGGAACTATAACTGAGAGGCGGAAAGCATACATTGTAAAAAAAAAAATGAAAAAAATGTAAAAATATATATAAAATTAAAAAAATAAATACTAGTGATGTAGACTAAACTGCAGCCTCTAAACTCTGTGTGGCATTGCCCTACCTAGAAGTTAGGTTTTTCTTCCATGCTCTGTCCTGGCCAGAGGTGCCTTGAATCATATTAATGTGGTTCTTCAGGAAAGGACCTAGGTGAGCTGGCATTGCCACAGGCAGTGGCCTTGGTTCACTGAATTTGCCTCATTTTTAGGGGCTTGGTCCAGATCGACTTATCATTTACTCTTAACTTCCTCGTGTGATGATGGGTAAGGACACTAAATACACTCCACACAGGATGTGCAGGGGGTAGATTTAGCAGCCCTTCCTCCAGGACTGAGTGTGAAGGCAAGCTTGATGCAAAATCTCCTTACCCTTCCTACCCAAATCATCTAACTTCTAGGAAGAAAAATCAAAAGTGCTTTCTCTTCAATTTTGTTAATCCTACTTTTGGTGTAGTTTGAGGGGCTGCCAGCTGCAGGCTGGGCTACCAGAAGTTCCTGACCTAGTGTGGAGGTCATGTGGAGACAAAGCCTGAAGAGTACCTACACCTGAATAGATTGTGTTTCGATAGATGAGGGCTGCATTTCCCGCTATGTTAGAAGCATCCTAATGAAAGCACATGTTTTTAAAATTCCTGCAGGGCTAGTTCAAAATCCCCAAGGAGAGAAATTTATTTTCTCTTGCAAGTGGGACCTTAACCTTACACAGTCACATCACAATATGGGGGGCTGGTATGCTGTGGAATTTTCTTATGAACTCGACTTACAAAAGCATCCTTATAGTTAAAGCTGGGGGAAAAGCAAATAAAACTAATATTTTTTTTCTATTCAGTAATAAACACTATTGTGCCACTAATATTTGTTTTTTTAATTTTATATATATTTTTACATTGTTTTTCATTTTTGTACAATGTATGCTTTCCCCTCTCAGTTATAGTTCCCATGAAATTCCCTGGTGATGATCATTTAACATATCAGTTTGTTTTATCTTGCTTTTTGTCATTTATTGTGTTATTTATTAAAGAAAAATAAACATCATTTTTATTTATAAGAAGCAAAAGATATATAATGTCGCAACTACAAATCTTTGGTGTTAAGACGGTCTCTAACATGAGTTGCTTTAATATTATGAAGCAAAAAATTTTAAGAACCTCACAGTCAAAACAATTCGGTATTATAAGACATGCCAACTTCCTACACCAAAAATCACTCATATCTAGGGATGAAATGAACTCTGAACCAAACCGACCAAGTTGTTTGGTTCCTTGAAAGCAGTGGTTACTACTGTTCAGCTTGAGTAACCAAAGTCAAAATAAACACCAAGCAGAAAACCTTCCCTTCTCTTTAAACCTACCACTCACCCCCACATGAAGGTAGTTCAGCTCCAATTCAGAGCTGTCATCTACCTATGCAAAGTTGCCACCTGGATGATCCAGAAAACCATGAATTTTTCTTGAAATGCACTTATTGCATATCTTCATGAAGTGACTACAGCCATACACTTCCAGACAGTTTCCTGACTAGACCCCATTCAGGATGGACACTCACACTGTTCATCCCCTACAGGGTCAAAGAGTTTTCCTTGGTCAATACCTGTGTCCCTTAACAAGGCAAGAGGAGATCAAGCATCACTACTGCTTGACTTGTATTAGAATTTGAGGCTATGTAAAGGGAGTAAGGTTTCTTCACTCTGAAAACCACCAAGTTCTCTTGTGTACTGATCCCCCCCGTCCAAATTCATTGTTTTTAACATTTTCTGTGCATTCTATTAAATGACAGATATCCTACCCCACTCAATAAAATGAAATTTAAAGCATACTACACCTTGGGGAAAACAAATTGGGCAACATTTCTATAAGCAAAAATGGGCTTGAAGAGCATGCCATTTAAAATGCTTGCATGGCCAATTTCAATGATCGCTCTCAGCAATGAAAGTTGAGCACCAATTTTTTTTGTTCTTATTTAGAAGTGAAACAACTTTTAACATAGAAAACTTGTATAGTATGAGTGTAGTTTTGTGTATCAATATTGTTGGACAAATTGGAGGTAGATGATTTACTCCAGAACTGTCCAATCTGACATCAATCCATGGCCCCTAAGAGTAACTGTTATTACATCTATCTGTTAACAAGACTTTCATTATTCTTAGCAGCAGAAAATCAAGAAATAATCCCTTTCACCTTCAAAAGCTTTTTATTTTTTTCCATTAACATTGCAATGGGAAAGTGGCAGGATTGGAGAAAAAGCACAACAGCAAGATGGGGTGATTTAACTTGGCCTACGCATCCTGTGGTCAGCCCCACATTTCCCCTACATATTCTCTGTCTTCTGCAGAGGATGGTGCCAAACAAATGTGCTCACCCTTTACTCACTTATTTCAAGACATGAGGCAACACTGCCTAGAATAGCATGCATGACAGATCTTAGATTGTGTCACCGATCCCCCACCCCGATTCTTGGCAGAAGAAAACCTCAAAAGATCCTTTAACATGAATATTTGACCATTTTGGAAAGATACACCATCACAGAAACTTTAAAAAATGAACTCAAATCAAAACATCGTGTTCCCCAGGTTGACACCCAATCCATTCTAAGAGTGCTCTAAGCATGTTTTTGAAAACCATTGTATTACCCCGAGGGTCTTTTCTTGCAACTGGCCACCTCTCCCTCTGAATCATTTCAGCAATACCTTTGTAAAAATGTTCAAGGCATCTCCCAAGTCCCCAACTTCTATGAACTTTGCCACCAAATGAGTCAAGAATAAGCAAGTGAGAAGAGACACTCACTGACAGCTATTTGGAAATCAGTAATAATGGGAAAGGGAAATATGCCACCAAAAAAGTGTGACCGAACTAGAATAAAATGAGCTATTTTGAGCTTTACCCTGGTAGGGTGAATACTCTCAGCTTGTTAGGCAGGATAGTGATTTGCCTTGTTAAATTATACAGCTCTGTTCTAAAGCTCTGTAAAAGATTGAAACATCAATAGTCTTTCCACTTTTATAGGAAACCTATAAGAGCTATATAAAAAGGAATTTCTCTGCTTAAGCATCACTCAGGATGTTTGCGTGGAGAGCAAAATAGCTTGGGATATTAGATTCTTTCTTCTGACAATGCGTCTTTCTAAAACTCAAGCCAAGTGATAATTTGAACATCTACGCCTTCCAAGAACCTACATCCAGCTATAGACACTGCTGACATTGGAGGAGAGAGGTCAGTTATGGTAAGAAGAGGTCTCTCCTTTCACTGCATGCAGTAATGACCTCAGGACCACCCTTGCACATCCTAGTCTATTCCTCAGCAGACTATACCTGTGATCATTCCCCTCCCCCCACCCACTGCCTTGTCTTGGCACTCTTCTCTCATACCAAGCAGCCATAAATATATAGATTTGTCTCTGGATGCTTAATTCTATTCCGTTGTTTTATATGCCTAACCTTATGCCTGCACAAACAATCTTTGTTAATATAGCTTTGTAGCGAACAATGAGATGCCATCTTACACCAGTGAAAATGGCACATATTAAAAAACTAGCAACAACAAATGTTGGTGAGGATGTGGAGAAAAAGGAACTCTCCTGCACTGCTGGTGGGAGTGCAAACCGGTCCAACTACCATGGAGAGCTGTGTGGAGGTTCTTCTATCTGCTAAAAATGGAGCTTCCATATGATCCAGCAATTCCACTCCTAGGTATTTACCCAAAGGACACAGAAATATTAATTCAAAAGGGCACCTGCACCCCTATGTTTATAGCAGCACTATTTACAATAGCTAAGCTATGGAAACAACCCAAATGCCCCAAAATGAATGATTGGATCAAGAAGATGTGGTACATAAATACAATGGAATATGACTCAGCAATCAAAAAAGATCAACTCATGCCATTTGCAGCAACATGGATGGAGCTGGAAGGGATCATGCTCAGTGTAATAAGCCAGAAAGAAAAAGAAAAATACTGGATGGTCTCACTCATAGCAGGAATTTAGAAAACCTAAATAAGGGATCAGGAAAAAGACCATTTATAATGAAGTAAAAGTCAAAATCAACAGGCAGCTATAAACCAGAGACATGCTACAGGGGGGAAGAAGGGGGTAGGATCAAAACAAGGGCGGTGGGAATTTTATGGGGACTATAACCAACATGAAAATTCATGCATTGTACAAAAATGAAAAATGATGTAAAAAATATATAAAATAATATAAATAGAAAATATAGCTTTGTAGTGAATTTTGACATGGGGAATACTTACCCAAATATTAAAATACATAAATATTACATAAATTATTCTGAGAAATTGATTATTTTGATGAGGGAGGAGACCTTTGTTTATTATCCTTTGCGCATGACATTTCACCAAACATACACTAGGTGGAATTAAGAGGTAAATTAAAAAATTAAATGATAGGGCCTCCCTGGTGGCGCAGCAGTTGAGCTCTGCCCACAGCCTCTGCAGCGCTGTTTTGATCCCCGGCCGCCTGGCGAGGGTCCCACATGGCGCTCAGACCTCTCCTGCCAGGCTCGTTGCTCCTCTCAGCAGTGTACTTCGTCAGTCTGCCTGTTCTGCTTCCCGCTCTGGCTCTGGTGAATTCTCTCACCCTCCCACGCTTCTGACTGTACCCAGTGCTTGTATAAATAAATAAATAAATCTTTTAAAAAAATTAAATGATAAAAATCTAGAATGAAAGAGCAGTGAATATGTATTAAATATCTAGAGGAATGAATAATTTCTAAGATTGAAAGAAGTGAAAAAATCTATAAAGGTTAAGATGACTATTTCTTAATATTCTTAACTTCTGTCTACAAAGAGCTCACATGACTCAACTAAAAAAAAGTAAACAATCTAGTGCCACCAGGGATGCCCTAACCAAATAATATTCTTAATAGGAAAACATAGGGAATGTTCATTTTTAAAAAAGATTTATTTTTATTTATTTATGCATACAAGAAATGGGGTGTTGGCCAGAGGTACGGGGATAGGGGTAAGAGGATTCACGAGACAGAGTGGGGAGCAGAACAGGCAGATTGATTGAATACACTGCTGAGGGAAGCAGTGGGCAAGACAGGAGAGGTCTGCTGTGCCTAGTGGGTTAGCTCCCTGGCCTTAGATCGAACTCATGTGGCAGAGGCTGGTGATAGCTAGATAGTGCTGAGACTTGACCCCTGTGTCACCAGGGAGGTCCAACTGAGGGAATATTTAAAAAGAACTCTGCATTTAAAAAAAAAGAAAGTCAAGAGATAGGGAAAATTGGGAGAGTATCCTTATAATGCATAATTTAGGTATATGGCTAATATGGTTGGTGTATTAACAATTGTGACTAAACAAAAAAAGGCTATTTGTATAATATATTGCTTACAAAAAGAACCTTGAATTATAGTCAAGCATATGGAAACATATCTAAATGCTCTAAGACATAAGTACAAATGAGAAAAATGACATAGAACAGAAATATCAAGATCCAGCAAAATATGTTAATATACTTACATAATGATTTGTATACTTTTATATTTAGACATAGGTATAGCTATGATATGAATAAAAATATAGATAGGAGATTTGTCATGAACATATACCCCCAACATTGGATAACTTGTGGTTGGATAGAAAGAGAAGAAGATATAATGTAGTTTCTAATTTTAAATGTTTATCCATTTTGGAAGGTGTTGTGAGATATATATATATATATGAATTATAATATATATATATTTAAATCATGAATAGCAACTGATACAGAATTATATATACATACTGTACATACAGTATATATATACACATACACACACACACTATATATATATATATATATATATATATATATACACTGCATAGTGAATGTGGGTAAACAGACTGTGGTATATAATGTTGGTTTTCATTGTAAATTTTAGTAACCATTTACTATTTTTCGTTATCACTTGATTCAATTTTCAAATATATAATTGGTTGGCTTTGTCTGTGTGCACCCGCGCACCAGGGAATAAAGTGCTCAGAATCACTTTCCTCTGCTTCTTGCACTTCATGACTGCCCTCTTGTGGTTTCTCTCTTGTTTTCAAAATCAGGTTCTGCAGCAACATGAGCTTCTGTAGAGGAGAAATCTTATTTAGGCTAGTTTCCCTGGCAGTTTTGAGTTCCAGAACTTCATTGTCAAGACCTTTGATGAAAGAAGTGTGGACCTACCCAACACTGACATTTATTCCTCTCTGGAACACCTGACAGTGGAGATGTGTGGTGTAGAGATTAATTTAAGAATAAAGGACAAGTTTCTTCGATTTCCTTTATTCCACTTGGCTTTTGCTGCAGTGGCAATGCATGAACTTTAACAAAGCAAGGAAAGTATTTTTTTTCACATATTTCAACATTATACTTAATGACCTAAAATATATATATATATATATATATATATATATGGGTAATTTCATCTTTCAAGTTCAGTCACAATGGTCCATTTATAAATGAGTTAACAATTATTAAAATCCTTAAAGAAATATTTAATTGAAGAAAAAGAAAAATTTTGGATGGTTTAACTTATAGGAGGAACATAGGGAAGCCAAATAAGGGATCAGGAAAAAGAAAATAATAATAACAATAAAAAACAAAACAAAATTAATAGGCCACTATAAACCAGACATTCTGCAGAGGCCAAAACCAGGGCGGGAAGAGCACGCCCACCGCGAGTAAACTGTTGGTGGGAATTCTACGGGAACTACATCTGAGAAGAGAAAGAAAACATTGTACAAATATGAACAATGATGTGAGATATATATAAATAAAGACATTATATTAATAATAATAATAAAAAAGAAAACATCTCAGAAGAAGGTGGAAGAAAGGGTACTTTAACTTGACCTTAATCCCCATGTAGGGGGTAACTTTCTCTCCTACAGGTGCTGCCTCCTAAAATGAGTCCTTTCATGGCTCAATTGGTCAGTCTAACCACATTGCCCACATCAGCCAGATGGATATCACAGATATGCTTGGTTTGCACTCATTTTCTGGGGATGTAACTGTATAAATGTCCAGATTCAAGGCATGGAGAAGTTCTTTCTGGTTTTTGAATCTTCTGAGAGCTCTCTCATCCCCACTGCTGTTTGGACATTGAAATGAATGTGCACATAGGAATGAGTTATTGTAGACACTGGAATGAATTATTTCTAAAGTACTGTTTTGCTATAGAGTTTCTCACACTGTTTTTATCTCCAGCTTCCTCTGATTACCAAGTAGCCATTCCATTACAGGTTTCTGTTTTTTATACAAGGACAGACTATAGGAGGAATATAAGGAAATTAAATAAGGGATCCAGGAAAAGAAAATAATAATAACAACAAAAAACAAGACATGCCTTCCCACTGATTTTGTCAGCATCAAGGCTTCTTTCTTTAATGAATACCTGTTATTATACACAGGATGATGTGGCAACTTAAGAAGGTCGATTCAATACAGTTTTATGCCAATGCTGCTTCAGAGTCCTGGTGTAAGTTATGAACTGGTAGTTCTCTGTTATCAAATAATAGACACATGCAGCAGTCTCACCTGACATTTACCTACAACTTACCATTGCTACCAGGCATGGCACAGATGTTTGGCTGAATTTTGTATTTTTATGGGTTGTGGTCCAATATATTTCAACTTTGATGAGCCTATCAGCCTATGGGCCCCTCTGATATTAGAAAGATTAAGTTCTAAAAGACATCTTTACAGACCCATCACCCAAAGCAGTGATAGTGAAGGCAGATAAACAGCTGGGACTACATTAGATTAAAGAGCTTCTGCACAGCAAAAGAGACAATAACCAAAACAAAGAGAAACCCCACCAACTGGGAAAAAAATTTTGCACACAACACTAATGTGGACTGATCACAAAAATCTACAAAGAGCTGATGAGACTCAACAAAAATAAATAAAATAATCCAGACAAAAAATGGGCAGAAGAGCTAAAAAGAAACTTCCCCAAGGAGGAAATGCAAATGGCCAACAGGCATATGAAAAAATGTTCAACATCACTTGTAATCAGGGAAATGTAAATCAAAACTACAATGAGATACCATCTTACACCAGTGAGAATGGCACATATTACAAAAACTAGCAACAACAAATGTTGGTGAGGATGTGGAGAAAAAGGAACTCTCCTGCACTGCTGGTGGGAGTGCAAACTGGTCCAACCACTATGGAAAGCTGTGTGGAGATTTCTTGACCTACTAAAGGTAGAGCTTCCACATGATCCAGCAATTCCACTCCTAGGTATTTATTCAAATGACACACAAACATTAATTCCAAAGGGCACCTGCATCCCTATGTTTATAGCAGCACTATTTACAATAGCTAAGCTTTGGAAACAACCCAAATGCCCAAAAATAGATGACTGGATCAAGAAGATGTGCTTCATATACACCATGGAATATGACTCAGAAAACAAAAAAGATAAACATATGCAGTTTGCAGCAACATGGATGGAGCTAGAAGAGACCATGCTCAGCAAAATAAGTTAGAAAGAAAAAGAAAAATACTGGATGGTCTCACTCAGCAGGAATTTAGAAAACCTAAATAAGGGACCAGGAAAAAGACTAATACAAAGGAAAAATCAAAATCAACAAGCAACTATAAACCAGAGACACACTACAGGGGGGCGGGGAGGGGTGGAGAGGAAGGACTAGGGTCAAAATGGGCGGGGGCGTGCAATTGTATGGGAATATAACCAAAATGAAAATGCATACATTATCCAAAAATGAAAAATGATGTAAGAACTATATAAAATAAAATATTAAAAAAGAAAGGTTAAGTATTAGATAAGAATGCTTATGGTACAAATATTAATCCCTCTTCTCACCTCCATCAGATGACATGTCTTACTATGCAAAAAGAGCTCCCAAACTCAGATACAATATGATGATATGTACCTTTGACTTTGTGTGTGTACATTGCCTCGTGATCCCTGTGACTATTAGTTATGCCATTTATATAAATGTAACTCCATTTATAGAAATGAGGAGTCAAAGACTAACATGACTTGAAGACCTACTATGTGCCAAATATTTTCTCTGGTTTATCTTATTTTCTTGTAGTAATTCTGTTATTAGGTGTTATTTTTCATCTTTCTAGTAAGTGCTTTTTCTCTTTTTTTATTATTTATACACACACACACACACATACACATAGGGTTGTTGGAAAAGTCATGATGTATTTTTTCTATGTTTTTCAAGCAAAAATGCGCCATGACTTTTCCAACAACTCAATATATTATTGTCATCTACTGAGTGCCTACCATGGTACTATGCTGAATATATCCTGGTTGATATAAAGGGTCTGAGACCAGAGCAAAGAGGCTGCAGTTGTCAGAAAACAAGGCGAGATCAATGGTTTAGTCAAAAGCAAATAGGAATTATCCTGCATCCACGTTCTCACAATAGTTATATCCTGCAGAACTTAGTACCACAAGCACAATACCATAAGCAGTCTATTACACTGATATGGTACAAATACAGAAAAGTTCCATCAGTACAAGTATCCTTCATGTTGCCAAGATGTTCACTCTTGAGGATTTAGTTTATATCACACAGACATAACTATTTTTGTGCATTACATATGCATGTACATAAGTATTCTTATTCGTCAGTTGACCCTCATTATACATATTATCTTGAAACTTCCTTCTTGATTTATTTATCCTAGTTTTAATATGCACTTAAAATTGTGTATATATTTGAGCTAGTGTCAGTGATATATCTTTGAAATATATAACAACGCCTATGAACATCATTCTTTTAGTTGGTCAGAATTATTTACATATCTAGCATATAGATCGTCTACCACTAAAATTATTTCTGGTTTTTTACTTGCCATAAATTCTGGTTCTTTTCTGTGGGGGAGGGACAGATATATCTTTTGAACTTTAATATCTCTAAACTCAAAGCAATTCACTGTAGGAGAAATTGAACATAAACCCTGTGTTCATTTATTGGTCTTTGATTGCCCAGTGCATTGCCATGAAGAAAATTTAGAAATTCTAAAGACATTTCAAGGAAGTTGAGGATTTTGTGTAGCGTGTGCAAGAAAATATGCAGCTTGCAATCAAGTTTGGAAGGAGGAGATGCCAAAAGGCCTGAAAACGGGAGAATAGTAAAGAGATTAAAGGAATGGGAAGTTACTGAGAAAGAGAACATTAATAATTTAAACAAAATGTGAAAAACCTTAGGAACAGAATTAATCTTGGCAATATTTACCTGGAACCCTTCACTTCATTCTATGTTTTTCTTGTCCCTGTTCCTTCACCCTGTAGTTGAAAATCAAAGCATCAGTTTCCCTATTGTATCCAGGAATGCAGAGACAGACTGAAGAACTGAAGACCAGAGTAAGGAAGGTCATGTCCCAAGAGCAGACCGGTCCCTGGCCACGTGGACATGGTTGAGTCACTTCCCTTGTGCAAAATTCAACTCAAACTATAGCTGTTTTATTAATTGAGGTGTAATAGACATACAACATTACATTGGATTCAGGTACACAACAAAACTATCTGATATTTATATGCATTGCAAAATTATTACCACAAATGTAGTTAACATCCATCAGTCTATGTAACTACAAATTTTTTTTCTGGACATGAGAACTTTTAAGATTTCCTCTCAGCAACTTTCAAATATGCAATATGATGTTACTAACTATAGTCACCTTGCTGTATATTACATACTTATGGCATTTTTTTATAACTGAAAGTTATACTTTTTGAATCTCTTGATTCAATTTCCCACTCCCCACCCCTGCCTCTAGCAACCACCAATCTTTTCTATCTGTGAGCTCGTTTTTCATTCCATCTGTAAATCATCATAAAGTGTTTGTATATCTCGGCATGACTTATTTCACTTAGTATATAATGCCCCCAAGGTCCATTTGAGTTGTTGCAAATGGCAAGATTTCCCTTTTTATTTTTATTGTTTTTCAAAGATTTATTAATTTATGCATACAAGAACTGGGGTACAGGCCAGAGGTGCAGGGGGTGAGAGGACTCCTCAGAGACAGAGTGAGGAGCAGAACAGGCAGATCTACTGAAATACACTGCTGAGGGGAGAAATGGGCGAGACAGGAGAGGTCTGCTGCACCATGTGGGTAGCTCCCTAGCAAGCCGGGGATCGAACTCATGCTGCAGAAGCTGTGGATCACTTCATAGTGCTGTGTCTTAACCCCTTGCGCCACTAGAGAGGCCCGAGATTTTCCTTTTTGTGACTAAATAATATTCCACTATATGTAAAAATAAAGTTGTGTATATAATTTCCTTTATCCATTCATATGTGTCTATATCTTTCCTATTTAAATAATGCTGCAATGAACACAAACACACATGTATCTTTTCAAGTTACCAACTATATAGTCTTTATGTTGAGTGTGAATCTGTATTAGTATTGAGGGTGGCAAGGGGAACTGAGTGCTTACCCAAATCTTGAGTTTTATTAACAGTTTCTCTCTTCTGAGTAAAATTTTTCTCTTCTTTCAAATGAAAATTACGCTAACATGCATGCACCATGTTGCTTTGGAGATGAAGGGGCTCCTGACTAAATGAGAGTGCAGACACGCTCAGGCATAGGGGCCTCACTATCTGGTTTCATACCTAAGTTCTGTTACTTAGAAACTCTGTGGCCTTTGGTACACATGTGTGTGAGGAACACTTCTGGTTTGGGGACACTACATGGAATACCATGCAGTTATTTCCTTTGTAATGCCAATTATCCCTTTAGTTCATATTCTTAAGAAATTCTCACTCTAGCATAGGGATCCCTAATAAAAGTACATCAAATAATAAAAAGAAGCACGTGGTAGCAAATGACTTGTGTGAGTCCTAAAGAGAGGCATAATTTGTAAACTGGTGGTACCTCACCTAAATCATCATTTGTAGGACGACAACTTGGAAATTTTCACTGCTATTATTTTAATGTCAAAAACAACGCTAAATTTCTGTCCAAATTGCAAACATTACAAAAGTGCAAAAGTAATCATGCAGTGTCCCTTTCAATTCTGAACTGCTCATTGGCAGTCATTGAGAAAGTTCTCACAGAAGGGACCACAGTGTGAGATTTCGTGCTATTGCTGCTTTTTTGGAAGGAAAAAATAACTGGCTGAACGCCCTCCAGCACGTGGGCAAGGAGCACCAGGGGTCAGCTCTCTGAGAAATGCACTGGGCAGACAGACTGACACCTCCTAACTGTCAGGTGCTAAAGAGAGAACTCCCCTGCCCTGCCAAGTGCACCATCAGAACCATCAGAAAGGGGAAGGGGCAGTGCAGTGGGTCGATGAGGGCAGCAGCGGTGGGGAGAGGCACATTTCCCATTCACCTGCGTGCAGACCACCAAAGTGTTCACAGAATGGCCTTGGGAAGCATCGGGACTATGAGGAATAAGAAGTGCCACACGCGAGCCCCCCCCCCCACCCTTCCAACGCCCTTGCTAGCCAGCAGGCGTCCCTCCCAGAGCCCCAGTTGTTGCAGGGAGCAGGCCTGCCTGTGTGGGCCTCCCATGGAGCACCGGACGGAGTCGCGCGTCACGCTGTCTCCAAGGCCCATCCCGGGAAGCGGGGTGTGTCCTCTCTCATCAGAAAGTCCTGGCCAGCTGCCTATGGAGTCAGGCCTGGGTATCTGCCGGGGCTGCCAGTGTGACGGAGAGGGTCTGGGAGGGGAGCTGGGGCGAGCTACTCAGCCTGGGCCACAGGCACCTGGTTGACCGGGACACACGACACACAACGCCACTCTTTATTATGAAAATGCCAACAATCCGGGTGGGGAAAACAGAGCAACAGAACCAACTGACCCTACAGTAGGGGACTGTGGCTCCTTGGCCAGCCAGGTCGCCAACCCTCACTCTGGGGTGGCCTTAGGGTGAAGAAAAGGGAAACAAAGATGACATACAGGGGGACAAGCAGGACATCCGAGGGCCTGTTTAGGGGGTTGGTTTGAAGGCCTCTTCCGGGATCTTGCCCTGGTTCTGGAGGGAAAGGAGATGGACTGTCAGAAGAGCCAGCTCCCCGAGCCCCACTCCCCCGCCACCCGGCCCCACCTTCTTGGGCCTCCCCAAGGCCCCCAAACATTCATCTTTAAGCCCTTGATTCCCAGACCTGACCTTGAGCATGGTGAAGATCTGCCCAGCTCTGAGGTAGTTCCACTGGTTGTCCTGCAGGCACCTGGGGTGGGAGAAGAACAGGGGAGCTCCGTGAGTGCTGAGGCTCTGAGCTGGGCCACCCTGCTGAGACACGCGTCCCGCGTGAGCGCCGCGTGTGGTGACAAGGACAGACCTAGGTGGAAGCCAGAGCTCCTGTCGCCGGCATTCCTGTCCACGGACTCAAAAGAGAAAGAGAGCAAGCTCTGAGAAAGAGCGAGGCAACTGAATACATATTAGTGAAAATGCTCAAGAAAATAACAAATGAAAATTTCCAAAAGGGAGAAGGAGAAGATGCAGACAATCAGGATCCTTAAGTCATGTTTTCCCCCAGCAATACTGAGGTTAAGTGCCCAGAGGGAGCTGCCACATCTGGAACGGGGCTTGGTGCCGGGGATGTGAGAAGCAGTGTCTCAGCAAGTAGAGCCAGAAACCATTGGAAAGTGAAGCCTGAGAAACATAAATCAGGAAAGGCCCAGTTCATTGGTCCTCCCACTTCATCCCTTCAGGTCCTCCCACCAACCTGGTCAGGAAAGAGCATGATTCACTGTGAGACCAAAGCCTGTTTCACAGTTCAACCAGGTACAAGAGACTGGGATCAGCAGTGGAGACAGCCACATGGTGTCCTGCATGGTCTCTGGGCTCCCAGGAGTGTCTGTGGCTGCCCTGAGGAGTCAGGGAAGACACACCCTATCCCCCTCTTCCCACATGACCTCTGGTCTGTATTTACTGGGAGATTACAGGTGGCCACAGCAAACTTGGTGTGGCTGTGGCTTGTTTAGGGCTGCCACGGAGCATATCACACACTGGGACTAATCCACAATGGGTTTCTGGGCACCTCACATGCCAGTGCTGGGCACACACCCATCACTCCCCTTCCCACCCACACACAACTCCTGGGCTGTACTCACAATGGGTCTGGCAGCAAGGGAGTCTTTCTAGTCCCAGTTTAGGAGAAAGAGCAGCCATATCACCCTCATAGACTTTTCAGCAAGAGGCGTCTGGATATAAGGCTTCAGAAAGACTGAAGACACACCCACCCCCCTTCCTCTGGGAACTCTGGACCTATATCCTCAGTGTGTAATCAGAAGCTTCAGGTAACCACAGGGAACAGAGCCTGTGAACAAAGGGCTTCCTGGTTGCTGGTAGCCATCTAAATACATAAGTCAGCTATTACCAGACCTACAAAAAACACTGACAACAATACAATAATAGCACAGGACCTCAACATACCGCTTACATCAGTGGGTTCATTTCCAACATATATAAATGTTGGTTATATATAAATAACCCATACATCTCAACAATAACAGCAACAACAACAAAACTCAAACAACCCAACCAAAAAACGGGCAAAAGACCTAAATACATATTTCTCCCAAAAGACATAAGATGACCCTCAAGCACATGAAAAAATGTTCAGTATCACTTATTATAAGAGAAATGCAAGTCAAAACCACAATGAGATACACATTATGTTTGTGAGGAAAGCCCATATCAAAAAGACTGGAAACAACAAGTAAATTGGTTCAGCTTCTATGGAAAATGGTATGGAGATTCCTTAAAAATTTTAAAATGGGGCCTCCCTGGTGGCACAGCAGGATGAGCACTGCCCTGTGAAGCTGTCCATAGCCTCTGCAGCGCAGGTTCGATTCCCCACCAGCCAGGGAAATTCCCACATGGCACGGCAGACCTCTTCTGTCTCGCCCGCTCTTCCCCTCAGCATTGTCTTTGATCCCTCTGCGTGTTCTGCTCCCCACTCTCTCTGGTGAATTCTCTCATCCTCCTGCACCTCTGGCCTGTGCCCCAGCTCTTGTATAAATAAATAAATCTTTGAAAAAATTTAAAAGTGGAAATACCAACTGATTCTGCAATACCACTTCTAGGAATTTATCTGAAGAAGAAGAAGAAAACAAAAATATGAAAGACAATTACCAAATAGTCATACTCGATTTTGGAATATATAGAACCAAAGCAAAAAAAAAAAAGGCAAATGAGAAAAAGAAGTCTTAGACTCTGTGAAAAACAGTGGTTACCAGAAGTGAGGGAGTTAGGGGGAGGAAGGAGCAGTCAAGGGACCAAGTGTGATAGTATATTAGCACTAGAGTTTGTGATGGGTGAGTGAAGCATGTGCACATGTGAAAGTGTGAAGTCGTATTTATGAAATTAAAAGGTTATGTAAACAAATGGTAAATCAATAAAATTTGACAAAGAAGGAAGAAATTTCCATAGCCACCCAGACTTCAGCAACCACCACCCTGATCAGTCGGCAGCTACCACTGAGATGAGACAATCCACTAGCAAAAAGAGTATGATTCACTGAAGGCTCAGATGATGGCAAGTGTATGTTAGTAATAAAGTATTTGTAATAGGTTATGTAAATTGTGTTTTTAGACAAAATGCTGTTGCACATTTAAGAGACTACAGTATAGTGTAAAGATAACATTTATATACATAGTAAAGCACAAAAAATTCATGTGACTTGTCTTACTCTGATATTTGTTTTATTGGGGTGCTCTGGGATATTTCTGAGGTCACCTGCACGTACATTTGTGAAATGCTGCCATCTTTGCAATACTAAGTCTTCTGATACAGGAACATATGATGTCTTTCTACTTATTTAAATCATTAATTTATTTCAACATACATTTTGCATCCCTTTAGTAAATTTGATCTTAAGTGTGTTACTTGTTGACATTATTATAAATGGAATTGTCATCTTAATTTCATATTTCTGATTGTTCATTACTGGTGTACAATAATACTATTGATTTTTACACATTGATCTTGTATCCAAAAACAATGCTGAACTTGCTTATTAATTCTAATAGATTTTCAGGGATATCTTTAAGATTTATATATGCAAAGTTAAGTCATCCAAACATTGTAGAGTTTTAAAATTATTTACACATACCACAATAAATTATATATTTTTTCAAGAACTCACTTTGGAAGCACACCATCCAAATAGTTCTGTACCTATTAACTGTAAGTTCCCAATGTCCCTCACTCCCTTTTCCCAGCTTATTCTCATCCCTGGAGACGCCCAGCACTCACTTCTGAGACCACTGGCGGTTCATCCCAGACTGGGTGGAGAAAGTCTGCACCATTTCCTGCTGCCTCAGGGAAAGAACAGGCCTACCGCTGGGCCTTGGCATGAAGACAGTGCTCTGGGTTTCTTCGGTCCTGGTGTTCCTCAAAATCAGTTCATCGTTCACAATGTACAAACTGAAAGAAAGGCCCTCAAACAACTGGGCATTGTATAACCCCAACCTCCAACAGTGATCCCACTGCCACTCAGTGACAAGATTCCATCTACATCCCTACTGTGGCTGCTTCCCAGATTTCTTGGCTGGTGTGGGCGCTGCTCCCACAGAATGCACCCTTGCAGAGGTTGTCTTCCACTTCACTAGATTTGTGGATTTAATCTCAACACATTTACCTTTTATAGCAGCCCAAGGATAGACACTCTAGCCCCCATTTTCAGCAGACAGTAAGTCACTGAGGTCTTTTACTTGACCAAGATCACTCCACTCAGGTAACTACTGGATGTTGGGGTCAGTGGAAGAATATGGCATTTTGACTGCAGAGTTTACACTTTTAACCAGTAATCTAGACCTCTCATTGGGTCTACCTGTTAGCTTTCCACAATATTAAGAAACTTCCAGCCTTCACTGACACATATCTACACCACTGGCCTCAGCCTGGGACGGGTGTTGGTTCCCATGTTGTACCTACAACACAGAACTTACCCAGAATTTGTGCCTGGAGTCAAGATGAAGGTTCGGGTGAAGGTACGAACAAAATCTTGAGACTTTCCTTCCACTTGAATGAGAACAAACAGCAATAGCCCCTTAGAGTTGCACATGCTTTTCACACAGCAGCATTCCCCATTTGGCAGGACCTTACCTGCTAACCTGATACTCCAGCAGCATCCTGATGGGAGCCATACAGGGACAATTTTTCACTGGGAATTGGGAGGGAGCTTCGGGACCAAGAGGGCAACAATAAGAACAATAAACTCCCATTGACAATCCTTAACGTGTGTCAAATCCTCTAACAAAAGCAAGTTTTCCTGGTTCATTTTAAAAAGCAGCCCAAGTGAATGGCATTGCTGGGTCATTTTGTAAATGAGGCAACTGAAAGTTTAGATAATGAGCTCAGGGTCACCACTTAGGGCAGTGAGATGAGAGCTATAAAACTCCACAATCTGTGTCCATAAATGTGTGAGCTGGTGGGGCTAAAAGCCACGGGATATACACCAGACCAGGACTCCCGGAGGCAGGGTGGGTGTGATAATGGGAAGGGAAGGGGAAGGGAAGGAAGAGGAAAGGAAGGGATGGGAGGGGAGAGGTGAGGAGGGTGGGGGAGAGAAGGGAGGGAAGGGGAGATGGGGAAGGGAAGGGAAGGAAAGGGTAGGGGAGGGGAGGGGAGGGAGGGAAGATAGGGGAAGGGAAGGGGAGGGAGGGGGAGATAGGGGAAGGGAAGGGGAAGGGAGGGGAGATAGGGGAAGGGAAGGGGAGGAGAGGGGAGATAGGGGAAGGGAAGGGGAGGAGAGGGGAGATAGGAGAAGGGAAGGGGAGGAGGGGGGAGATAGGGAAGGGAAGGGGAGGGGAAGGGAGGGGAGATAGGGGAAGGGAAGGAAAGGAGAGGGGAGATAGGGGAAGGGAAGGGGAGGGGAGGGGGAGATAGGGGAAGGGAGGGGAGGGGAGGGGAGATAGGGGAAGGGAGGGGAGGGAGGGGAGATAGGGGAAGGGAGGGGAGGGGAGGGAGGGGAGATAGGGGAAGGGAAGGGGAGGAGAGGGGAGATAGGGAAGGGAAGGGAGGAGAGGGGAGATAGGGGAAGGGAAGGGGAGGAGGGGGAGATGGGGAAGGGAAGGGAAAGGGAAGGGAGGGGAGATAGGGGAAGGGAAGGGAGGAGGGGGAGATAGGGGAGGGAAGGGAGGAGGGGGAGATAGGGGAAGGAAGGGGAGGGGAGATAGGGAAGGGAAGGGGAGGGGAGGGAGATAGGGGAAGGGAAGGGGAGGAGAGGGGAGATAGGGGAAGGGAGGGGAGGAGGGGGAGATAGGGAAGGGAAGGGGAGGGGAGGGGAGATAGGGGAGGAGGGGAGGGGAGGGGAATAGGGGAAGGGAAGGGGAGGGGAGGGGAGATAGGGGAGGGAAGGGGAGGGGAGATAGGGAAGGGAAGGGGAGGAGAGGAGATAGGGGAAGGGAAGGGGAGGGGAGGGAGATAGGGGAAGGGAAGGGGAAGGGAGGGGAGATAGGGGAAGGGAAGGGAGGGGGGGAGATAGGGAAGGGAAGGGGAGGGAGGGGAGATGGGGAAGGGAAGGGGAGGGGAGGAGATAGGGGAGGAAGGGAGGGAGGGGAGATAGGGAAGGGAAGGGGAGGAGAGGGGAGATAGGGAAGGGAAGGGGAGGGGAGGGAGATAGGGGAAGAGAAGGGGAGGAGGGGAGATAGGGGAAGGGAAAGGAGGAGGGGGAGATAGGGGAAGGAAAGGGAAGGGGAGGGGAAGGGAGATAGGGGAAGGGGAGGGAGGGGAGGGGAGACAGGGGATGGGGACGGGAGGGGGAGGGAGGGGAGGTGTGGGAAGCTGGGAAAGTTCTGGGAAGGAGTCCAGCCAAAATGAGCAGAAGTGGGAAGCCTGGGGAAGGAGCTCTCCAGACACTTACCTTCTTGAAAACCCCATTGACAGAAAAGTAGACCATGGTTTCCTGAAAGGTGAAAACAGAGCTGTGAGCTCCTTCTGCACCACCCAAGAACTCTGACTTCCTTGGTGTGCCTAAGGGAGGAAGCAGGCGCTCACCGTCTGGACGCACAGTTCTACCACCCACGAGTTAAGGTCATGCTGAGTTCTGGGCAACGTGCAGAGGGATTCAACAATGTCATATTTTGTACTCTTCAGCAGCTGAACCCGCAGGTCTATGGGGGGAGAAGGGAAGGTCAGGCGCTCGGGCCCTATCACTGACCCCCTCACACGCCCTTTCCCATGCTGATCTTGCGCCACACATTTACCAGGATCCTTGAGTGTCTTCATATTCCTGTTATACTTTAAATACACTTCCAAGCTGCTTCTAGGAGAAAAAGGGGACCCGGAGGTGGTGGTCGGGGCAGTGTGAGTGTTTTCAGGAACCGCCCTGTGTCTGCTGGGGAGCCACATGTCCCAGGACCAAAAACGGAGCTGTGATACTCACGAAGCTGGGTCTTCGGGGCTGAAGAGAACAGTCAGGGAGAAGCAGGCCTCTTCGTGGTAAACACTCAGGAGGCCCTTTCGGTCTCCATAGTCATAGATCAAGTAATACCTGTGGGGAGGCAAAGGGGAAAGGCTCTCTCCATGTTTTGGGTCCCTAAGGAGAGAAAACTCCCCTTAACTCAGGAGCAGCCTGTCCCAGCCCTCCTCTGCCTCATGATGCCAGGGTAGCACTTACTGCAGCAGAAATTGCAGGACTAAATTCTTCAGGGTCTCAGATCCTTGATAACTTTCCTGGAATCAAAAGACACCGTGAAACTATGTGGTAGACAAAACCTCCATCACAACACCCCAAATCCTATTTGGTTTCTCCTCACCTTACAAGGCCTTATTATCTCGGGAACATGATTGTCAGTTACAACTGATGGTGGCAATTCCTGGCCATCCTGGGGGAAAGAAGAGGAAGTCAACGGTGCAGACCAGGGTGGCTGCCCTGGATGAGAAAGGAGATTAACAGATCCAGGGTGAACAAGGGTCAGAAGCTGGGCGTGACATTTCCCTTGAAATTCTATTGGCAAGACTATAGAATGCATCTTCAACAGCGAGTCCTGGAAGCCTGTATTATTTACTCCAACTTTTGGATTAGTGAGTGAGTGATGAATGTGTGTGTGTCTCTTTCTGGACAGCTTTTTACTATGAACAATAGCTCATGCTTTTGTCAGAAATCAATGTACCCTAACTGGCGGAGGATTAGATATAATAATATAACTTAGGCAAGTTCCAAAACACTTTAGGACAGTATTGCCTTGTAGTAGAGGTTATCAATTTTAATAAGAGGAGACAATGAGGAACTCAAGCACTTACCAGGCGTAACAGCATGGGGAGACACGCCCGGATGGCACTGTCCAAACAAAATGAAAGGAGTAGCTGACAGTTCAGGGTTGTCAAGCCCCTGCTCCCGCCCCCTCATAGTAACTCCTGGCTAGGCTCCCCCAGACTCCCTCTCCACTGCCACAAGACACAGCATCTGGAACCCCAAGACTGCCCCCATCCCTGCCTGCCTCTGGTCCCCCCTGAGGGCTCCAGAGAGGAGAGGGCATGGGGTGGGAGCCCAGGGCGCTGCCGCCTCACTCTGGCCTAGCACCGTCCCAGGACCAGGACCCCCCAGGGATGGCCCGGATGCTGGGCAGGAGGTGAGTGAGGTGGAACTCGGCAGGCAGGATGGAAAGGGGGCGCATGAAGACTGAAAGGGGTGAAGGCAGGACAGGAGACAGGAGAGTCCCAGAGGCGCAGCTCACAGGAGAGAGAAGGCAAAGGGAAGGGGGCAGGAAGCAGAGGGAAGGAAGGGGAATTGGCTCCCCCGCTGCAGGCCTTCCCTTCACCTGCCCCTGGCTGGCCCTGAGGCCCCACGTGGGCGTGGGAAGCATGCACCTGTGGGGCTGGGGCCCTCCGGGTGCCGCTGGGCCTTCCTCAGCCCCACAGCCCACCGAGCCGGCATGGACAAAGGGGCAGCCACGGGGGCAGGACACCCTCCCCAGAGGAGTGAAGGGCCAGGCCCAGCTCAGCATGGGGGGGAGGGTCTGCGGCCCCGCTGATGTCCCCGCCTTCTCTCTGCTGGCCCTGGGCACCTGTGCCTGTCTTCCTTGGCCCCTTGCCTGGGAACTCAGACCCCTGACGGGCTACCCGGGGCACCTCTGCGGGGCCAGGCAGGACCATGGCCGGGTGGAGGGAGGGAGGGAGGGACAGTGCCCGAGAGGCCTGTCCTCTGTGTCCTCAGACGCCGCTGGCCTCTGCCTTCCCTCCCTCCCTCCCTCGGGAAGCCTCTGCTCACCGGGGGTGGCCCACCTCTGACCCCCGGCTCAGGAAACCCAGGTTTCTCCAAGGAGGTCCCAGCTCCTGGCTCTGGGCCGGAGGGACGATGACATGATGACAGCCATCCAGGGCCTCAGCCCCCAGCCCGGGCCAGGAAAGCCCCGTGTCAAGCTGGGATTGGAGGGGGGCCCTTGAAGCTAGGAAAGTGGGCACCCCCAGAACAGGAGAGGGCAGCCTGGTGCCAGCACGGGGCTGGAAGGCCCATCTCAGCACCAGCCTGGCTGGACGTCCCTTTATGTCCAGGGCACCACATCGGGCTCAGGCTGGTGACTGGTGGTCCCGGCGGGGAGGGAAGCCCTGCTTCCTGGGGCGCACGCTTGGCAGGGCACGCGAGAGAGGCTGGAGGCAGACTCAGGACCAGACCCCAGAGTGGGAGGACAGCGAGCGGGTCGGAGGAAGGAGAGGAGAGCTCTGAGCGCAGATGAGGGACACGGAGGGGAGAGGGCAGACTCGGGCCCATGGTTCTCCCAAAGGCCAGGCCTGCCGCCTCCTGGTGGGAAGCACTGTCAGGGGTAGCTGAGGTTCCCGGGTGAAGGTCCCAGGAAAGGTGGCAGGGGCATCCCACTGACCTCACGTAGGTGGCCCTGTCTGGGAAGGTGTCACACAAGGGGTTCCCATCCAGCCACAACTCTTCAAGCTTCAGCTCTTTCATCTTGCTCACCTCCTCCACTGAACTCAGCTGAGAAACATGGGGAGGAAAATTTGTTCAGAGAAAGGAAGACCTCCAGGCCCTTATACTCCCTGCCTATACCCTTCTTTACAGGTACCTTTGCCTGCCTTCTGCCTCTGAAGACACTATCTACAGTCAACCCAGCTTTGATCTGACTTTTTTCTCACCTCATTTTTTGAGAGGTTCAGAATCTTGACTGTGGGGAGCATCTGTATAATGTCACTCAGGCCATCCAGCTGGTACAGTCTGTTGTTTTGCAAATCCAGGGACAACAACTTGAAGGAAGAACAGTTACTACTTAGGTCCTGGGAGACAAATGTTCCTCCCACCCCATCTGTTTCTCCTCCTACCATAGTGTCAGCACTGGGCATGAGGTCTCACCTCTGGGAAGTTGTGTTTGATGATCTGCAGGATGACAGACATGCAGCCTCTGTGATTCAGGATTATATCAATACCATGGTTCTCCAAATCTTCAAGAAGAGGGAATCAAAAGGCTGAAGGGATCCAGGGTCAGTTGCATCCTCTCTCCAGCATAGCATCCCTAAGTCTCCTTCGTAGGTACACCCCTCTCTGCCCTCACCTGCCCTAGAATGACTGCTGTCAGTCATACCTGGGTCAAAGCAGAGACTCTGCAGGTCAAGACATTGCTGGTAAGAATCATATCGTTTGTACATGGTCAGCTGCAGGGACGGATGGAGAGAGAAGCTCTGAAATTATGCTGATGACAGGGAAATTGGGGGGCTGGGGAAAGAGAGGTGGGTCTGGGTTGGGTGGGCACACAACCCATCTTGCGTCTGTATTACCTTTAGTTGCTCTGTTTCTTCTGGCTTCAACTTATTCTGCAAACATAGGGGTTCAGGCGAGGGACTGACAAAGATAGATATCTGTAGGAAGGAGATGTGAGATAAGCACCAGGGACCCTAATTCCAAAGATGGCCAACCCTGGCCTGTCCTCCTGTCTTGAAATTGGATACAAGAGATGTCCTTGATACACACCTTTTTGTTCTCCTTGTCACAAATCTCGCCGTTGGCGTCTTCCAATGCAGCAGCAACACTAGCATCCTGGACATAGAACCTTGCCCCATATTTCATGTAGTGGAACTACAGGGTTTGGAGGAAACACAACAGTGTCAAGGGCAAAAAGCCCTTGCTGAGCCAGGTCTCTCCTTCCTCCCTGAGCCCACGCATGTGCCCCCACCGCCCTCTCTTACATCCACGGGAGTGAAGGGGACTCTGCAATGTGTCCGCAGTGAATCCATTAGCCAGGTCTTATCATACTTGATCCCATTAGGAATCTCAGGGTGAAAAGAAAGGATGGGAGGGAGACAACATGAAATTAGGCCTACAAGGGCAGACCCAGAATTCTCTATTCTGACCTTTTTTTTCAGTGCTCATAGCTTTATTTAATTTTTTAATTGTGGTAACATTGCTTTACAACACCATATATGATTTAGGGAATAGGTTCCACCTCCTCAGGGGTATGTCAACCCACACCACACTCACTAAAAAGCACCCATAGTCCTTTACCCTAGACCACTGGGCCCTCTCCCTACTTTGTTCTCCACTCCCAACCTCCCCATCTAGTACCCTCAATTATGTAGTCATATTTCTAGGGTTTGTTTTGCTTTAGTTTTGTCAGTTCCTTCTTTCCCTCCTATATTCCACTTATGAGTGAGATCAACCAATATATATCTTTCTGCGGCTGACCTATTTCACTTAGCATAATTCCATTCTGATTTTCTACTGTGCTTAAAAGACTTCTAAAGTGAAAACCATTGACAAAATTTCAACTATTTTTCTGCCAGGCATGGGTTTTTCTGTCTTTGCTATTGCACAATTTATCTCCCAAATAATCAAATTTGGATGCTGAAAATGATCTTTAAATGACTTTTTAAAAAATATTTATTTATTTTACACAAGAACTGGGGTACAGGCCAGAGGCACGGGAGGGTGAGAGAATTCACCAGAGACAGAGCAGGGAGCAGAACAGGCAGACAACTGAAAACACTGCTGAGAGTAGCAGTGGGTGAGGCAGGAGAGATCTGCTGCGCCATGTGGGTATCTCCCTGGCCGGCTGGGAATTGAACCATGCTGCAGCTTCACAGCGCTGCACTCAACCCGCTGCGCCACCAGGGAGGCCCTGAAAATGATCTTTCTTTAATAATGCTCCTAGAGATCCTAACCATTGGAGACCCTACATTTCCTTCTGACAAGGACTCTAGAGACTCAACACTCCCACACTCAGCTTGAATCAAATTGAGGCATCTGGTGAGGAGCTGCTTCATCTCCTTGGCAATCGTCTGCACCTTTGCCTTTAGCCAACCTGCTGTGACATTTCTACAGAAAGTCTTTGCTGTTACATTGCTTTGGGACCTATCCTCAGATGAGCAAGTATGTCATAACACCCCTTGATCTTGCCTCCCCTGCACGTGCTCTACATTTGGTCAGGATACTCACTATGATCTTGAACCAGTCCTGCAGGCATTTATCTTGAGTTTTAGCCTCCATTTCTTTCCCTGGAAGAACTATATCTTGATGTTCATTATGCCATTTCACACAGCTACTGGTGGGTTGGAAGTCAGAAGGTGACTGTGGGAAGTAGAGAAGGAAATGCCCAAACTGTAGAGAAAAACACACAGAAATGCTACAGTCTTCTTTGCACTTTCACCTCAGTGATACAAGATCTACAACTTGAAATAATCAACCATTACTTCAATTACAATAGTCTTTAGGTTTTGTGTGAGAGAAGGAAACGAAGTCCACGAAGAATGAAGAAGTTGCATAGTCCCAGGGGTGCTACACACAAACCACACTGCCTGGTCACTTACTGTCTGACTTGGGGGTCCTTCTGGTCAGCCCTCATGGTCCTGTTTCCGTCACCCTCCTGAAGGTGGGGAGGCTGAAACTTATATGCACATGTTCATAATGAAGGTTGACCTTACCAAAATTGCCCCACTTTCCTTTTCCCTGTTAAAAGGTACAGCCATCCTAATATTTTGAAATTGAGAACAAAATAAAGTTTGAACACACATGAGTGGCCACATACTGTGTGCCACATCTTGTCCTAGCATCAATTTAGAGCAAGGAAATTGTCAACTTCAACTCAGGAGACAATTCTTCTTAACTGCTGCTCTTTTATAACAGGTGTAAACAATGAAGTGTAATGATAGATGTCAACTACACTTTCTAAATGTTTTGACATTTCTCTACTTTTTTGCTGTTGTTGATACATAATTTGATTACATTATAGTCAGAAAACATACTCTGAATGATTTCAATTCTTTTAAATTTGTTGAGGCTTGTTTGATGGCCCAGCAAATAATAGTTGTTTTGATGCTCTAGCAGGTGAATGTTCCGTGGGAACATGAAAATAACCATATACTCGGCTGTTATTGGGTGCAATATTCTATTTATGTCTTGTAGACCTTATTATTTTATTATTAGTCAGATCTCCTATAGTCTTGTCAGTTTTCTTTCTACTAATTCTATCAGTTGTTGAGAGGGGAGGTGTTGAGACCCCTACTGTAATGGTGGATGTGGTTATTTCTCCTTTTCATTCCATCAGTATTTGCTTCCTGTGCTTTGAGACTCCTGAGGTTTGGAAGTGTACGCAGTTAGGGTCATTATGTCTTCCTGATGAGTTGTTTTACCATTATGTAATAACCTCAAAGTTTCCACTCATTTCCTTTGCTCTGATTTCTACCTTATCAGATATTGTGGCCTCAAATATGTTTTTAAAAGTGTTTTGATCATATTTTACACTATCTTTACTTCTCAGAATTTCCTTGTTTACTCCCCGTGCTTGTCACCAACATATTTAATTCACCATGTGGCAATATTTGGAAGTTTCACTCCCCATTGTCTGCTGCAGAAATAAGAAAGTCTCCAGCCAAGGGTGGCACAAGGGGTTAAGCACAGCATTATGAAGCAATCTGCAGCCTCTGCAGCACGAGTTCAATCCCTGGCCGGCCAGGGAGATACCCACATGGTGCAGCAGACCTCTCCTGTTGCGCCCACTGCTCCCCTCAGCAGTGTGTTTCAGTCAGTCTGCCTGTTCTGTTCCCCACTCTGTCTCTGGTGAATCCTCTCACCCCCTGTACCTCTGGCCTGTACCCCAGCTCTTGTATGAATAAATAAATAAATCTTAAAAAAAGGGTAGTCTCAATTGTCTTCCATAGGTCGATTCTCAAAGGGTATTTTATTTTTACTACATTGAACTGAAATAATGTACCAGTTGATGGTAATACTAGTGGTTTGGAGAGAGGGAGGATTATGGCAATTAGATGGTTAGAAGCTGAATTTTCTTTGATTTTTAAAATTCCAGGTTCTGTGGGTTGGTATGCTATACAATTGTACATTAGTTATGCTACATTTCCTTAGAAGTTTATTCACTTCTGGTCACTCAATGATGAGTACAAGGCTTCACATTAACTCATCACACAGGTGATTACATTCACTGTGTGACCTGCTGTTAGGAAAGTCCTGCTGCTGCTGACATTTGGTATTTTACCTATATGGTGCTTGGAAGTGAAAATCACTATGGGTAGAACATTTGATCTAGAATCTCCCCACATTCAGTCCCCAAAACTTGGAGTCAGTCTGGAGTATTCTTTCTCTCACACTCCAAATGTAACTTACAAGAAAATTCTCCTGGCCCTGCCTTCAAAATAAATCCAGAATCTAGTCACTTTTTATGCATATAAGTACTGAGGTTTAGGCCAGAGGTGCAGGGGGCGGTGAGAGGATTTACCAGAGACAGAGTGGGGAGCAGAACAGGCAAATTAACTAAAATACACTGCTAAGTGAAGCAGTGGGTGAGACAGGAGAGGTCTGCTGCGCCATATGTGACTTATGCTCTCTGGCCAGGGATGGAACTTGGGGCCGCAGCAGTGATAGAGCCTTAACCCCTATGCCACCAGGGAGGCCCAAAATCTAGCCACTTCTTATAATGCCATTGCTACCAGCCTGGTTGTTATCTTTATCTCCTGTGCTGGCACACCTCACAGAATTGTGCTTCACTTCATTGTGTTTCATAGATATTGAGTTTTTTTTTTAATTGAATGTTTGTGGCAACCCCGTGTCCAGCAAGTCTGTCAGTGCCATTTTTCCAACAGCATGTGCTCACTCCGGGTTTATGTGTCACATTTTGGTAATTCTCACAATATTTCAAACTTCTTCATTCTTTTTATATTTGATACAGTAATCTGTGATCAGTGAATTTGGATGTTACTTATATAATTGTTTTAGGGTACCACGAACTGCACCCATAAAAGATGGTGAACTTTTAATAAATATGTGGTGTGTGTTTTCTGACTGCTACAGCAGTTACAACCAGATGGGTCTTCTCCCACCTCTCTCCCTGCTCTTGGACCACCCAGTTCCTGAAACACAACAATACTGAAATTAGGCCCATTATAACGCTCTAGGGCCTCAGTGTTCAGGTGAGAGCAAGGGGTACACATTTCTCATCTTTTTTTCTGTAATATTTTTATCTTACCCTATTTCTACACGATGTTGGTGTTGAGTAATTAATTTCAACTGACAGAATTCTTTTTCCTTTTAGCACTTTAAATATATAATTTCATCATCACTTGCCTCTCAATTTTCTTTTTTCTATGTGTCATGATTCATTGTTCAAATTCGTACACTTTACAGGTTTTGATTTTAACTCTCATAAGTATTACTGGAACAATTGTCCTTATAAAACATCTTTGTGGGGGCCTCCCTGGTGGCACACGAGGTTAAGCACAGTACTGTGAAGCTGTCTGCAGCCTCTGCAGCATGAGTTTGATCCCCAGCCAGGGAGCTACCCACATGGCACAGCAGACTCTCTTATCTTGCCTGTTGCTCCCCTCAGGAATGTATTTCAGTCACTCTGCCTGGTCTGCATCCCATTCTGTCTCTGGCAAATCCTGTCACCCCCCCCACACACACCTCTGGCTTACACCCCAGTTCTTGTATGCATAAATAAATAAATTTTTAAAAAAAATAAGGAAGTTAAATAAATAGACATTTAAAACAAACAAAAGCTAGGGAAACTTGTCACAAGTCAACTCAAACTAAAGATTGATTCGTAGACCAAAGAAATAATAAGATCTGAGATAGAGGCACAAAGATTCAAAAGTAATAAAGAATAATGACATTGGCAAACATGTAGGAAAATCTAAATGAGAATTAATGGTGCAATATAGCGATAATTTCTTTGAATAATTTAAATATAAATTAGGTATATATAATTAAAATGTATAACAATAAATCAGGAGGGGCATTAATGAAATTAAATGTTGGAAGGTACTTATGTTACCCAAGGAGATGTAAAACAATTGATTTATATCAGACTGTGATAGGCGAAAATATATGTTGCAATTTGAAGGGTAAACACCACAAAAATGTCAAAACAATGTTTAACTACCAAGCCAGGTAAGGCAAAATTGAAAAAGGAAAAAATAATGATATCAAACATTACAAAAGAGAAGAAAAAAATTAGAACAGGGAAATAAATGTAAGGTGAACAGTAAGATGATTTAAACCAAATCATATCTAGAATTATATTACCTATAAAGGGACTGAAGATTTCAAATTAAAAAGAAGAGATAGCAGCTAAAAAACATTCATTCAATTAGATGCTCCTTAAAAGTGACAAATGTGAAATGTAAGAACACAGAAGATTTAAAAATTAAAAAAAGATTGCAAAAGATGTACTGTTTTTAAACACTGAACAACTGAAAGCTGGTATAACCATTTCATGAGAAAAATATGTACTTTCAGTAAAAACATTACTAGTGGAAAAGGGAGATTTCATAACAATAAAAGGTTCCATCCCACATGAAACTATTAAAACAAATTTTAAATTTGTATGCACCTTTTAACATAGAGCTAAAATATACACAGCAAAAACGACAGAAGTGGAAAATATATACAGAGTAAAAAAAAAAAAAAGAAATGACAGAAGTTAAAGGAGAAATGGGTAAGTCCACAGTCCCTGTGGGATAATTTGGGGCAGGGGGGAATTTTAATACACCTCACTGAGTAACATAAACAAAAAACCCGATCAGAGGAAGATTAAACAAGATGAGTAACAAAATTTACTTATTAGAACACTACGCACGGCAATCCATGCAACATTTCTTTTTTTTTTTTCCATGCAACATTTCAGAATAGATCCTTGTTGGGCCATAAAGCAAGCCTGGAATACCTCTATGGGATAATACAATGCACCCTGAATGATCACTGTGAAAATTCAAGGGTCATGGTGGGTCCCCTGCACTCTCCCCTACCTCAAGTGTGCATTCCAAAATGCACACTTAATTTCCAAAACTTCCCACCACAGGTGACCCTCCCCACTTCCCAAATCCTGGACCAGAGAGGACAACTTGACTCAGGCATTTCCCCTCAACCAAGGGGAATGTCTCTGCTGTCATGAAGACAGCCAAGGGAGGGAGGTTTTTCTGTGTGGAACCAAGAAGGGTGTGTCAGAGCTCACTCAGCCTATTTCCTCAGGAAAATGGAAAATAGCCTAGGACCTATATAAAGCCCCCTCATTTGAAGGGGGGTTCACTGAATATTCTGTGGGTTGGGGTGGGAGAGGGAACCCAGACTCCCTCCTGTCTTGTGGGGAGCTGAGGCCAGAGCCTCATGCTGACCAACTCACCCTGGTATTGCCTGAAGGCAGTGAATTGTCCCCACTGTCCCCACAGAGTGTTTGTGAGGAAAATCTGTGAGATTTAGAGCTGGGAATTCGGAGAAGATCCAGAAAGGCGGGAACAAGCAGCCCCCAAACCACTTTGTCAGGGACACACAAATAAAATGGAGTCCTTACAGGAAGTGCCTTCTCCAGGGCATAGAGAGGAGAGTTCTGGGAGACAGAGGAGACTTACCTTCCTGTTATTACTGCCCCCTAAGTTTGCTACCAGCCAAACACCCTGGAAACTGTTTCCAACTGAACCAGCTCCACAGTTAGCAAGAAGAGTTCAGAGGACTGGGTCCCAGGAGATGTTTTATAGCTGCAAACTCAGAGAACTTGGAGAGTCATTTGTGGCCAGGCTCTGTGTGGGCTGCCTTATGTTTCATGTATTCCTCACAAGGGGACTTCTATCTGTGGATTTACCACTCCTTACCCCCACTGAACTGACTATAGCTCAGGGAGGTATAAAAACTTGTCTGGAGTTATTCAGCTATTACATGGGGATGCAGACACTGGAACTGCACTTCAGAGAACGGACACGATCTCATCATACAAAGCTTTAATGAACTGTATAATATATCAGATTTACTTCACAAAAGGTGATGCTAAAGATCTGGAAAATAGTCACATGGCAGGGAATAACTCTAGACCATCTTAAGTCATCCTGGGGGGCCAATCTAGAATGTGTAAAGAGAGAGCAAACATAGTTTTGGGGGCACTGGAATGAGAGTAGAAAAAAAAAAATCACACCTTTTTCTTAACAAAAAAAAAAGTCGTGGAAAAAGATGCTCCCTGTTGGTCAGAACCCAAATTGTAGGTCTGAAGGACTCAGTCCAAAAGGCTTAGTTAGTAATGGGGAGACAGTGAAACAGGAGCTGGGATCCAGTGTATCGACCAGAATTTTCTGCTATTTTCCACCATAAGGCACCAATACCTTCTTGGGTTTCTGTGCCCTGAGAGATGTCATCCAACCTCTGAGTGAACTGAACATAAATAAGCCCATAAGAAAGTGAAACTTTGGGGTGAGGGAAACAAACACAAAAACACATGCACATACATAAACTGACAAGCTGCAACTGTTTTATTTTTGATTTAAATTTTTTTCAAAGTTAGGAAACATAGGGCCTCCCCAGTGGCGCAGCGGTTGAGCGCTGGGTTGCGAAGCTGCCTGCAGCCTCTGCAGCGCCGGTTTGATCCCCGGCTGCCAGGCGAGGGTCCCACATGGCGCGCAGACCTCTCCTGCCGCCCGCTGCTCCCCTCAGCAGTGTGCTTTGGTCCTTCTGCCTGTTCTGCTCCCCGCTCTGGCTCTGGCTTCTCTCACCCTCCCGTGCTTCTGACTGCACCCAGTGCTTGTATAAATAAATAAATAAATCTTTAAAAAAAAAAAAGAAAGAAAAAAAAGTTAGGAAACATGCATACGTATATCAATGTTAGACTTTTCACTGTTTCTCTCAACAAACTTGCATAATTATGACATTAAGCATGTATATGTGTTTGTAAAATAAAATCATCCCTCATCATTCATGTATATGATCCCTTATGACCCAAAGAAACATGCATTTTCTAGATGTTTAAGGTAGGTGCTTACTTATTATAAAACATTTGTAAGTATTATACAATTATGTATTTATATGTACATATACACACATAATATGTGTAGACACAAATTTGTAGTCACATTAATGTCTGCAAATTAGATTTTTCACTCATTGTGACGTCTCTGGGTTTTCTTTACTTTGGGCAATGTGGTTTAGCCTCTGTGCAAACATTTATTGGAGAATCACTTTGTTTTTTCAGTAAACTAATCGCTAATATTTTTGTCCCTTTTGCTCCTGGCTGGCAAAAGCCCTTAATGTATTAATATTAGCTATATTGTTTGCAAATGTCTTCTCCCTGCTTTTCATTTTTAAATTCCTTTTCCTTTGGCAGTGTAGAAAATATTTCAAAATTTTCATGGCATTTATGACTGTAAACTAATTCAGGTCTTTTTTTTTTTTTAATGATAATAAGATAAGTTTTATTTTAGGTACTCTCACATTATTTACAAGTTTCTTAAGAGTCCCAATATGAGCCCAATTTTCAAGTGCTCATTTCCTCCAAGGCCCTGAGGGAAATTCTTCATTTCTTCCTAATACTTTTTTTTTTAAATAATAAATTTTATTGTTATATTCCCCATACAATTGCAGCCCCCCCTTCTGACCCCAATCCCTCCCCTCCCACCCCCGCCCCCCTAAAAGTGTCTCTGGTTCATAGTTTTTTGTTGATTTTGATTTTCACTTTCTTAAAGTTATTCATTTTCCTGGTCCCTTATTTAAGTTTTCTAGATTCCTGCTATGAGTGAGACCATCCGGTATTTTTCTTTTTTTTTGGCTTATTTCTCTGAGCATGATCCCTTCCAGCGCCATCCATGTTGCTGCAAATTGCATGTGTTTATCTTTTTTGAATGCTGAATAATATTCCATGGTATATATGTACCACATCTTCTTGATCCAGTCATCTATTTTTGGGCATTTGGGTTGTTTCCAAAGCTTAGCTATTGTAAACAGTGCTGCTATAAACATAGGGGTGCAGGTGCCCTTTGGAATTGATGTTTCTGTGTCTTTTGGGTAAATACCTAGGAGTGGAATTGCTGGATCATATGGAAGTTCTATGTTTAGTAGGTCCAGAAATCTCCACACAGCTTTCCATAGTGGTTGGACCAGTTTGCACTCCCACCAACAATGCAGAAGAGTTCCTTTTTCTCCACACCCTCGCCAACATTTGTTGTTGCTAGTTTTTTTAATATGTGCCATTCTCACTGGTGTAAGATGGTATCTCATGGTAGTTTTGATTTGCATTTCCCTGATGACAAGTGATGTTGAACATTTTTTCATATGCCTGTTGGCCATTTGCATTTCCTCTTCAGAGAAGTTTCTTTTTAGCTCTTCTGCCCATATTTTGACTGGATTATTTTCTTTGTTGTTGTTGAGTCTCGTCAGCTCTTTGCAGATTTTTGTGATCAGTCCTTTATCATTAGTGTTGGGTGCAAAAATGTTCTCCCAGTTGTGGGTTTCTCTTTGTTTTGTTATTGTCTCTTTTGCTGTGCAGAAGCTCTTTAATTTGATGTAGTCCCAGCTGTTTATCTTTGTAATTCAGGTCTTTTTTAAGGGCAGAGTGGTAACCGAAGGACAAGAGAGAATAGCAAGTAAGGAGAAGGGATCCTGGAGATGGGAGAATTCTGAGAGGAAGCCAAGCCAGGGGGAGGGAGCAGTGGGGGGTTCTGAGGGACTCTCTACACTTACTCACCTTCCTTGACAAGAAGCAGAGCATGGCTTCCTGAAAGGGAAGTGCCCAGGTGCTCAGTCACCACCAAAGCCTCCCACCCACCTGTGGCTTTCTGGGCCTGCCCAAGGGAGGAAGCGGGTGCTCACCGTGTGGGCCCACAAGTCCACCAGGAAGGAGCCCAGGTCATGCTGAGTTTGGGGCAGCACGCACAGGGTGCTCACAATCTCAGGGCTTGTATGTCTCAGCAGCTGATACCGCGTGTCTGTGGGGGCGGAGGGGGCGATGCAAGCAAAGGTCAGGGGCCGCCACACACTGGGCCCTGCAACTGACACACACCCCCCTTCGTGCCCTTTCCCTGCCCAGTCTCCCCCATCACCCACTTACAGGGGTCCTTGAGCTTTATCATGTTCTGTTGTCTTTGAGGTACTGCCACATGTTGCTAATAGAAGAGGAACAGGAGGTGGTGTCAGGCCAGTGGGGGTGTTCTCAGGAGCTGACCCTTGTCTGCTGCGGAGTCCAGGCAGCGGGATGAGAGTCTGGGCTGTGATACTCATGGAGCTGTGTCCCCAGGGCTGAAAGTCGGGGAGAAGCAGGCTGGTTCGTGATAAATACCAAGGAGACTCTTCCGTTTCCCATAGTCATAGATCCAGTAATACCTGCGGGGAGGCAAAGGACAAAGTGGATCTCTGTGATCTGGACCCCAAATGAGATACAAAGACCCACTGAGCCATCCTGAGCCTTAGTGACCCCATCTCTCCAGGCCCTCCCTTTCCTTGTGGCCCCAGGAGTACTTACTGCTGCAGGAATTGCAGAATTACATTCTTCAGTGTCTCAGATCCAAAGAAGCTTCCCTGAAACGAAAACAGTCAGGACTATGGCTGATAGTGGTCCTCATGCACCCCCTGAAGCCCTGCTTGATCCTCCTCCTCACCTTGCAGGCTGGCAACTTCTTCTGGGCTTGCAGATCAAAGTCACTTGGGGGGCAGTGAGTCCTGCCCTTCCTGGGAAGCAAGAGCAAGTCAGCAGCGCAGACCAGGAGGTGCTCCTGGTCGATCAGGGGAAAGGAAGGGACCACCAGGGCAGGGTGAGGGTCAGAGGTCAGGGGTAAAATGGCCCTGGAAATTCCAGGGCCAGGGATGCAGGGGGGCTCATCACCATGGCGTGCCAGAATTTGTGGAGAACTTGCGAGAAGGCCCAGAGCCTCTGTCAGCTTCCCACGTGGGGCTGCACCTCCATGGGTTTAAGGGTCAGATCTATGGTGTACCTTGGACAAGCCCTAAGGGGGTTCAGTGGGTGGCATCAGTGCCAGTTAGAAGAGCCAATGAAGAGGAATACAATTACCAGGTGCATTAACTTGGGGAACAATTCCAGGATGGAGCTGCCAAAATCAAGACAAAACAGAGAAGTGAAACTTGGGGCGGAGGTGGCTGGGGCGGGGCAGCACCCACACCAGAGACAGCTCCTGCCTCCCAGTCGTCCAGGGCCCTGGGCACCTTCCCATGGACTGACAGAGGCAGGTCTCTCTCCCTCCTTTTCCCTCCAACCTCTCGCCCCCCCACCTCCCTCTCCACCACAAGACACAGCATCTGGAGTCCAGGCCCCAGGACTCCGCCCCCTCCCTGCCTCCCTCTGTGTCCCCCCTGAGGGCTCCAGAGAGAAGAGGGCATGGCCTGGGAGCCCAGGGCGCTGCTGCCTCACTTGGGGCCCAGCACTGTCCCAGGATCAGGACCCCCCAGGGATGGCCCAGATGCTGGGCAGGAGGTGAGTGAGGTGGAATTCAGGCAGCAGGAGGGACAAGGATGAGGTGAAGACAGAAAGGCTTGGCTCATGAGGTACTCTGAGTAGTCCCACTATCTACTATATGGAAGCTGGAGGCCTAGGAAATTCTAGACTAAGCTCAAAACCTAAGAACAGGGGTCCAACCTAATCCAAGCCCAGAGAAGCGGCAGTGTAAATGTGGGGCTGGAGAAACATGTTCCAGCTCAAGCAAGGAGAGCAAATTCAACGTTCCTCTGCCTTTTTGTTCAGTTTGAGTCCTTCAGCCTGCATCTTGGGATTCCAGACGTCCAAGGCTAGCTGGGCTGTGTCTGCGTGTTTAGAATCCCTGTGGTCGTGAAGGAGTGAATACACTTGGGAAGAAGAGAAGTGAACCCTTCCGACGAAAGGAGTGGGAGAGACGAGGGAGGCATCAGCGTGGGCTTGCAGAGGGCCTGAGCGGGGCGGGGGGGGGGTCTGCCACGACGTAATCAAGACCCTGTGCAGGGAGTGGGGTCCACAGCTGAGACCAGATGGTGGACTCTGGACTCGGCCCTCAGCGCTAAAGTGGAGGGAGGGGCGAGGAGGCGGGCCTGGAAGCCTGAGGCCAATCGGAGACGGGGAAGAGGCCTGCTTTATAAGTTGGGGGAGGGCACAAGGATTCTGGAGGGGAGCCCTGGGGGCCCCAGGCATGGGAGGGGCGCGGGCGGTACGGGGCGGGGGGTGGGTGGGGAGGGGGCGGGCGGGGTGGGGGGGGGGGAGGGGACGGGGCGGGGGGGAGGGGGCGGGCGGGGTGGGGGGTGGAGGGCGGGGCGGGGTGGGGAGGGCGGTGCCGGGGGGGCGGTGCGGGGGAGTGGGGGCGTGGGTTAGACATGGCTCCAGAAGGACCACTTTCTCTAATGTACTAAGAGGCCTAGGCCCTACGATCGGCCGTTCTTTGGTTTCTGAGCCTTCTGGTCACAACTGGCGGTCCGCGCTAGAGTAAGAGTACTAAGGGGACCCGAAGATTTGAAGGCCGCGGGCGGGGAAGGCATAGCTGGACTCCGGGGAACCGGCGGGGTCGGGTGGCGGGGGCGTTTGGTCTCGGGGCGCCTTTGTCTTCCGTGGCGCCGCCCGCCGCGCACGAGGTGGATTCCTCCTGGGAGTCGGTCCCTGGGAGGCTCTAGGGGGCGGCACCCCAGAGCGGAGGGTCAGTGGTGGCTGCTGGTGGGGCTGCCCCTGAGTGCTCTCCCCTCCCAGGCCGATGGGTTAGCCTGGGTGCCATTTATTTTAAAATGTAAGCAAACTGCTCCCAACACACTCACTTATGTGCCTAACCCTATTATTTCAAGGTTATTTCCAGCTTTCCCCAACTCTGGAGACGGGCCTCTGACTGTGACCTGAAAAATTGTTTCACCCAGGCCCCTGGCAACATAAGTGTCACCAAAGCCCGCTGTTTCACCCTCTGGGAGCAGAGGAGCCCTGGTCCAAGCTGAATGTTTAGGGGTGCCCCTTCCCCCCAAAACCAACCTGGGCCCTTGAGATTATGATTAGAATGAGGTACAGAAGACACTGGTTAAAGGAAAAGATTCGTTGAAAAGCACGGCAAGAAACTGGGCTACCTAAAGGCTAGTTTCTGCTTACATCGCACTAAGACAGTGACAGAAAAGGGGGCCTGGGTGCATTTTATCAGGAGGTGGAGCTCCTCCAAATGTTCAGGATGGCTCATGCACAGTGGCAGGTCATGAGTCTACCTAAGGATTTTAAGTCATGATACAGATGATGAGCGTTTTGTTTTGTTTTTGTTTTTTTTTTGATATTTAGCAAAGATGAAGCAGGCATGAAATTATTTAGCTGCCTTCTCTTTTAATCATCTTCCAGTATGCTAATTATTTATGACATTTTTGCCCTTTTATGTTCTTGATAACTGTGTGCACTGATGGGATAAATTTGTAAAACAACTGCCCAAATAATTCTGAATTTAAGAAGGATATGGATGAGAAGACACAATTAACTTGTGGAAGTTATTGATCGCAAAGTCAGACTACAGAAGCAGAGGAGTTGAGATGTAACCTGGTAGACTTAGTGTGCACAGAACACACTCTGAGATGGGGCTGAAGGAAGGAGACTCTAGATTTCCAATTACTGCTCTGATGCTGTCTCTAGGGTCATAAAAAAACTAGCCCTAAATGGTCATGGTGCAACAGATCAGAGTGAATTAGGTTCAGTCCATTGAAGTAGCCGAGAAAAAAAGCTTTAATGTACATGGCAGATCTTTTCTAATGAAACCTACTTCAGAGTGGAAAACACAGCCTTCTGAAGCAGGTGTAAAAGCTAGGACTTTATTCAGAAGACAGACCAACTATCCCCAGGTAAAGCAAAGAAATCAAATGAATTTTCGTATTTTCTTCGTCCCGGTGGTGGTGATGATAAGGCCGCCTCTCTCTTTTCTCCCTTACATCTCTCTCTGCCTCCATTAGTTCTCTGTTTATGAATTGTTTGTCCCCTTACAATTCAGGTCTAGTCTTTGTGAAAGTAGATCTGAATTCCAAATCCTGGCTACATAGAAACCCATGCTGGTTGAAGCATGTGCAATACAACTTTTCCCTCCTATGACTCGTGAAACAGAACATTATGTTTTTTACTTCATTTCCCACCTCTAACAAGGATACTCTGTCCACTGGTCATTTTAAGGTAAAGGAGCAGGAGAATGTTACTGCACAAGGACCTACAAAGGCTAGATTCACACCCCAAGATGTGACTCCCATTATTTTACACCCACTTTTTTTAAGGTCTTCACGTATTCTTTTTGATCACAGTCACTAATTTGCATTCTTATCTTATTCTTTCTATGAGACAATAAGTTCCTGGAAGATAAGGACTCCCCTTTACTCATCTGTCATAATCCCTACACAGACATTTTTGGCCTTAATAAGCTCTTGACAAAAGTCAGTTGAATTGAGGAAATGCTTTTATCCTTCCCCAAGTGTCTGTCCTAGCCCAGTTCTGAAAGTGGTTTTGGTGGTGAACCATTTCTCTAAAGCAGTAGTTCTTAATTTTGAATGTGAGTCAGAATCACATGTAAAGCAGGTTATAACACATATTATGAAATGGCATAGGCTTGTGAGTTTTATAAGTACTCTAGAATTTGACTAGTGGTGCACATGCACATCTATAGGAATATCTTGTTCCTGGTCTCTTAAATATGTTGATATATATTTGATTATTGGCTTTGCATACTCCCATCTGTATGATATTGAGCAAATGATGATTTCTTGTGGTTCAGTTTCAACATCCATAGCTTGATCTTTGAAGGCTTTTTTTGATTAGCTCAGGGCAAAAAGCAAAAGCACTATAGAACTGCAAAGGTATACAGTGAACCTGATTTTTGTTTGTTTGAATGACTTACCATTGTTTTACGTTCTTGTTAATTTTTTGACAGTATAGGATTTCCTCCCTAAGGTATGGTCTCTGTAGCTCTCCCACCAGCAAAACATCCATAGTCTTTCAACATAGCCCCTTGCACTTTCCCCTCCACCTATTCTCACCTGTTTCCCTCTTCCTGGATGCCTCAGATCTGTGGTCAGTTTTCAAGGGTTGGTTTTAAAGTTTGTCTCCTCTACATTCCACATATAAATGAAATCATCCAAACCTTATGTTTTTATGCAAACACTGAACACTTTTTTTCAAGCCGCAGTTAGCTCAACTCTTTCAATGCTATGGTCTCACTCATAGCAGGAATCTAGAAAACTTAAATAAGGGACCAGGAAAATGAATAACTATAAGAAAGTGAAAATCAAAATCAACAAAAAACTATGAACCAGAGACACTTTTTGGGGGGTGAGGGGCGGGAGGGGAGGGATTGGGGTCAGAATGGGGGGGTTTGCAATTTTATGGGGAATATGAAAATAAAATTTATTATTAAAAATAAATAAATAAAAATAAATACTTAAGCAAAAAATAATTCTATATTGAAATAGCTATCTCAAGCATATGCATAAGTCCATGTTCCATAATTATGTACCATATTGCAAATTGGTGGGGGAAAGGTGGGAATTAGGAAGTGGGGAAAGTTTTCAAGTTGAAATAAAACAGTCATTATACACATGGTCCAGCTAAGCAGTAACTTTTCTGACCAAGGTCCTTCACAGCCTCTCGAACCTGGAGGGTTGATTGGAGTTTCCTTAGCCTTGAAAATTCTTGAAACTTCCCTATATAACTTCCTTTCTGAAACCCAACACGTTGTGCATGATAGTCACACTTCACTATTTAAACTAACAAGCCAAGGATTGGGGTGAGAATTTGGTCAAATTTAGTCTTGTTATATGAAAAATAAGTTAATGGGTTAAAAAGTTAAGTCGGGGGCCTCCCCGGTGGCGCAGCGGTTGAGCGCTGGGTTGCGAAGCTGCCCGCGGCCTCTGCGGCGCCGGTTCGATCCTCGGCTGCTCCCCGGCCACCAGAGGAGGGTCCCACATGGCGCGCAGACCTCTCCTGCCGCCCGCTGCTCCCCTCAGCAGTGTACTTCGGTCCTTCTGCCTGCTCTGCTCCCGGCTCTGGCTCTGGTGAATTCTCTCACCCTCCCGCGCTTCTGACTGTACCCAGTGCATGTATAAACAAAACAAACAAACAAACCAGCAAACAAATAAATAAAGCATGCCTCTATAAAAAAAAAAAAAAAAAAAAAAAAAAAAAAAAATAAAAAGTTAAGTCGGGGGTGGGACTTACTTACCAGAGGGCACGTGGCACCTAACTAGCTGAGCTAGGAGAGGAAACTTCCTTGATTCTGGCTATGTTTCATTAGCTTGCAAAACAGTCCTCTCCTCCTTAACTTCTCCCCCAGACCTATGGTTTCCGGAAGCAAGAGACACCCCCACACACAGTCCTTTTGGAGCTGGCGGGGAGAGGAAGGATTAGGGTCAAAATAAGGGGGGGGGTGCAATTGTATGGGGAATATAACCAAAATGAAAATGCATACATTGTGCAAAAATGAAAAATGATGTAAGAATTCTATAAAATAAAATATTTTTAAAAATTAAGTCAGGATAAAAGACCAGGATGGACTAATGTAGTGTGGAAACATTTTGTTAAATAGGCATACTCCTCCCAAATTTAGAAACGGACCAATTCAGAGGTCCTCCCCTCACTGGTAACTTGGACAGTACAGTGAAAAAGTGGACTAAGAATAAAAAGATCAACACGAGGGCACTTAGAATTCAGCACTCTCTGGATCAACGTGATCTCTGAGGTTTATAATTGGTTTGTAACGAAGAACATGGCAGATACTCAACTGGAAGAATCAAACAAAAACCTAATCTCCCTTTCAAATTTATAGTGTTGACCCATCACGATTCAGCTTCTAGGATCAGTCTTTTAAAATGATTCTTTATAAAATGAGTGTTTAATAGCCTATTTGTCTTGTGTGTAGTATTCATTTACAAGAAAAATCTTCAAAACATATTTCTGTGATTTTGAAACCCTCTCAGTTCTTCATTTCTAAGGTTATATGAGCACCGTGAGGTGAAACAAGTAAAAACTAGTGTTCCTCTTTCCTAAATGATTATTTTTAATTTTTTCCCCCTGGGGAAGAAGGGATAATAACTTTGGATAGTTCTTCACCTGTGGGGGAATGGGGGACAGGGCTTGAGATGAAGTCCTAGATATTGAGGGTCTTCAAACCTACAGTGAAGGGAATGACCCAAAGCCTCCTAATGGGAAATCCCTATCACCCAGGGATGTGTTCCTGCTTGCCTTTCCTGACCTCTTGGTTTCCATGGCACCCTATACCTGTCTTCAGTATCACTATTGGGGGAGTGGTTACCCTTTGTGTGCTGGTTTTGGACTCTACCACTTAGATTGAGTAGTAGGGGTGTGCCCCACCTAGGTCTCCATCCTATCTATGGTCCCATCCCACCCTTTTCTGCTGATCTCCCCTCTTGCCCTGTCCACAATGGTACATCCCAGGGCTATATAAGGGAGGTGCAGGGGCTTCACCACCAGATGCAGCTGTGAGACAGCCAGTTTAAAGACACAGGGTAAGTAAGGTGCCAGCTCCAAAAGGACTGTGTGTGGGGGTGTCTCTTGCTTCCGGAAACCATAGGTCTGGGGGAGAAGTTAAGGAGGAGAGGACTGTTTTGCAAGCTAATGAAACATAGCCAGAATCAAGGAAGTTTCCTCTCCTAGCTCAGCTAGTTAGGTGCCACGTGCCCTCTGGTAAGTAATTGCCCATCCTCTAGACCTTGATTTCTCTTCTGTTTGCCCAATGCTAAACTTCCTTGATTTCAGGAAAGGCAGCCCCACTGCTCCCAAGTTCTTCTTCCCAAAAGGCTGTTTGGGAACTATAGCTGTTCTATGGAGATGCCCTTGATACCCTTGTCCCTAACCTCCTCAACTGGCAGCAGCAGGTTTAGTGGTCAGAGCACACGAAGGCAGTTGGAGAACCCCCTCTCCCCACATCCCTTGGTCAGAGTCAGATCTTACATCAATAGCAGCTTGACTTTTCTTCTCAATTCCAGATAACATCAAGATGCCCAAGACTAAGGAAAGCATGCTCCAGAATAATCCCAATGAAGCAGAAGGTGAGGCCAACAAGCCTACAACACCAGGGCAGAGCCAAGAAGACAACTTCTGTTTAGATGACCACTGTCATGGTAGGTCTAGAATTTCACCATCATTTCCTTGGGTAATGCTTGGTAACAGTGAGGTTAGAGGAACAGCTTGTAGCTTAAGTGCCTTTTAAAGAGCACAGAAGGCTCTTGACTTGCTTAACATTTTTCTTTTCTTTATCCTTCCATTACTCCTCTTGGATCATTTTCCCCTTTTTTGCCTTCTAATCTTTACATGTATATGACCTAGGCATTAAATTAAAAGACATTTTGACTCTAGAGAAAGAGTCCCACAAAGCATAATTACTTGTCTTTGACAAGACTTGGCAATATTTGAGTTCAAAGCCTGGGATTATAAGTTGCATTATTGTATTTTTATTTTGTAGATTGTAAATGGCAGATAAAAGATAGATTTGAAAGAATCCAAATAATCTAGTGCTGGAATTGTGTTTTGTCCTTTTCCAGGGGCATGTTGTTGACCTAAGGATTATCACAGCTCCAGAGTAAAATTCTTAAGATCTGTAATAACAGTGTTTTTGTATACACAGGAACATGAGGTACCGGTTCCTCCCATAGCTTATGGTAGGCAATTGAAGTTTTGGTTTGACTAGCCCAACCTCATAGGAATTCAAATTGAAGTTCTCTTATAATAATCTCCAGTGAATTTAACCAAACATTAGTCTAAAGATCTGTTAACAAATGTAATGACTAGATCTGAAGTTTTGAAGACAAAAATGGGAAAAATAGTTGGAAGACATGATACTATTAAGTTAAATGGTATGTTTCTTTGGTGGCCCCTTAAGGTCACTGCTAGAAAACATTATGTTACAATTCTTAGTTCATAATGTATTTCAAATACTTAATTTAATGACTTGATTAGATAGCATATTTTGATATATAAAACTTTAGTTAGGGTAATAAGATGGATTGTTGGTACTAACTTGTTGAAAGATTTTTTTTTTAATTAACAGTAAATGTATATAGATCACCTCCTTGTAAGCTTTAAGATTCTTATATGTGAGTGCTGTTGTATCTTGGGGACAGATAGTTCTTTCTAAATAAGTTAGGGAACTATATTGAAAGTGAGTGATGAGTTTTATTGCACGTTTTAGTTTATATATCAAGTATACCAAGTAATGATTGTAATTACTATATGTGTATTGTAATTACTGTGTACCGATGTTATAAGTAGTCTGTATAATGAACTTAAAACAGTGATTCTCAAACTTCAATGCTAGTATGTGACAAGTACTATTAACATTCTTACCAATATTAAATGAAATGAAACAGAGATGTTGTAATGAGGTTTTTAAAAATAAAATTAAGTTGATTCAACTCAAAGGATTAATCTTAATTCTGACGCTTCTGCCTTTTGGGATGATAAAATATACTTTTTTGTGTAATTATTTGGATGAGGATAAAGTGAGTTTTATGTTTATTGTATAATGTTCATATATGGAAAAATAAAAACTGACAAATTATGGTCAGTCACTCATTTAAAAAAATTCTATTGGTATGTAGAGTCTTCAGATTCGGGAACCATGGTTCAACCTTAAAGCCATCTAGTAAGATTTGTGGTGCTATCTGAAAGGAGACTCTCATCTTGTGCTCCTTCCTCTCTCATCAGATATAGGAAAAGGATAGTGGAAACAGTGCTTTTTGGGTAAACATTTCTTTATAAACCACAAACGTCACTGTTTATTTCCTCCATTTATTTGTTGTTTTAACCCTTCAAGTGAAAGGTCTTGAAATCAGTCTTACTTTTTGTTTTTCATAACCTTTTCTCTGTCCCATGCCTGACTTCTCTGAGAGTTTCTATTGCTATTAAAGGGTAAAGAGTTCAGAAAACCTCAAATACTAGAATGAGTGAGCCAGTGTAAGATTCTTTTGATGAATCTAAATTTGGGGTCCTTACTTGGCTTAGTGAATTTTTGAATAAAATAGAAATTCTACTTGTGTGGGTTCCCTGTTAATAGTTGCGGTCTTTTTCCAGAGAGCCAATCTGAAGTACTTCTCATCACAAATCTGATAGAGACAGTTAACGAAGTTTCAAAGCTTAGCATTGCTCATGAAATTGTGGTAAATCAAGATTTTTGTATGGAAGAGAGTGTTTTACCATCCAACAGGTACAGATTCTTCTATTTGTCCATTTTACTCTTCGTGGCATAGGTACATAGCACAAATGACGTTGGATCAGGTTTTTGAAGTATTTTCATAATTCAAATAAAGTTTGAATATGTCTTAAGTGGTGCCAACAAATAAAGCAGAAGTGCAATTATGTAATTATTAGTTTCCCACTCCTTAGCTAACAATGAAAGAGAGTGATTTCAGATCTTTTCAGTCTTGGAGGAAGTAGATACTAGCAGTTACTATTTCAGTAGTCTACAATTAAACAGAAGCAGATGAAAAGATTTCTTTTCTAATGGTGATACTGCCAAGTCTTTATGGAATAAAAGATTTCAGGAAACATTTCTACTTCATAATCAGAACCATAGAGATTCTGTGAACCAAGATCAGAACATCATTGATAAATTATGAACCTCTAAAATCAGACTTTATTCTTGTTTTATTAATTATACTGATTTTGTAATACATAAATAAGAGCTATTCAATAAGTAGAAATTGAATTCTTCTAATGTTTTCATAAGTTACATGGGTAAATTTGTTAGAACTTACATTGTATGGCATTCTAGTTTCCTACTCTACATGCTTCTATTACTTTGCCTCTTTAGGGACTCTGCTACTAAATCACCTTGCTCAGTGTTTCTCTTGAACTTCCCACTCCTTAGTTGGCCCTTGCTTGTTGCCAACAGGTACTCATGCCAGACACAACATCCCAAAGAACATTTTCACCAAACAGGTCTACTGGCATCTTCTTCACAGCCTTCACTGTCCCTGGAACTCTAGTTAGATTTATTTTTCTGTTGGCAGTGGTACAGAGAAGTGAAATTAAGAGAGTGAAGGTTTGTTTAAAGTGGCTGGGCTCATGGTGGTGATAAAGAGTGGATAAATAAAGCAGAGGGAATAATACTATTTAGAACTTGATTTTCATTGTTACTAACATCTTTACTGTAGTATTGTAATGCAAAATGTATACTAGAAAGGAGATTGAAATAGAATGTGGAGTGTGGAGTTATCTATTCGTTATAGATAATTGATGACTGGTTTTACCTTTGGGGTTATAAAATGATATCAATTATGATTGTAGCTTTCAGATATTTATTGAACAAACATTGAGTACTTAGGTGGGAGGCAGAATGTTGAATGTTGGAGACATACAGATGAATAAGACGCTGACTTTTCCATCAAGAAGATTCTGCAGGGGAGACAGTCAAATAGTAGATAGCTGTTGTGTGGTGATAAATTCTTTTTTTTTTTTTTTTTTTCCATTCTCATTTTATTTTTTTTTTAAATATTAAATTTTATTTTTATATTCCCCCATACAATTGCAAACGCCCCATTCTGACCCCAATCCTTCCCCTCCCGCCCCCCACCCCCCAAAAAGTGTCTCTGGTTCATAGTTTTTTGTTGATTTTGATTTTCACTTTCTTATATTCATTTTCCTGGTCCCTTATTTAAGTTTTCTAGATTCCTGCTATGAGTGAGACCATCCGGTATTTTTCTTTTTCTTTTTGGCTTATTTCGCTGAGCATGATCCCTTCCAGTGCCATCCATGTTGCTGCAAATTGCATGTGTTTATCTTTTTTGAATGCTGAGTAATATTCCATGGTATATATGTACCACATCTTCTTGATCCAGTCATCTATTTTTGGGCATTTGGGTTGTTTCCAAAGCTTAGCTATTGTAAACAGTGCTGCTATAAACATAGGAGTGCAGGTGCTCTTTGGAATTGATGTTTCTGTGTCCTTTGGGTAAATACCTAGGAGTGGAATTGCTGGATCATATGGAAGCTCTATGTTTAGTAGGTCCAGAAATCTCCACACAGCTCTCCATAGTGGTTGGACCAGTTTGCACTCCCACCAACAGTGCACAAGAGTTCCTTTTTCTCCACATCCTCGCCAACATTTGTTGTTGCTAGTTTTTTTAATATGTGCCATTCTCACTGGTGTGAGATGGTATCTCATGGTAGTTTTGATTTGCATTTCCCTGATTACAAGTGATGTTGAACATTTTTTCATATGTCTGTTGGCCATTTGCATTTCCTCTTCAGAGAAGTTTCTTTTTAGCTCTTCTGCCCATTTTTTGACTGGATTATTTTCTTTGTTGTTGCTGAGTCTCATCAGCTCTTTGCAGATTTTTGTGATCAGTCCTTTATCATTAGTGTTGGGTGCAAAAATGTTCTCCCAGTTGGTGGGGTTTCTCTTTGTTTTTGTTATTGTCTCTTTTGCTGTGCAGAAGCTCTTTAATTTGATGTAGTCCCAGCTGTTTATCTTTCTCTTCACTATCACTGCTTTGGGTGATGTGTCTGTAAAGATGTCTTTGATGTGCAAATCCCGTAGTGTTTCGCCTATATTTCCTTCTATGTATTTTATGGTTTCAGGTCTTATGTCTAGTTCTTTAATCCATTTTGAGTTGATTTTTGTGTATGGTGTGAGGTAGTGGTCAAGCTTCATTCTTTTGCATGTAGCGACCCAGTTTTCCCAGCACCATTTATTGAACAAACTTTCTTTGCTCCAATGCATAGTCTTCGCTCCTTTGTCAAAGATTAGTTGACCATAAATCTGTGGGTTTATTTCTGGATTTTCTATTCGATTCCATTGGTCTGTATGTCTGTTCTTGTTCCAATACCATGCAGTTTTGATGATTATGGCTTTGTAGTATAGTTTGAAGTCTGGGAGTGTGATGCCTCCATTTCCTTCTTTTTTTTTCAGTAGAGCTTTGGCTATTCGGGGTTTTTGGTGATTCCATATGAATTTCATCAATAATTGTTCTATTTCTTTGAAGAATGCCATTGAGATTTTGATTGGAATGGCATTGAATCTGTATATTGCTTTTGGTAGGATGGCCATTTTAATAATGTTTATTCTTCCAATCCATGAGCAGGGGATGTCTTTCCATTTCTTTGTGTCTTCTTCTATTTCTTTTAACAGTGTTTTATAGTTTCTTTGTATAGGTCCTTTACCTCTTTTGTTAGATTTATTCCCAAATATTTGATTTTTTTTGTTTCGATAATAAAAGGGGTGGTTTTTTTGATTTCTTCTTCTTCAGATTTATTGTTTGTGTATAGGAAGGCTACTGACTTTTGCGTGTTGATTTTGTATCCTGCCACTTTACTGAATTGATTGATGAGTTGAATTAGTTTTTCTGTGGAGATTTTGGGGTTCTCTATGTATATTATCATATCATCTGCAAATAGTGATAGTTTGACTTCTTCTTTCCTATTTGGATTCCTTGGATGTCTTTCTCTTGTCTTATTGCTCTGGCTAGGACTTCCAGTATTATATTGAAAAGCAGTGGTGAGAGTGGACATCCTTGTCTTGTTCCAGATCTTAATGGAATTGCTTTCAGCTTTTCACCATTGAGAATGATACTGGCTGTTGCTTGTCATAGATGGCCTTTATGATGTTGAGGTATGTTCCTTGTATCCCAAGAATTTCAAGGGCTTTTATCATGAATGGGTGTTGCACTTTGTCGAAAGCTTTCTCAGCATCTATTGATATTATCATATGGTTTTTATATTTCTTTTTGTTGATGTGTTGGATAACGTTGATTGATTTTCGGATGTTAAACCATCCTTGTGCCCCTGGAATGAATCCAACTTGGTCGTGGTGAATTATCTTATGGATACATTGTTGGATTCTGATAGCTAAAATTTTATTGAGGATTTTTGCATCAGTGTTCATTAGGGAGATTGGCCTATAGTTTTCCTTTTTTGTGTTGTCCTTATTCGGTTTTGGTATTAGTGTAATATTGGCTTCATAGAACGTGTTTGGTATTGTCCCTTCCTTCTCAATTTTTTGGAAGAGTTTGTGAAGGATAGGCACTAATTCATCTCTGAATGTTTGGTAGAATTCATTTGTAAATCCATCAGGTCCTGGGCTTTTGTTTTTGGGGAGGTTTTTAATTACCATTTCAATTTCGCTGCTTGTAATTGGTCTGTTTAGGTGTTCTATTTCTTCTTTATCTAGCTTTGGGTGATTGTAGAGTTGTAGGAATTTGTCCATCTCCTCTAGATTGTTGAACTTGTTTCCATATAACTGTTCATAGTAGTTACTGATTATTCTTTTGATTTCTGCTGTGTCCGTTGTGATTTCTCCTCTTTCATTTATGATTCTGTGTATTTGTGCTTTCTCCCTTTTTCCTTTGTGAGCCTGGCTAGGGGTTTGTCTATTTTATTATTTTTTCAAAGAACCAGCTCTTGGTTTCATTGATCTTTTGGATTGTTTTTTTAGTTTCAATTTCATTTATTTCTGCTTTGGTTTTTATTATTTCTTTTCTTCTACTGGTTCTGGGGTTTTTTTGTTGTTCTTTTTGTAGATCTTTGAGCTTCGAGATTAGGTTGTTTCTTTGAGTTCTTTCTTGTTTTTTGATGTGAGCTTCTATTGCTATATATTTTCCTCTTATTACTGCTTTTGCTGCATCCCATACATTTAGGATATTGGTGTCCTCCTTGTCATTCAATTCAAAGAATTTTTTAATTTCTTCTTTGATCTCCTCGTTAGTCCAGTGGTCTTCCAGTAGTGTGGCTTTTAATCTCCATGAGGTAGGATAGTTCCTTGCCTTCTTTTTATGATTTATTTCTAGTTTGATGCCTTCGTGGTCAGAAAAGATGGTTGGTATGATTTCAATCTTGGTGTATCTGTTGATGTTTGTCTTGTGCCCCAGTATGTGATCGATCCTGGAGAATGATCCGTGTGCGCTTGAGAAAAATGTGTACTCCGTTTTTTTTGGGTTTAGTGTTCTATAGATGTCTGTTAAGCCCAAATGCTCTAGGTCCTTATTTAGAGCTTTAGTTTCTTTACTTATTTTTTGTCTTGTTGATCTACCCATTGTTGATAGTGGTGTGTTGAAGTCTCCCACTACGTATGTGTTTCTCTGATGTCTGTTTTCAGAGAGGACAACAGTTGTCTGATATATTTTGGTGCTCCTTCGTTTGGTGAGTATATGTTAATGAGTGTTATTTCTTCTTGAAGTATTGTCCCCTTAATCATAATGTAGTGACCATTGGGGTCTCTTTTTATTTTTTTGAGTTTGAAGTCTGTTTTATCTGATATAAGTATAGCTGTTCCTGCTTTCTTTTTGGCCCATTTGCTTGTAGGATTGTTTTCCATCCTTTGACTTTGAGCCTATTTTTATCTTTTGTAGCTAAATGTGTTTCCTGGAGACAGCAAAAGGTTGGGTTTTGTTTCTTAATCCAGGCTGCAACTCTGTGTCTTTTTATTGAAGAGTTTAGTCCATTTACATTTAGAGTTAATATTGATATGTTAGCATCTGTATTTGCCATTATGTTTGCCTTTCCTTTGATTTTATTTATTTATTCTTTTAATAACTTTTTTTTTTTTTGGTCTTCTTTCGTTGTTATTCGTCCCTCTGAGGTTCTGGCTTTAGGATTCCTTGTAGTATTTTTTGGAGTGGGGGTTTAGTCGCAATGAAATTCCGGAGTTTCTCTTTGTCTGGGAAGGTCCATATTCTTTCTTCATGGAGGAAAGAGAGCTTTGCGGGATAGAGTATTCTTGGTTGGCATCTGTTTTCTTGGAGTCTGTTGACTATGTCCCTCCACTCTCTCCTTGCCCGTAGTGTTTCTTCAGAGAAGTCTGATGTCAGCCTGATTGGTTTTCCTTTGAATGTTATCTGTTTCTTCCCTCTTGTCAGCTTCATTATTTTTTCCTTGTCCTGGATTCTTGGGAGCTTTACTATTATGTGTCTTACTGTGTTTTTCCTTTCGTCGTGGAAGTTTGGTGTTCTTCTTGCTTCTTGTATATCAATTTTCAGCTCCTTCTTCGCGTTTGGGAAGTTCTCTTCAATTATATCCATGAATATTTTCTCTGTTCCTACATCTCTCTCCTCTCCTTCTGGAATTCCTATAACTCTTATATTTCCTTTCCTCATGGAGTCAGATAGTTCCCGAAGTCTTTCTTCATTCTTTTTCCTTCGTACTTCTCTTTCCTTTTCTGTTTTGGTTCTTTTTATTTCTGTGTCTTCAAGATTACTTATTCGTTCTTTCCATTTCATCTATTCTGCTTTCATTGCTTTTCCCAGAGTTCTTTAGTTCCTCCATTAATTCTTTGATCTCCTGCATTTCTTTTACTTCCCTCTTTAGGGACTCAATTTCCTTCTTCTGATCTATCACTTTTTTAATCATGGCAATTTTAAAATTCTCTTTCTGGAAGGCTCAGAAGTTCTTCCAAGTTGCTGTCGTTGCAATCTGGGGAGTGGTTTTCTTTTTGTGGTGTGCTTCTTTCCTGAGGAGTTGTTAGGTTGCGTGTGGTTCTTCTACTCCCTACTGTCTGTTTTCTAATTTGTCGTATGCGTTGGGACACTGTGTTGCTCGGACTGACTGACATCTTGGGTGAACTTCTCCGCTCCCCTCTGGCTCTTCCAGGAGCCATCTCTGTCTTCTGGGGGAGCTTTCTGCTGGTTTTAGGCAGTTTTTTACTGAAGAAATGTCCCTGTTCTCAAATGGCGAAGCGGGATGCAGTCCCTGCGCCTCCGGTTTCAGGCACACTCTTCTGCGCCCCCGGTCTGCCCCGGACGTGGGTGCCTGCTCCCTCTGTGGGCTCAGACTGCTGGTCGGAAGGGGCCTGGCGTGGAATAACTTCCTGGCTGGCCACTGGGTCCTCCAGAAACCTTCTGCCCTTTTTCAAAGCAGTCTTAAGAAATGTCCTGTTTTATAGGGTGTTAGTGACTTTTTTTTTCCTGGTCGCTAGGGTGGCGCCAGAGATCTCTCCTATTGGCCTTGGGGGGCTGTTTTTCGCCTCCCCCCACTCCGTGGGACAGGGAACAGAGCGGGAATGGTAGGGTACACCTCAACAGCTTTGGGGTGCTGTGTCTGCCTTGTGCCCCACCGTCGTGGAGAAACCACGCCCCGAATTTTCGTGCCCCGGGTCTCAGTTCAAAGCCCTCAGTTCCAGGACGCGGGCTGTAGCCCAGTTCAGTGGCGCGGGAATGGCGCCTTTTGCACAGCTCCCGTGCCTGGGCGCCTGGTTCCTGCTCACTCAGGGAGGGACCTTCATGTGTGGTGATAAATTCTCTCACACTGAGTATGTGAAGTTCTCCATTCATGCTCGGCTACCTGAGGAGTGTCTAGAGAGAATGTCCTGATAATTGACTCTGGGTGTATGAATAGTTACATTTCAAGTAATCTATGGGGAAAGAGATTCTCCCTGAAAGTGGCATAGAATTGTGGAAGATAATTATATATTCATTATAAGTAAGTTATTGTTGGAACAGAGTTTAGAACAAAGAAGGTGATAAGGTAGAAGAGTTGACAGTATAGGAGCATGAAGGGTCTTAGAAGCATGTACTCTGATGGTGATGGGAGGTAAGCAAAATAACTTTAAGCATGCCATCATGATCAAATTTGTGTTGTGTCTTATAAAAATCATCAATTTTAGCAAGAATATGTGGCATTGTAGAGGTAAAAGTTTGTTGGGACAGGAAAGCCATTCAATAAACTGGTGTAAAAGTCCATGTAGGAGCTGAGGGTAGATGGGGATGGATTCCAGAGATATTTAGGAAGCAAAATTTCTGGAATTTGGTGACCAAGGAATAATAAGGATGGGAATAATAATCAAAGATGTTAAGAAAGACTCTAGTATATACCAAATAATTGATGGCAACTCACAAGTGGGATTGATGTGCTGGGGGAGGAACTTTGACTTTCTTTCATTTATGGTCCCATAACAGGGGATAGATAGTAGATAGATAGTAGATAGCTGTTGTGAGTTTTAGTTTTTAACAGAAAAGCATGCATTGCTATTGTAATTTTTTTAAAGATTTATTGATATTTATTTATGCATACAAGAACTGGGTTGTAGGCCAGAGGTGCAGGGGGTGAAAGGATACACCAGGGATAGAGAGGGGAACAGAGCAGGCAGACTGACTGAAATACACTGCTGAGGGGAGCAGTGGGTGAGACAGTAGAGTTCTGCTGTTCCATGTGGGTTAGTTAGCTGCCTGACTGGGGGATCGAACTCATGCTGCAGTGGCTGGTGATAGCTCAAAAGCATTGAGACTTTTTACTGTGCCACTAGGGAGGCCCTGCTATTGTAATTTTTTTTAAAGATTTATTTATGCACACAAGAGCTGGGGGACAGGCCAGAGATGCAGGAGGTGAGAGGATTCACCAGAGACAGAGTGGGGAACAGAACAGGCAGACTGACTGAAATACATTGCTGAGAGGAGCAGCGAGCGCGACAGGAGAGGTCTGCTCTGCCAAGTGGGTTGCTCTCTGGCTGGCAGGGGATCGAACTTGTGCTGCAGAGGCTGCAGATTGCTTCATAGTGTGGTGCTTAACCCCTTGTGCCACCAGGGAGGCCCACTATTGTGGTTTTTAAAGGGAAAAGGGCAAAACTTTCTGATTTGCACAACCAACGAACAGGTTGGAAAGGAAAGAAAATGAGCTCAGTATTTGACAGGCCGAGTTTAGGTGTATGTAAAGCTTTTGAGTGTTATCAAGTTGGAATACTCTTTCCTGGATTTAAAGACTGAAGGGACAATATCATCTAACTCACAGGTGTAAGTCTGTGGATTGAGAAACTAAGGCAGAGCCAAGGTGAGAACTCTAGTGGCTTAACTATTAATGATGATTTTTCCTCCTGTGGAAGGAGAGCTTCTCTGGAGCCATGAGGCAACCTTCAAAGATTATTTGACTAATGCCTTTGCATCTAAGAATAAATTCAATTTAATGAGCTTTGCTCAAGTCTAAGCATAATTCCATGCTTGTCAAGTTAAAGGCCTTTCATGGTCTTAAATGCCGTTTGGGATTTGGGAGATGGCTGTCCTATATCAGTTCTCAGGGTAAAGAGCTATTTGCTTATTTAATCTTCTTATAGTTTGGAAAGCAGATTCATGGAGAAAATGTACAATGCTTTTTGGGACCATCTGAAAGAGCAGCTGTCAAGTATTCCCCCTGACTTCACCTGTGCTCTTGAACTTCTAAATGTAGTTAAGGAGGTGAGTAACCAACTTCCCATTTGTGGACACGAAGTTCCTGGGTATCCCAAACCTTCGGGTTGTTGATGGCTACCAATATCCTAAGTAACATACTTCTTTTCTGAACATTGTCTACTACTTATACAGATAAAATGGAGAAGCTTCCATTTTATTTGTATGAGTTGAAGCTTGAAAGTGGAGATATACTGCTGTAACAACACGGTATATCATTCAAGTAAACAGATTATCACTGAACTCTCACAATAACTTATACTTTTGAGTCAAAGCCTATTTCAAGTGACCCTAAAGGGTTTCTTTACCTATTTCACTTTGCCCTTTTAAGTCAAACAATCTAAAGATGTCATTATCCCTTACTAGAGTGCCTTGTGATGGTCTGTTTTTAAATATTCTTTATATCCTGCACATTTTTAATCACACTTTTAGTTTCATTCATACCTTTATCTTATTCTTTCCAGAAAATGATATTTGCAGTTGGCCCCTAAATAAGAATAATATACTCCATAAAAAATTCAAAGACCTAATTTCCTGACCCCCAAAAGATACAGGCTTGGATGCCTTTGTCTTAAGGGGTTGTTCTTTGGAGAAAGTTGGGCATTCTAAACTTTTGGATTTTCCTTTCTACATAGATTCTGCTATCACTGCTATTGCCACGCCAGAATCGTCTAAGAGCAGAGATTCACGAGGCCTTGGACATGGAGCTCCTCACACAAGAAGCAGAGCACGGGGCCCTGGATATCACTCACCTGTCTGACTACATTCTCAATTTGATGACTTTGCTATGTGCACCAGTGCGAGATGAGGCCGTGCAGAATCTAGAGAACATAAGGGATCCTGTGCAGTTACTGAGGTGAGAAGCTAGATGATCTAGAGGTGAGAAGCTAGATGATCTATTCCTGAAATCTGCCTTAAAACATCATGCCAGAAAACTGAGTCAGATACTGTGTTAGCCCTTGCTTGACTAGCTCTTCTAAACTAAAGAACTGACTAATATGTCTCTTTTCCTTCCTGGATGATTGGCTTCTATTTTTCCAAGGACAGATTCTCAGCACTACTTTGATGATATTTAGATCTGTTGGGGTCCACTGTAGACATGATGTTGCTAAGAATTAGAGTGCAGCATTCTTTCTTCTAGGTATTTCAAACAGCCCTCTCCCAGATCTTCTCCTTAATTTGAGCCCTGTGAGAAGACAGGAACAAAGTTTATACCTATTTCACAGCCAGAAGAATAAAATCCCAGAAAGGTTAAGTGATTTGCCCAGTGAGTTAGATATTCGATCGCCATCAGTATTTGACAGGCCGAGTTTAGGTGTATGTAAAGCTTTTGAGTGTTATCAAGTTGGAATACTCTTTCCTGGATTTAAAGACTGAAGGGACAATATCATCTAACAACTACTCAAATATAGTTGTTAAGGCCCTGGTCATTTTCCTTCCACTGACTGCTCTTTTTCTGAGAAGATAGAATGGCTAAACCAGTAAGAGCCCTAAGACTGTTAGCTAAAAGATGAGAAGACATATATGTCCCTAGCTCTGCCAGCAACTGACTCTGTGGCCTTGGGTCTCTGGCGATTGTATCTTTATTTGTAAACTTAAGTGTGAGTTTTGTTTCTGAGATCCCTTTTAATTCTAAAATACTGTGCTTTTAAGACTCCTTGCTTGTTTCATCTCTCCACACTAGATTTCTATTCATCTCATAAATATTTGATTTCTCCCTATGACAGAGGTATCTTCCGTGTTCTGGGCCTGATGAAAATGGACATGGTCAACTATACAATCCAGAGCCTTCGACCCTACCTACAGGAAAATTCCATCCATTACGAAAGAGCTAAATTCCAGGAGCTCCTTGACAAGCAGCCTAGTATGTTTAAAATTTAAGGGCAGGAAAGGGAGATTTGACCTTGGCCTGACTGCTTAGAGTAATAGAGTATTTTCTATTTTTTAATAGAAAGTTTCTTTCTTAGGTAAGGGGTAGGGGAGAAAGGGTATTTCTCTAAGATAAACATGGGCAAAATCATTTCTTTATTGACTTAAAGTTTATCTTCAAGCACTAGTATTCAAGCCTTGAAGTCTGAAGATACATATTTTTTCCCCTTGTATTTTATAGATCTCCTTGATTGCACTGTAAAATGGCTAACCAAAGCAGCATCAGACCTCACTGCAACGTCTCTGAGTTCCTCAAACTCTCCCACCTTCAACATGACCTGTTCACTTACCAGTCAGGAAGCTCACAAATCAGAGTGCCTCACTCCCACAATGATATTATACCAGGGTTACCTAAACATCCTTCTCTGGGATTCTGAAAATGGAGAGTTCCCCGAGGTAGGAATGTGTGTTGGAGCATTACCTTTCTGTCTGTATTCAATGCTTCCTTTGTAGCCTCCCTCTCATAGTTCCGCTCTTCCCCACCTTTCCAGACACTGATGATGGACAAAATCCGGCTGCAGGAAATGGAGTCTCAGTTGCACCACTTAACCATCTTGGCCTCAGTCTTGTTAGTGGCCAGAAGTTTCTCTGGTAATGTTTTATTCAGCTCACCTGAATTTGTGGATAAACTGAAATATATAACCAAGACCCTAACAGAGGAATTTAATTCCAGGTACGCTTCATAGATCTTTCTTAGACTTGAACATATTATGTGGTGTTTTTTTGGTGGGAGGGGGACATAGACAGATCATGTATTAGTGCTTATTCTTTATCAAAGCCAACACAAAGGACCTTGGGAACCATTTGCAAAGATTGTTGATATCTTTTGATAAGTTGTATTGAGGCTTGAAATAGAGAAAAATAAAACTTCCAAAGAGCAGAGTGTGGAGGCTAGTTTGCTACAAATAATTCATGATCATGTTGCTAAAAATGAGTCATTATATACTTGACTGGGGAGCACTATATTTGTGTGTATGTTTACATAATATATATATATATATATATATATATATATATATATCTCCAGAAGTTGACCAGTTGGTCAATAATATCAATTGATCACTGCATGCAGGATACCATAACTTAAGTAAAAAGAGAAACTGGAAGTTCAGTTCTTAAATATATGTGGTATTAAATAGTGAAGTAGGAAAAACAACCATGAAGAATAGTCAAGGATATCTTAAAACAATAAGTAAAGTTTATGGGGCTAAAGAATACTGAAGAGATCCAAGTTTCAAACCAAACCCCTGGCCAATTTACCTTGTTTTCTTTGAAACGGATTATAGTACTATATGTATGAATTAGCACTTTTAGGGTAGCAACAAAGGTAGTTCAGCTGCCCACTAGGTCCTCTTATCGGTTGGGAGTTGGAATTTCTGTTGTGTGGACCTGGCTTTGCCCCTACGCCAGGGTCACTCTTTTCTATCTTTCATTGTCTAGACCTGATGAGGTTATGCTGAATGTGAGTGAAAAAGTGACTCAGGAAATCCATGACGGCCTCAAAGGCATGGGCCTCACTGTTCTGACCAACGAAAACAAAGCATCTCTTACAGGGCAACTCCAAAACATTGCCAAGAAGGACAACTGTGTTCGTAATGTCATTGGTAAGAATCTTCATGGTGGTGGTGGGAAGGTTCAAGAATGTGTAAGAGGTGTAAGTCGATCCAGCCCTGTAAGTCAGTTACCAGATTATTTGAAAATGGAAACGTATGATCATTGGGAATGTTTCTTCATCCATAATGTGCAGGGCTGAAATGGATCTCTTTCAGTTTGAAGAGTGGATGTATGGTTTTAAGGTGGACCTGCAGTTAAGATATGTCACTTATATGTGTGAGAAACTAGCTCCCTAATTCTACTATGCCAGCCTGGTCATTATTTAATGACTGTCCAAAATGTACATTGGGAAACTTTGTCCATCCCATATGGGCCCTGCTCCTCCAGAACTGATGTTGACTTAGTCTGTAGGATTCCATGGTGAGATGGAAGCAGGGAATTTGGCCAGCTTGCCTCTAACTTTTGTACTGAATTTGGTACGCTGCAGTGTGTACCCTCAGAATTTCAGGTACAGTATCTAGGGTCCTCTTGCTAGGTCAAATGAACCACAGGATCTCACTTAAGGCAATGAAATCTTAAGAATAGCCAGAACTTTACTAGCTCATCATCTTTCAATAATGCATTCTTTAGGAGCCTGATAACATTCCCTCCTCCCAAACAAAAACAAATCTTACATGTTTTACTTGAATAGGTCAGTCAGTGAATATCTCCTTTAACTTAAAACCTTAGTGAAAAGAGAGTACAAGGAGATTGTGAATTTCTTCTGAAATTTCTTTGATTTTCCACTTCTCTCTCTCTCTCTCTCTCTTTTTTTTTCTTTCTTATAGATCGACGGATTCGTCTGTTTCTCAAATGCTGTTTGGTTCGTGGCATGCAGGAGTCTCTGCTAGACTTCCCCAGAAGCTTAATGCTCATTGAAGGGGAGCTGACAGAACTAGGCTGGAAGTTTGTCAATCTGATGCATCACAATCAACAGGTCTTTAGCCCTTACTATACTGACATCCTGGAAAATATCATCAATCCAGCTGAGGCATGTAAAACAGAATCGAAACCTACCCAATAGTGCTGGATCCCAGTTATGGATCCAGGAACCAAGGGAGAGGGCTTAGCATGTTCCTGGGAAGAGAACACCTGTGGCCAGTGGAGCATCCTATCCTCTTCCTCACGGCAGCCAGCAACCAGCACACAGAGCTGCAAGGTTCAAGCACACACTCACACTAGCTGGCCCAACCCCCTTCATTAAAATAAACTTTTGAGCTGTGAGAAAACCCTTTTTTCTTTTGTGTTGCAACTGAATCCAGATTCTGTGCCCTGATCCCCACTAGCTGAGAAGCCAGTGGGCCCTCAGTTTTCCTTTCATTGGAGGATCACTCTTCAACACACTGGCTTGAGAAGGCAGCATAGCATCAGGGGCAGCATTTTCTCCAATAGAAAAGTATTTTTCTTGGGGGATAAGCAAACTCTTTGCGAAATTATTCAGACTGTTAGTGAAAGTGCTTCTGGAAGTCAAATTCACTAAGTCAAATTCACTTCAAGAGGAGACATAGATCCCCATTTCCAGCACCACATTTTCCTCTAATTTTATTTATTTTAAAGATTTATTTATTTATGCATACAATAACTGGGGTACAGGCCAGCGGTGCAGGGGGTGAGAGGATTTACCAGAGACAGAGCGGGGAACAGAATAGGCAGATTGACTGAAATACACTGCTGAGGGGAGCAGCGGGCGAGACAGGAGAAGTCATCTGCACCATGTGGGTCACTTCCCTGGCCAGCTGGGGATCGAACTCATGCTGCAGAGGCTGTGGATAGCTTCATAGTGCTGTGCTTAACCCTATGCGCCACCAGGGAGGCCCTCCTCTTAATTTTAAAGGATGCAGCCAGTAGTAAGAGCTCCCACTTCCTATTCAAGTACATGGCTTGAAGCAGTATGGAAGTTGAGAAGTGGGTGAAAGGTGGTTACTAGCAGGCATTCAATTCTCTTTTGTTCCCCTCCCTCATGTGAACCTCATGGCAACCACAAAGCAAAAACCTATAGTAAATGCACAAAAGATCAAGGGAAAGTAATATGCACACACCACTAAAGGAAGTCCTAAACCACAAAGGAAGAGAGCAATGAAAGAAAAGAGGAAGAGAAGACCCACAAAACTTAGCCACTTTTTTTTTCCTGCTTGGTGGAATCTGCAGTTGATGCTCTCTTATATTTTGCAGTTCATTTGTTGTATTCTTGAGTTCCAGAATTTCTTTGTGGTACTTTTTAAAGCTTTCTATCTCCTCCTTGACCTTCATTTCCTAACTTCATTTGAGTTGTTTATATGTGTTTCTTCGTAGCTGGCCAAGTCCTTAAAACAACTATTTTGAATTCTTAGCCAGGCAGTTCTTTGCTTTCATTTCTATGAGGTCAGCTACTGGAAAATAACCTTGTTTCATTTATGCTTTTGAGAGTTACCTTGTCCCCCCAAGGCTCATGTTGCTGTCTTCACATTTGAGGAAACAATCACTTCCTCCAGACTTTATTGATTTTCTCCAACACAGAGAGGCCTTCCCAGGTTAGCCAAGCTGGGGGTCCTGGGCGTCTCAGAGACCTTTTCTATGGGCCAACCTGCTGCACTCCTCTATTTTCTCATCGAAGGAAGTGTTAGGATTGTGTGCCTTCTTTCTTTTGCATAAAGCCAGAACACAGCCTGAGAGCCTCAAGTCCTAGGGCAGTACCCTGAGGCAGTCAAGACCATGCCTTCTCCCAATTCAGCAGGGTTGAGCCGGCTCTCTATAGGTGCTCAGGCATGATCTCCAGAGGCTCCAGTGCATGATCTACAGGGGCATACCTGGGGCATCAGCTGGGGGTGGGGTGGGGAGAAGGGGCATGCAGAGTACTGGGGCGGGTCATGGGCTAGTGTGGTTTCCAGAGCCTTGCATTCTCTGTGGTTTGCAAGTGAACCTCTTGGTAGAGTCCATAAAGGGGTTAGTAGAAATTGGGGCCCTTTGTTGAATTTCAAGTTCCATTTGCTGTGAGACCTTGCAAGATTCCCCTGCTCTTTGCTGTCTGCAGACAATTCAGCCGTGCCACTCTTCTCCGTGTTCTTGGTGTGACAAGAAGGAAGTGGGCCTTTGGGGAGCATCCTGCATGGAGGGGAAAGCCAGGTGCTCACTGTACACTCCCTTTCCACCATGGGAGGAATAGAAGTTTGAGGGTTCTCTCTCTTGCCACTGAGCTATGCAGTCTTGCAAGAGGGGTGACCTTGGCAAAGTGAAATTGTTCTTCATACCCTCTTCAACGTGTCTGCTCTTGGGTTTTCTTTTTATTCCAAGAGGGTAGTGGACTGAACACCTGAGCTGCCACAAAGGTCCTCCTGTCTGTGTATGATTGTCAGAGTCAGCCTTTATTTGGGGGGGCAGGGATAAGGACTGAAAACTGTTCTGGCAGCTTGTGATGTGATGTCACATTCTAGATGGATTATTTGAGCAGCAAAATGTTTGAATGCAAACGAGTCAATCTGGAATAATGTTAATTCTCTCAAGTAATTTAAAAATGGATGAGCCACAGTTATTTATTTTTAATAAATTTATTCGCATAGTTTTTTTTCTTCCCAAAAAGGTACTGGAGGGCCTCCCTGGTGGCTCAAGGGGTTAAAGCACAGCACTATGACGCTATCCACAGCCTGTGCAGCATGAGTTCGATCCCCGCCGGGCCAGGGAGCTACCCACATGGTGCAGCAGAACCTCTCCTGTCTCGCCTGCTGCTCCCCTTAGCAGTGTATTTCAGTCAGTCTGCTCTTCTGCTCCCCACTCTGTCTCTGGTGAAACCTCTCACCCCCTGCACCTCTGGCCTGTACCCCCTTTCTTGTATGCATAAATAAATAAATCTTTAAAAAAAGGTACTGGAGAATCATGCCCTCATAATTGACACAGCTCAAAGTGTGGAATCCCGGCCTTCTCACTCCCATCCATCCTTTGCCTGGAAGAAGTTTGCACTATGGATGTAATTTTCCATGTATATGCTTTGGAAAGTCCCCAAGGAGTCAGCCTCTTGCCTACATCAGAAATTTAAATTGTGAGGGGACTACCTTCAGCACTTTGCCATGGAGCAGAATCTGCAACTGCTTCTCTTTCCCAAATTGCTTAACACTGGTAATAAAGTTACTTCAAGATAGTTAATTTCACAAAGGAACAACAAAAAGCATGTTTTGAATATGATTTCCATAACGATACAGACCCATCTGACGATATCTCCTTTTACTGTTGCTAGGTGAGTCAATCTTGCCTTCTGAAAGTAAACTCCCATGGGACATCTAGATTAGTTTTCCACATTTGCATTTGAACCCAAAGCATTTAACTTAACATCACAGCTATCCTGTTACGCCCATTTTCCACTTCTGTGTTAGATAAGCCACTCTTCCCAAGCCACTAACATTCATCCCAAGATGCCAAACAGAACAGAAAATCAGAAAAGAGAAAAAGTTCTTCTCATTACGTAATGAGGTCACATGCAAGGGAAATGCCTTAGCATCCTGCCACACCTAAATAAGCACAGCGCCTGATAAACGTCCTTCCTAGCCGGGACCTGAGACGTCCATCATGCGCCAGAGTCACCTCCTGCTACAAGGTATTCTAGACAGTGCTCACCGCTTCCCATGGAAGTAAGCAAATGACTTTTAAGAGGACCTGAGAAACTTCTGATAATCATCTCACAGAAAGATTGATTTAAGTATCAGGTCTGATGGAGCTGAACCTGAGTTAAAGAAAGCCATTGTTAGCATCCCTAGATTTGCCTTTTGGTGAAAGAAGCTGAACACAGGTGGGCTAGATGAAGTTCTCGGGCATCTTTGGCTGTTCATGTCTATTACTACGTAATCTTGGGAACCGGGTGTGGGACTGGTATCAGGTCTTCATGTCAGGTTCCATCCTGTATAGTGGATGCGCCCTCTACCCAAATGAATGTTCCTCAATAGTCTCCCTTGCAAACAAGTATATGCCTCCAATTTTGTATCCTGAATTGACATGTGTCCAAAATAATTCTCCCAAATTAACCAAAACCTACTGACCTGCCCACACACTGTCTTTGTATTCTTCACTCCAAGCATCGCGACTTCCTTCAATAGACCAAGAACCCCACACAAATCTCTAGTCCTCCTTCCGTACTTCAAATTGAAACACAAAAGAAAAGGCAGTTAATTTATACAGTAATGCCACATTGCCGAGAACTAGCCAACTAATTCCAACACTTGGATAGTACTGCTTGCCTAGGCCAGCAAATCAGAAAGATGGCATCACATGTAATTCGGACAGATGAAGTTGCTGTTTCTCACGCCAATCAGCAGAACTGGTATTCCTGAAAATGCTGTTTTAAAAATCCGACCACATATGTTTTGTCACCTGTTCTCCTTTCTTCAGCATTTCTGGGGAGGCACAGACAGAATATCAAAATGTCACACTTTAACACTTTAACAGATTCCATGCATGTGTAATTGTTGTCATTCCACAAGGGGGCAAGTATGATGTTTATGATGTTTCACTTTAGGATAGTTCACTTCTCTGCTTTTATTTAAAAGAAAGGAATGTTTTCATTAACATCAAGCACTTTATATGCTCCTCTAATTAACAACTGTCTCACCTATTAGTGATAGGTTTGTATCTGGACATAAACCTTAATTAGAGGGCACTACGTTGATACAGCTTTGGTTCTAACTACTGAGAGAGAGCACTATTTAGCGGTATTTCAAAGAACTCTCCAACAGCTCAACTTTTTATGACCTGGGGCTAGTAGTCCTGATTTTGTGAGTCAGTAAGACTGAACTAACCTTAAATTCCTACGAGGAACCAGGTGAGTGACCAGAATACAGTCTGGAGTCAGACTGCCTGTGGGCAGCTCTTAGTTTGCCACCTACATCTGTGAACACCTACATCTATGAACTATTAGGTGAGTGATTTGATAAGTAGCTGCATACATCCACTTCTTCATCTGGAGAGTTCTGTAACAGTGTCAAATCCATAGAGTTAGTTGCCGCCCTCAAGAGTTGTCCTTTGAAAGTGCAGGGCACATAGTAATCATTGCAACATAATTTTTGTCAAACCAACCACTAAAATCAATGAGATTTGCTTGATTTCCTTTAGATATGCATGAAACTGAGTCGACACTTAGAAGTATCCACCGCTTAGGCTCTTACAGTATCTTCTCTAGTGTGTCAGTGATTACAGTTTACAGAAGAATGTGTTTCCCTGTTATGTCTTTCATGTGTTACGTATTAAAATTCATTTTATTTCGGGAAATGGACAAAAAATGAACACATTAGGTAAAGCTCAACCCCGTGTGCTGTGGGAGGAAACAGGAGGGACCCACACCGCAGAGAAGACCAGGAGAGCGGAAAAGCTCAGAATCCCCAGTCTCTCAGGGTCCATGTGCTCCTGAAACATGAAGACCAGGACACCTCAATAGGAGCAGGGGGTTGGCGGGGTCACACGACCCACTGTGGTCACCGGAGACCCATCCTTTGAGTGCCCGGAGGGTCTCCCGAACCACTGCAGCCTGGCTTAGCCTTCTCAGGCGCCACCCCCATCTCCACCCAGGGGGCAGAAAACCTTCAGAACGGCGGCGCCCGCCCCGGTTCAGCTGGACTTCCGACGAGGCTGTGGCCCAGGTGCCACCCTTCCACAAGAGAATTGGGCTTTCAGGGGCAACCAAGCAGCCTCAGGCCCAGGTCTGGCCCAGAGCAGAGGGCCTGGCAGGGGGAGGCTGGGCCCTGTTCCATTAAAGCCTTATGAACATGGGCGTAGGAAGTCCAAATCATCTTCAAGAGTCGGAAATATCATTGCTTTGATTATTCTACAGTTCAGGTCAATAAAACCCACTCTTGGATGGCAGGCGGCGCACAACAGGCCTGCAGCCAGGTTCGGCCCACGGGCCATGCTTCCCGAGCCCTGTTCTCGGCTAATGGGATCACTGGGTCCCCAAAGCAGCACCGGGTGGAAAGTCAGCAGAATGAGGATACAACCACTCTCGGATGTGCTGATGAGCACAAGCCAGAAGCCGACGCTTCAACACAGTGGCTTTCAACGTTGGCTGTGCCCTGCTGGCACGAGCAGAGTGGCGAAACCGTGGGTCTGCCCCCAGTCCTGCTGGAAGTGTTGCGGGCACAGCCTGGAGACAGTGACTCTTTCAATGTCCCCAAGTGGCACTTGGGGAGAAACAAGGTTAAAAACTAACCAAGCCATTAAATGATGAGCGAGCGAGAATTTTACTCACTTAATATGACAGCTTTATCCTCGTGGCTCGGGAGCAACAACAGTCCAATAATAAGCACATACAACCTTCCCACAGGAACGGACACGTAGCTATGCTGGAAAGCAGACGTGCCCTTGTAAGCGAGGGAGAAGAATCTCCTTAAAGAAGGAAGGATATGGTCAAAGGCAGGGGTAGGGCGGCGAGGAGGAAAGGGGAGGGAGGAAGCCCCAGGCACTGGCAGGGGCAGAGCAGGTGTAGCGTGGAAAGCAGCGCCCGGGAGCCCAGGGTGCACCCGGCAGCCGAGCCGCCCCTGCAGGACAGAGTCCCAGCCCAAGCTAAGTGGGGAAGGGACTGAGCACATTCAACACGCGGACTGACTTGCGCTGAGGGAACAGAAACAGCAGAAGAGGCTGAAAACGACCCGAAGATGCCAGGTCCCTAGAGACACGGGCCTGGTAAGGGAGGCAGTTGTGCTCACCAGGTAGGCGCAGAGGACCGACCCAGAGATGGGTGACAGGCACCAGGCTCCACTTGGCTGCCCTCCCGAGACCTCATCACAACGGCCTCGGAAGGATATTAAGCAGCCTCCAAAGAGGCAAGAGCACGGACGATGGGAGAGCAAAGGAACAAAGAAGCAACCGACTGTGCCGAGGTGAAGAAGGCGGACATGAAGGAGTACAGGGTGTGCGACTCCACTTCAGCCAGGTTCTCGAGCAGGACAGAGTAACCCACAGACGCCAAGCAGACGGAGGCTTGCAGGGGCCCGCAGGATGCAGGGGCGCTGGGCCGGGAACGTTTAGGGGAGCGGTAAATTGTCTGTACTTCGATAAAGGAGGAGCTAGGCCCTGACCCGTGACGCTTTACAGATGAGGGATGTAGGAATAGGAGAAGGTGGGTGAACCTCACCCCTGATGCGGCTTATTGATAGCGAGAAGATACATCTTCTTCTCAGCGAAACACAGTTTCTCTCATGCTGGGCAAGGAGCCCCTGGCGAGCAGCCGGGCAGCCCCGACGCGGGCACAGCCGTTCTTGGGCGCAAGGAGAGCAGAGATCTGAAAGTGTGACCCTCCAGCCTTCCATCCACGCGCTTATAAGCACGGTGACCCTGACACGTGTCCCTGCACGGCTTTCTGTCACTGCCCACCGCCACAACGTACGCAGTCGCCACGATCTTCTGAGAATCACGCTGCAAGACACTTTCATGGCCTGGCTTCCTTCTCTCTGGACTCATGCGCGGTGGGGAATATTCCATCTTGTGTTCTGTGGCCTACCACTGCATCCCGAGCCATTCCTTGAATGGCACATTTCCCCGCAAAGACTGGAGATGGGCGCACACGTCCCCCACGCCGCTCAGTCCTCCCTCAGGTTTCAGACGCTGACCTGGTTCCGCGGGCCCCCTCAAGCAGGAGGGCGGCTCATTCGCACAGGGCTCCCCTCCTTGTGCCACCGTCACTCTCGGTAGCACATGCTCAGTGCTGCCGCCGCCACCCTCCCCAAACACGCGACCACTTTGCTCCTCGTGACGCCAGTGCAACGACACACGGGCGTGGCGTCCTGTACGCCAGACGTGGCGCCGAGTGCCAGCTTCGTGATGGCGAGCTTCTCTGTAGTGTTTGCTAGGTCGCGGCCTTGATCCGGGAGCCTTCCGTGCATTTCCACATGTGAACTCACGGGCCGCTCACGCTAGCCTCGTGGGAGAGAACCCATCACTGTCTCTGCTTTCCAGGGAGAAAAGAGAACTCGGGTCACCCTGAGGTCAAAGTCACTTGGCCCGCGCCATGGAAGTTCCCACCAGGATCCAACTCTGGTGGAGCTGACTGGAAACCCTACGCCGATAACCCGCCATGCCACGTGTTGAGGACACTGGGCTGGGACTCACTCCGAGGCTGATGGGCAGTGACGGGGGTGGTATGTGGCACCAAGACGCGCTGAACTCCAACCTCGTGCCCCCGAGTGCCCTCGCCGTGCACGACTGCCCTTCACTGTGCACGGCTGCCCTTCACTGTGCGCGGCTGCCCTTCACTGTGCACGGCTGCCCTTCACTGCCGTCCTTTCTCAGAGAGCCCGGGGACTGGCGGGCAGGTCTTCCCCTGCAGGTGAAGTAGCAGAGGCAGAAGGGCTGTGTCCATGGAGGGGAGAGAAGGTCTCCGGAGGGGCGCGGGTCCCCAGCGTGGCATCGGTGGCTCAGCGGCCTCTTCTGTTTGCGTTTCATTTTCCTCCCAACACACTCCCTCGACACCCTCACCTGCACATCCAGTCCCTGTCTTTTCCCTCTGTGTGTGCCCACACTCAAGTCCCGCCTCTCCCACCCGTCCCGGGTGCCAAAGACGATCATTCACCCCACTTCGGACACTTCCCCGGCCCCACTGCCGTTCTGTGCCAAAGAGCCGATAAAGCACGGCCAGAAACTCACGGGCAGATATTGAGGCAGCGAACATTGTGTGCGATCCCTGGAAAAGTGAGATGTCTGGGTGAGAGCACAGACTGAATTGCGAATGGGCACACATGCTGCAGGACATCAGCTCTCGCGCGTTTGCCGGTGGAGATGTACGCTGGTGAAATTTCAACCCATATTCTTAGGAAACTGCCTCTTGCGCTTAAAGATATTCACGTCCTTCTTCCCGAGGGCTGGAGAGCAGGCTCTCAAATCCTGGGCCTGCCCCGAAGCCCCAGCTACGCTCCGCGGGCTACCCGGACCTCCCCACTGGGGACGCTCTGCAACCCTGGTCCGCGCTGGGGTATCGTGCCACTATCGTTTTGTACCGAGAACTCTGTTCATTTCTTAACTTGAAAAAGCCGTTCAAACACCCATGCGTTTTTTCAAAGAAAGTGTCGGAGAGCATGTCAAGGAAACGGAGAAAGACCGGCCATCGAGCTACACTAGGGCCCCGTCTTGTGTGGCAGTGCGTTTGCTAACATGATTTGGACTATGTGGGTTTGTGTGCTGATTAGAAGCACGGGTGGTGCAAAACACTAACATGCAACGTGTGTACTCACGCGTGCCTGCACACATGTTAAGCACACACCCGTGAATGGACACGTGTGCAATCACACATGCCCTCACACGCACACTTTTTCATTCCTTCTGAGACAGGGGCGGCGTGCACAGTGTGTCACAACGCTGAGCGCCCACGGGCATGCCCTCAGGACCGGAACTCTCCGCCGCCACAAGGCAGATATCCCGGAAACCGCGTCTGCTGGGTCCAGGGAAAGCCTCTCTTGTTTCTGCCAGCGCTATTTACACACACCACTCCCCACCAAGATCAGAAAAGCTGCAGTGTTGGAGTGCCAACAAGAGGAACTTAACTCTCTCTCTGACTGCCCAGTAAAGGGAAAACTGGAAGGTTGCCAAAGAAAACGTTTTCGAGGCATGCTGGCTTTACAAGCCGGTTGTGGAAAGGTGGTGCCGCTCTTTGCATCTGGAACAAGCAGATGGGGTGGAAGTGGGCTCTCAGAAGGGGCTGGCTGGCTGATCTCCAGTCCACAGGATGGACGCTCATTTTGCAAATGTCCAGGAATCCTGGGCTCCTGGCAGCCACAGCGGCCCCCCAGTGACTCCTAACTGCGCCCCCTGGGGTCCAAAGCGACTTCGCCATCGGGCCCAAGGCAGGCAGCAAGCTGTTCCCCAGACGCCTGGTCCTACCCAAGCAGGCGTCCCTAGCTCCTGCTCACAAAACATCAGCCCTGGTCTGCTCCCAGAAATGTTGAGCCCGAGAGTTCACCGAGAGAGCAGATCCCGTGCTGCGGCGGCAGAAACACCGAGGAGGTGACGGCCGGCCAGCAGGCGAGGGCGCGACTCCTGCGCGGCCCCTCGCGCGGCCGCGGAAACCCTGGCCCTGGGAGGAGCCCCGCGAGGCCGGCACTCGCGGTCTGACCCGGCGCTCACGCGGCTGCCGTGAGGACGTCGAGAAGCCCCGCGCGCGGCCGCCTGCGCCGAGCAAAGGCCGGGCCCGCTGGGCACGCGCCGGCTTCGTGTCCACCCCGGCCTCGGCCGGCGCAGCAGGGCTGCCGCGTGCGCCCCGCGGCCCACTCGGTGATGCAGGCAGAATTCCACAGGGACACGAGAGGGCACCCGTATGAACGCACGTGATGTCACAGAGGTTACTCAGGACTGACTTCCTGGAGACAGAAGTCAACACTGGCGGAGCCTGAGGGGCACCCAGGCAGCTGGGTGACAGGCGCCGGCTCGGCTGTAATACGCCTCTGGTCGCCTGCACCGCGGCAGCACGGCCGCGAGACAGGCCGTGTGCCGCCATGAAGACGTTCAGTAAGTACCGTGGGCGTGCCGCGCCCCTCTGTGGCTTTGGCCTGAACGCCCGCGCGGGTGGGCACGCCGAAGCCCCGCCAGGCCCGCGCTGGCGCGCCCCTGGACCCCTCCGCCGAGGGCGAGGGCGGGTCAGGCTCTCGCTGGGCGCCCACCTGAGGCGCTCCGGGGCTCGCCCTAGCTGTTTGCCAGCCGAAGGTGGCACCTGCCCTCGGCGATGTCGACGTCCTCGCTGTAGTTGGCCGGTTCCCAGAGAGAGGCTCCAAACCTCCGTGGGCACGCGCGCCGCCCGCGCCCCTCCTGCTGCGCGTTAAGACTCCAGTCTCGCCGTCCGCTGGCGAACTTCGTGCACACGAGTGGGTTGCCAGACATTCTCCACAGGCCACCCGAGGGTCCTCTTTCTTGGTGCCACTCCTGGGTAGTGTCTTCCCGAGCGCGCGCCTCCTGCGCCTGTGGAGGGGCCGCAAGCTCTGCCGCGTGCTTGGGGCAGAGGGGGGAAGTACGTGGGGCTCTGCTGCTCCAGGGGAGAGGGTGTGAGGGGAGCAAGGGCGAAGGCAGAGGCGCTAGTTCCAAAGGCCTCTGACCCGGGAGTGAGAGGGCGGCGTCTAGGTCAGAGGGGTAGCGGCGGAGGTGGGCAGAAGGGCCTGTCCTCTGGGTATCTTTGGAGAGAGGGGCCAAGAGGATTGATTTCCCCGTCGGTCGGATGTGCGATGTGAGAGAAGGCGCGTCCTCCGGGCCACCTCCGGGCTTGGGGCACTTGGCAAGGGGCACTGCTGGGTCAAACGCTCTACGATGCTTGATTTCACTGCTGATGCCACTGGAGAAAGTCCCAGGGTGGGGGGCGGGGTGGTGTCAGGAGCAGGATGGTGCTCACAGCCGGCCCCACCGTGGAAGACATGACCCCGCACAGGGGTCCCGACAAGGCCCGCTGGGAATCAGTGTGGCCCGGTGCCCAGCCCTGAGCACACCCTGCTCTGTGTGCCCCCCAACTGCATGGCCTAATTAGCTTACAAAGGGCACAGCACCCCAACCCAGAGAACCTGACCTCCAATACTGGAACCCAAAGGGAAGCTGGGCGCTACCAGTCTGCCTGTGGTAACCCTCCTCCCCCACCCCAACCCATAGTGTGCTTACCTGCTGCTACCCTGTTTCCGGGGAGTGTGGTCTCAGTAAGGCGCCCTTGGTGAGCCCACCTGTGGGACAGAGAATTGAGAGGACCTTATTTCTGATGGAAGATAGCCGGTCACTTCCAATCTTCCAGTCACGTGGTAAATCCGATGCTTGCAGGGACTATTATTTGGGTAGGGAAGGGTGAGCAGCAGCACGGCTCCCACACTTCATCAGCTAACTGTGGCTACGGCGTCCAGTGACTTAGACGTCTGAGCAAAGACATGAATCAGAGACGAAGAGAGGCAACACAGAATGGCGACAGGGTCAGTCCCCCGGGGCGCCCTCAGAACCCTAAATGATCTTGCATTTTCGTCCCCCTTTTCAGGATGCAATAGTGGCGGCAGTGGCTCACCACAAGGAGAAAGGAAAGATCGGCCTTCTCTCCCAGGCAGCTGCGGCAAGAGGAACCCTCGTGGTGAACATGGCGAAGATGAGGCTCAGTCTTCACACTGCCAGGAGGAGAAGGGCCATGGGGATGGGGACATGAGAGATGGCCAGGAGGACCCGGAAGTGAGACAGTAAGTGGCCGGGCAGCCGGGTTCGCAGGTCGCAGCCCCTGGGACTGTGCAACAGCCGCAGCGGCATGGCCCTCTCGTTCTCCTCTGGCCGGAAGGCTGAAGGAAGCTAGAGGCGGATTACGACTGACCAGTCCCAATCGTAGCCCAGGTGTCAGAGAGGCAAGGGTGAGTAGCTGACTTTGGGGGCATTCGTGCCCACCCTGCTTCTCTCCACTCGCCCCCCTAGCTCTCCCTATGGTAACCGGTGGAACAAGAGGAGAGTAAAGCCGCAAAATGAAGACGGCATCCATATCAACGTGTGGAGAGAGAGAACATCTGCGGAGAGAGAAACGGGGAAGAAGAAACAAGATGAAACCCTGGGCAACTGGTTCAAGATCATAGTGAGTGTCTAGGCAGGGTGTGCTTCAGACAGGACTTCCCAGAACCACACGGAAGCGAGAACACAGTAACCGCCTGGTGTCGAGTGTTCTGAGCAGAACTTTTGAATGGAGAGAAAGGGGGGTTGGCACGTCCCTATTGGGCGCAGAGATCAGAAATCGGGCCGGTGGGTCCATCTTTAGGAGCCCCTCACAGCTCAGCAGCAGGTCAGAAAAGAACTTGCGATGGTTCTGTTCTGCAGCCTAATTCCATGTTGTGCCTCTCCCCTCTCAACCCCTCTCTCCCTCAGGTTCCCAGCGGCATCAAGTACGATAAGAGCTGGCTGATGGATTCACTGCGGACACATTGCAGAGTCCCCTTCACTCCCGTGGATGTAAGAGAGGGCGGTGGGGGCAGATGCGTGGGCTCCGGGACGGGGGGTGAGGTGAGGTGGGGGTAGGCCGAGCAGGAGATCTCTGCCCTCCAAAACGACTGTGGCACCCCCTCCTGCAGTTCCACTACGTGAAAAACCAGGCCCAGTTCTTCGTCCAGGATGCTAGGGCTGCAGCTGCACTGAAGGACATCAGCTATAAGATTAGTGATGAGGACAACAGAAAGGTGTGTGCCCAGGGCATTGCCGGTGCCTAGTCCTGGGATAGGAGGACAGGCCAGGGGCCGGTCATCCCCTTTGGGATTAAAGATCCGGGTGCTTACCCCACCTCTCCTTCCATCAGATATGTATCTTTAGCAATAAATCTGCTGTACCCCGCTCAGTGAAGAACATGTTGAAGGCAGAAGAACTGGAGCACCTAGAGGTAATGCAGACTGCAGGCATGTCGTGTGCCCACACACACCCACACCCACCTCTCCTGCCCCAGTCCCCACTTTCCCAGTTACCACCACAGACTCAGAGCGGCCCTCTCCACCTCCCCGCGCAGCTGACGATGAACAAGCGATACGATGACTGCCAGCAATCTCTAGACCTGCAGCGTCTCCGCTATGACCCAGGTACGACTGGCAGCATCATTCTAGGGTGGGTGAGGGCGGAGGGGGACAGCCCAGAGGGGATGGTATCACGGGGCGGCAGCAGGCCCTGGACCCCTCTCAGCCTTTTGATGCCTTCCTGCCCACTTCCTGAAGACTTGGTGGGCCGTGATATTGATATAATCCTGAACCGAAGAAACTGCATGGCTGCCACCCTGCAGATCATCCAAAAGACTTTCCCCCAGGTGAGACCTCATGCCCTGTGGCACTACGGCAGGAGGTAGGAAAGATGGGGGGGCTTGAGGAGGGGGGCGTGGGAGGGCGGAATTGTCTCCCAGGCCCCAGATACTAGGAGCTGAAGCTCTAACTCTTCTTCCCCAAAAGCTCTTGTCCCTCAATTTGTGCAACAACAAGCTGTACCGGCTGGATGGCCTGAGTGACATTGTGCAGATGGTCCCCACAGTCAAGAGGCTGAATCTCTCCAGAAATATGGTGAGAACAGGGTGTCAGATCACACTTAGGATGGGGGTGTGTAGTGATGACAGGCGGCAGCCACCTGACCGTGAGGGAAGCTGGGGTCAGGCACAGCAGCCCAGATGTCTCTCTCTCACACCTCGTTTCCCAAATTCTTCCCCACGTGTCTCAGCTGAAGTCCACGTGGGAAGTAAACAAAATCAAAGGCCTTAAACTCGACGAACTTTGGCTGGATGGCAACCCCTTGTGTGACACCTTCCCAGACAGGGCCACCTACGTGAGGTCAGTGGGATGCCCCTGCCACCTTTCCTGGGACCTTCACCCGGGAACCTCAGCTACCCCTGACAGTGCTTCCCACCAGGAGGCGGCAGGCCTGGTCTACGGGATAACCTTGGGCCCGAGTCTGCCCTCTCCCCTCCGTGTCCCTCATCTGCGCTCAGAGCTCTCCTCTCCTTCCTCCGACCCGCTCGCTGTCCTCCCAGTCTGGGGTCTGGTCCTGAGTCTGCCTCCAGCCTCTCTCTCGTGACCTGCCAAGCGTGCGCCCCAGGAAGCAGGGCTTCCCTCCCCGCCGGGACCACCAGTCACCAGCCTGAGCCCAATGTGGTGCCCTGGACGAGAAGGGACGTCCAGCCGGGCTGGTGCTGAGATGGGCCTTCTGGTCCCGTGCTGGCACCAGGCTGCCCTCTCCTGTTCTGGGGGTGCCCACTTTCCTAGCGTCAAGGGCCCCCCTCCAATCCCAGCATGTCACGGGGCTTTCCTGGCCCGGGCTGGGGGCTGAGGCCCTGGGTGGCTGTCATCATGTCATCGTCCCTCCGGCCCAGAGCCAGGAGCTGGGACCTCCTTGGAGAAACCTGGGTTTCCTGAGCCGGGGGTCAGAGGTGGGCCACCCCCGGTGAGCAGAGGCTTCCCGAGGGAGGGAGGGAGGGAAGGCAGAGGCCAGCGGCGTCTGAGGACACAGAGGACGGGCCTCTCGGGCACTGTCCCTCCCTCCCTCCCTCCACCCGGCCATGGTGCCGCCTGGCCCCGCAGAGGTGCCCCGGGTAGCCCGTCAGGGGTCTGAGTTCCCAGGCAAGGGGCCATGGAAGACAGGCACAGGAGCCCAGGGCCAGCGGAGAGAAGGCGGGGACATCAGCGGGGCCGCAGACCCTCCCCCCCCCCACGCTGAGCTGGGCCTGGCCCTTCACTCCTCTGGGGAGGGTGTCCTGCCCCCGTGGCTGCCCCTTTGTCCATGCCCGGCTCGGTGGGCTGTGGGGCTGAGGAAGGCCCAGCGGCACCCGGAGGGCCCCAGCCCCACAGGTGCATGCTTCCCACGCCCACGTGGGGCCTCAGGGCCAGCCAGGGGCAGGTGAAGGGAAGGCCTGCAGCGGGGGAGCCAATTCCCCTTCCTTCCCTCTGCTTCCTGCCCCCTTCCCTTTGCCTTCTCTCTCCTGTGAGCTGCGCCTCTGGGACTCTCCTGTCTCCTGTCCTGCCTTCACCCCTTTCAGTCTTCATGCGCCCCCTTTCCATCCTGCCTGCCGAGTTCCACCTCACTCACCTCCTGCCCAGCATCCGGGCCATCCCTGGGGGGGACCTGGTCCTGGGACCGTGCCGGGCCTCCAGTGAGGTGGCTGGGCTCCCACCCCGTGCCCTCTTCTCTCTGGAGCCCTCAGGGGGGACACAGAGGCAGCCAGGGAGGTGGTGGGGGGGAGTCCTGGGGCCTGGGCTCCAGATGCTGTGTCTTGTGGCGGTGGAGAGGGAGTGGGGGGCGGGGAGTCTAGCCAGGAGCTACTATGGAAGGGGCGGGGGAGCAGGGGCTTGACAACCCTGAACTGTCAGCCACTCCTTTCCGTTTTGTTTGGACAGTGCCATCCGGGCCTTTTTCCCCACGCTGTTACGCCTGGTAAGTGCCTGTGCTCATCGCCCTCTCTTTCCGTGCTGACGATCTCCACCCTGCCCTCACCTCCTTGGGGTCTCGCCTGGATGACTTGCTCATCAGACCCTTACCCCTTTTAGAGACGTGGACTCCAGAAAAAGAACTTGAACGTACTCTCTGCAAAATGCACTACACGCACGCAGGCACGCGCGCACACACGCACTCTTGCACACTGCGTCCAAATTTACATACCACAGTAGAGACTGTCTCAACCTCACGATGTGGTTCAGCCCAGGAGATTTCCCAGGTTCCTTCACCCCTGACCTCTGACTCTCCTCCTCTCCTGGAGGTCCCTTTCCCCGGACCTTATCCGTGGCCGCCTCTGCGGTCTCCGCTGCTGACCTCCTCTTCCCTTCCCCAGGACGGCAAGGAGGTAACCCCGCAGGTTGCTGTTGACACTGGCATCCCCAGCTTAATAAAGCCCTGCAAGGTGAGGGAAAAGGAGCAAGCACTATTGGGGTACTGCAAGGGACACCCTGTGAACCCCCTAGCCTCAAGCGTCTCTTGATTTCAGGAAAGCTATGAAGGATCTGAGACCCTGAAAAATCTAGTGCTGCACTTCCTGCAGCAGTAAGTACTCCTGGGGCCACGCACAAAGGGAGGGCCTGGAGAGATGGGGTCACTAAGGCTCAGGATGGCTCACTGGGTCTTATCTCATTTGGGGTCCAGACCACAGAGATCCCCTTTGCCCTTTGATTCCCCACAGATATTTCTGGATCTATGACTACGGAGACCGCCAGGGTCTCCTGGGGGCTTATCACGAGCAAGCCTGCTTCTCCCTGACTGTTCCCTTTAGCCCCGAGGACCCAGCTCCGTGAGTATCACAGCCCAGACTCTCATCCTGCTGCCGGGATGCCCCAAAAGATGGGCCAGCTCCCGAGAACACCCCTCCTGGCCTGACACCACCTCCTGTTCCTCTTTCTCCTATTAGCAACATGTGGCAGTACTTCAGAGACAGCAGGAACATAATAAAGCTCAAGGACCCCTGTAAGTGGGTGATGGGGGAGACTGGGCAGGGAAAGGGCACGGGGCGGGGGGGTGTCAGTTGCAGGGCCCAGTGTGTGGCGGCCCCTGACCTTTGCTTGCATCACCCCCTCCGCCCCCACAGACACGCGGTATCAGCTGCTGAGACATACAAGCCCTGAGATTGTGAGCACCCTGTGCGTGCTGCCCCAAACTCAGCATGACCTGGGCTCCTTCCTGGTGGACTTGTGGGCCCACACGGTGAGCACCCGCTTCCTACCTCGGGCAGGCCCAGAAAGCCACAGGTGGGTGGGAGGCTTCGGTGGTGACTGAGCACCCGGGCGCTTCCCTTTCAGGAAGCCATGCTCTGCTTCTCTGTCCACGGGGTGTTCAGGGAACGTGAGTATTTGTAGAGCGTCCCCCAGGCCTCTTAGAGCTCCCGCCCGCTGTCTGGGCGCCCTCAAATTCTGCCATATTCCCAGACCCCTTTCCCTGCTCCCCCATTCCCTGTGTTCTTCAGTCCCCCCCCCACCAAGTACATCCTGGCCTGCCCTGCCCCCCGCCTGTCTGCCCCACACCCACACCGCTGGGGGGTGAGGGAGGGACACAGGCTGCAGGGTTCCATGGCTCTCACCCCAGATGCTTCCTCTGGGAACTTGGAGCCCCTGCTGAACCTCTCAGTTGCCTCACTTTCAAATGGGGCTGCTGACACCCCAGTCTCGGTCAGCTGCGGAACGCAAGTGGTTGAGCCCCTGGGCCGGTTGTCCCAGGACCCCAGCAGGGCCGTGTCCCTGGGAGCAGGTGGCGCCTGTTGTTGCCCTGCCCGTTCCCGACACCCTGACTCCCAGAGGACACTTGTCCCCCGCTTCAGCCCTGGGTACCCAGGGAGGCTCTGACCGGGGAACGCCACTGAGTGTGTGAAGCGTGTGAACCCCAAGGTGGTGTTATGGTTTGTTGTTTGTCGTTGAAGTGGTAGGAGGGTCTCCAGGCTCCATTCGTGCTTTCACCGAGACCTTCATCACTATCTCTGGCAGCAATTCCAGGTGAGACCCGTTTTGGGTATGGGACGCCCAGGGCGGCCTGGGCCAGCAGTGGGGGATGGGGCCCTGCAGTCCCCCGGATTTCTTCAATGTTGTGCACAGTCTGCTGGTGGATCGGGGAGCAGTCTGGCCTCGTGGTTAGGAGCATGGGCCCGGAGTCAGCTCTGGGGTTCCCTGCCCTGACCCCGACCCTCACTAGCTGTGTGACGTTGGTCTAATCCCATGACCTGTGTGTGGCACGGGGTCTCCTCTGCAGATGGGCTTAGAGTGTCCTCTCGCTAACGGGACTGTGCTTTACACAGCAAATGCGCTGGGGTTAACCCTGTACGTGAGGTGAAGCTGGAGGCGATCTCTGAAGGGATCTGGCTGCTGAGGTGCAGAGGGAGGAGCAGATCGTTGTTGGGCATGTCTGTCTGTCCAGTTGTCTGAGGGCCCGTTCTCCCTCCAGTCTCTGCATTGTGAATGACGAGCTGTTTGTGAGGGATGCCACCCCCTATGAGACTCAGAACGCGTTCTCCACGCCACTGCCCGTGCCCACCGCCGGCTCTGTGCCCGTCCTGTCGCAGCAGCAGCAGCAGCAGCAGGAGATGGTGCAGGCTTTCTCCGCCCAGTCTGGGATGAACCTGCAGTGGTCTCGGAAGTGAGTGCTGGGTGTGCAGGGGCCTAGGGGTGAGTTGGGACGGAGGGGGAGTGAGTCACGAAACTCATGGCAATTTGGAAAAAATCACTATTTGCATATTCTGCTTCCAAAGAAGAAGTGGTCCCACGTAAAAGGTATCACAATCATATATGGGAAGGGTTTTTCACGTGGCGCAAGGCACAAATCACATTATCTTGTATTTGCAAAATCCAAAAGAGCCACAAAATAACCTAGAGAGCCAATAAACAAGTTCAGCAAGATTTCAGGTTACAAGACAAAAATACATAAATCATTTGTTTCCCTTGTACTTGTGAACAATACCAAAAAATGAAACTAAGAGAGCAGGCCCAGTTAGAATAGGATCAAAATACTGAAGTACGCGGGAACAACTGTAACAAAAACAGCACAGATCTTATGCTCTGAAATCTGTAAGACATTGTTGAAAAAAATTGAAGAAGAGCTAAATAAATGGAAAGACAGCCCAGGTTCATGGGTTGGAAGACACTATTGTGAAGATGGAAACACTACCCAGAGCAATCTACTGATCCAGCACAGTCCCTACCAAAATCCTTCTTTGCAAAACCTGACAGAGTTAACAAAAGCAGTAATTCAAAAGGACACCTGCACCCCAATGTTTATTGCAGCACTATTTACAATAGGTAAGCTATGGAAACAACCCAAATGCCCCCAAAGAGACGACTGGATCAAGATGCGGTCCATATACGCAATGGAATGTTACTCAGAAATCAAAAAAGATAAACTCATGCCATTTGCAGCAACATGGATGGAGCTGGAAGGCATCGTGCTCAGTGAAATAAGCCAGGAAGAAAAAGAAAAATACCGGATGGTCTCACTTATAGCAGGAATGCAGAGGATCCAAATAAGGGATCAGGAACAAAAACTCATCATAATAAAGTACAAATCAAGATCAACAGGCAACTATAAATCAGAGACATGCTTTGGGGGGCAGGGGAGAATGGAGTGGGATCAATACAAGGGTGGGAAGATCACAAGGGACCATGGTGATAGTTCACGGGTGAATGGGGGGTGGGAAGTTTACAGGGACTATAACCAAGATGAAAATGCATACCTTGTGCCAAAATAAAAAAAAGTGATGTAAAAATATATAAAATAGTTAACAATAAATAAATTGAAAAAAACCTGTCGGGGTTATCTTAAGCTTCATGCGGACGTGAGCCAAGACAATCTTGACAGAGAAGCACAAAGTCAGAGGACTTGCTCTTCCTGATTTTAAAACTTGCCACAAAGCTACAGGCATCAAGACTGTGTGGTACTGGCATATGGACGGCGTTTGGATCCACAGAATACAATTGCCCGTCCGTCCACCAACAAGCCCTTACATGTACGGTCAGGCGATGAGCCACCAGAGTGCCGAGACAATGCAATGGAGAAAAACAGTCTTCAACACGTGTTGCTGGGAGGACCGTTTTCCCACATGCTAAAAGTTTGACCCCTGACACAAACCGTATGTAGACATAGACTGAAAATGGATCACAGGTCTAAAAGCAAGAGCTAAAGCATTGTAAAAAGGAGCTTAGAAGAGGGAAACCGAGCCGTAAGTCTCCCCGCACCAGGCAACTCGTTGTTGTATGTGACACCAAAAACACAACCCCAAAGCTTCTTCAAAACATTAAACATGGGGCCGCCCCGGTGGCGCAGGTGGTTGAGCGCAGCGCTGTGGGGCTGTCCGCAGCCTCTGCAGCGCGGGTTCGATTCCCGGCCGGCCAGGGAGATACCCACATGGCCATGGCATGGCAGACCTCTCCTGTCTCTCCCGCTGCTCCCCTCAGCAGTGTCCGTCTGCCTGTTTTGCTCCCGGCTCTGTCTCTGGTGAATCCTCTCCCCCTCCCGCACTTCTGGCCTGTACCCCAGTTCTTTTATAAATAAATCAACCCTAAAAAAAATTAAACGTGACCCAGTCATCCCACTCCTAGGCGTAGGCCAGGAGAAATGAAAACGTCCGCACTCTCCAAAGATGTGTGCGAGGCAGCATTATTCACAAAAGCCCCAAAGTGGAAACAACCCAAACGTCCCGCAGCTGACGACTGGAGCAATAAAGCGCGTACATCCATCGAGTGGAATAGCCTTCCGTTCATAAAGAAGAAAGGTTTGGATGTCTGACGCGCCGTGGAAGGACCTTTCCGCTAAGGGAAGGAAGGAAGACAGCCGCAGGAGTCCCCGTGGTGCAGGAGGCCGCGCCCACGGACCATCTAGAATGGGCGAGTCCTTGGGGAACAAGAGTAGATTCCTGGTGGCCTGGGTGTGGGCGCGAGCGGGCCACGGGGAGGGATAGCTAGCGGGTAAGGAGTTTCTTTTTTGCCAGGATGAAAATATTTTGGAATTCGATGGTTGTGACGGTGCACAGTCCTGCGAACACACCACAGGCGCTGAGCTGCACGCCCGGAACGGGGAGTGCGGCGGTCTGTGCCGTCCATCCCAGGGCAAACGATAGGAGTAGCTGTCCTTTCCAAATGTTTGTGTTCTTTTCCCTGAGCATCGTCGTTTATCAGCCTATCTTCGGTCGCCTCGCTCTTTCTCAGGGCTCGCTCTCTTTCTGTTTTGCGTCCGTGGGCAGGAATGGCGGCGACAGGAGCTCTGGCTTCAGCCTAGGTCTGTCCTTGTCACCACACGCGGCGCTCACGCGGGACGCGTGTCTCAGCAGGGTGGCCCGGCCTGAGCCGCGGCGCTCACGGAGCTCCCCTGGTCTCCCCCCCCCCCCAGGTGCCTGCAGGACAATGAGTGGGACTACCTCAGAGCTGGGCAGATCTTCACCGTGCTCAAGGTCAGGTCTGGGGAGCAAGGGCTTAAAGATGAATGTTTGGGGGCCTTGGGGAGGCCCAAGAAGGTGGGGCCGGGTGGCGGGGGAGTGGGGCTCGGGGAGCTGGCTCTTCTGACAGTCCATCTCCTTTCCCTCCAGAACCAGGGCAAGATCCCGGAAGAGGCCTTCAAACCAACCCCCTAAACAGGCCCTCGGATGTCCTGCTTGTCCCCCTCTACGTCATCTTTGTTTCCCTTTTCTTCACCCTAAGGCCACCCCAGAGTGAGGGTTGGCGGCCTGGCTGGCCAAGGAGCCACAGTCCCCTACCGTAGGGTCAGTTGGCTCCGGTGTTCCCTGTTTTCCCCACCCGGATTGTTGGCATTTTCATAGTAAAGAGTGGCGTTGTGTGTCGTGTGTCCCGGTTGCTCTCTTCCCTTGCCCCAACCACGTGCCCGTGGCCCAGGCTGAGTAGCTCGTCCCAGCTGCCCCCACCCCCCGCCCCTCCCTGTCAACACTCACACCGGCAGCCCCGGCGGTTACCCAGGCCTGGCCTGGACTCTCTGAGGAGAGAGGACACACCCCGCTTCCCGGGATGGGCCTTGGAGACAGCGTGACGCGCGACTCGGTCCGGGGCTCCATGGGAGGCCCACACAGGCAGGCCTGCTCCCTGCAACAACTGGGGCTCTGGGAGGGACGCCTGCTGGCTAGCGAGGGCGGTGGGAGCGTGGGAGGGGGGGGCTCGCGTGTGGCACTTCTTATTCCTCATCGTCCCGATGCTTCCCAAGGCCATTCTGTGAACCCTTCGGTGGTCTGCACGCAGGTGAACGGGAAATGCGCCTCTGCCCACCGCTGCTGCCCTCATCGACCCACTGCACTGCCCATTCCCGTTTTTGATGGTGCACTCGGCGGGGAGGTGGCGGCGGGGTGGGGGGTCTCACTTCAGCACCTGACAGTTAGGAGGTGTCAGTCTGCCTGCCCAGTGCATTTCTCAGAGAGCTGACCCCTGGTGCTCCATGCCGCCGTGCTGGAGGGCGTTCAGCCAGTTAATTTGTCCTTCCAAAAAAGCAGCAATAGCACGAAATCCCACACTGTGGTGCCTTCTGTGAGAACTTTCTCAGTGACTGCCAACAAGCAGTTCAGAAATGAAAGGGACACTGCATGATTACTTTTGCACTTTTGTAATGTTTGCAATGTGGACAGAAAGTTAGCGTTGTTTTTGACATTAAAATAATAGCAGTAAATATTTCCAAGTTGTTGTCCTACAACGAGAGCTGGGGTACAGACTGGGGGTACAGCCGGGGTACAGGCCAGAGGCGCGGGACAGTGAGCAGCAGGCGAGACAGGAGAGGTCTGCCGAGTCATGTGGGTATCTCCCTGGCCTCCCGGATATTGAACTGGCACTGCAGAGGCTGTGGACAGCCCCACAGCCCTGCGCTCAACCCCCTCTGCCACCAGGGAGGCCTAATTATTTTCATTTGAAAGAAGAGAAAACTTTTACTCAGAAGAGAGAAACTGTTAATAAAGCTCAAGATTTGGGTAAGTACTCCGTTCCCCTTGCCACCCTCAATACTCATATAGGTTCACACTCAGCATAAAGACTTGTCAAGTTGGTAACTTGACAAGATACATGTGTGTTTGTGTTCATTGCTGCATTATTTAAAAGATGAGAAAATACATTATTGAGCAAATGAACATAATAAAGATCTCAGCAGAACTTCCAGCCCAGGTTCAATGAACATTCCAATGCAGGCATAATTAGCAAGTTTGCTGACTTACAGCTCCTCCTTCACTTTCAAGATTCATGGCCAGGGCCTCAGCACTCTTATCTACAAGGTCGGGCAGCAGGCCAGGGTGGTCTCTCTTTCTCCAAGGCCATCCCCGAATGCCTGCATCTTTCCCCTCTTGCCTTGCCCCTTGTCTGGGGACTTTGACGCAAATGGTTGTGCCTGCTGAAAAACGATGTTATCAATGTGACAGATATGGAGACCGTTGTGTATAAAAGGAACCCTTGGTCTTTAAACCGGTGCTCAGATCTTATGGGGCTCCCCAGGTCTGGGACATCATGCCTGAGTAATAAAGCCGCTCCTGACCTCACCATTCCTGAAGTACCGCTTGTTCTTCCTCTGCCTGGGTAAAGGGCTAGAATTCATTTCTACAACATTTTGGTGCGTTGGCTGGGAACAACAAGCGGGTTGGCCCATTGAGCCATTGGCACAGGAGGACGCGGAGTGGGGGAGGGGAAAGAGAGCTAAATTGGGGGAATTGTGCTCCTCTGAGGACTTTTGGGGTCTCTGACTTGGTTGTTCCTGCCCAGCCCCCACGATGCCTTCCCAGCCAGACTTCCAAAGGGATGAGTGAGGCCAGGACTTGGTGCAGACTCTCGGATCAGGTAAGGTTCCGGGACCCTGGTTCACATATGGCCTACCCAGAATGGTAGAAGGAGAGGTTGATCACCTCACAGGGAGACCTCAAGAGTCTCTCATTTGTTTTTTGTTTTTTTTTTTAAAGATTTATTTATTTATTTGTTTGTTTATTTATTTATTTATTTTTACAAGCACTGGGCACAGTCAGAAGCACGGGAGGGTGAGAGAATTCACCAGAGCCAGAGCGGGGAGCAGAGCAGGCAGAAGGACCGAGGTACACTGCTGAGGGGAGCAGCGGGCGGCAGGAGAGGTCTGCACGCCATGTGGGACCCTCCTCTGGTGGCCGGGGAGCAGCCGTGGATCGAACCAGCGCTGCAGAGGCTGCGGGCAGCTTCGCAACCCAGCGCTCAACCGCTGCGCCACCGGGGAGGCCCCTCATTTGGTTTTGATAGGGAATCTTGGAGCTCCCATAAAGGGAGGGATGGAATAGTTATAACCTTCGGGGGGTGTGTGTGAGAGAGACTGGTGTGTGTATGAAATCTCCACAGCTGCAGCTGTGGAGATAGATCGGCTTTACCTGTGGTTCTGCCGACAAGTCATATGGCTGAACAGTGACTGGACTTGTCAAAATCTCTGAGAGAGGAAGGCCAGAAAAGCATGTGTGCTCCCCCTTCCCTTGCTGCAACATTGAATACAATAGGAGGGAATTGGAGCAAACAGAAGGTCCTCCAGACAGTGCTTAAAAAAAAAAAAGGAAACTGATAGGGTATTTTCTGCCCCACTTCCTTTAGAACCTAAGGGGCATTCTTACAAATATAACTTGAGAAATGTTTTCTTATCTGAAAGAGTAAGTTAAAAAGAAATATTTAAAAGTAAAATAGTAGTTGTCGTTAGCGAGAGGAAACTCTAAGCCAACTGCAAAGGGACCCCGTGCCACACCGGTCATGGGTTGACGAACGTCCGCAGCTAGTGAGGGTCGGGGTCAGGGCAGGGAACCCCAGAGCTGACTCCGGGCCCATGCTCCTAACCACGAGGCCAGACTGCTCCCCGATCCACCAGCAGACTGTGCACAACATTGAAGAAATCCGGGGGACTGCAGGGCCCCATCCCCCACTGCTGGCCCAGGCCGCCCTGGGCGTCCCATACCCAAAACGGGTCTCACCTGGAATTGCTGCCAGAGATAGTGATGAAGGTCTCGGTGAAAGCACGAATGGAGCCTGGAGACCCTCCTACCACTTCAACGACAAACAACAAACCATAACACCACCTTGGGGTTCACACGCTTCACACACTCAGTGGCGTTCCCCGGTCAGAGCCTCCCTGGGTACCCAGGGCTGAAGCGGGGGACAAGTGTCCTCTGGGAGTCAGGGTGTCGGGAACGGGCAGGGCAACAACAGGCGCCACCTGCTCCAGGGACACGGCCCTGCTGGGGTCCTGGGACAACCGGCCCAGGGGCTCAACCACTTGCGTTCCGCAGCTGACCGAGACTGGGGTGTCAGCAGCCCCATTTGAAAGTGAGGCAACTGAGAGGTTCAGCAGGGGCTCCAAGTTCCCAGAGGAAGCATCTGGGGTGAGAGCCATGGAACCCTGCAGCCTGTGTCCCTCCCTCACCCCCAGCGGTGTGGGTGTGGGGCAGACAGGCGGGGGGCAGGGCAGGCCAGGATGTACTTGGTGGGGGGGGGACTGAAGAACACAGGGAATGGGGGAGCAGGGAAAGGGGTCTGGGAATATGGCAGAATTTGAGGGCGCCCAGACAGCGGGCGGGAGCTCTAAGAGGCCTGGGGGACGCTCTACAAATACTCACGTTCCCTGAACACCCCGTGGACAGAGAAGCAGAGCATGGCTTCCTGAAAGGGAAGCGCCCGGGTGCTCAGTCACCACCGAAGCCTCCCCCACCTGTGGCTTTCTGGGCCTGCCCGAGGTAGGAAGCGGGTGCTCACCGTGTGGGCCACAAGTCCACCAGGAAGGAGCCCAGGTCATGCTGAGTTTGGGGCAGCACGCACAGGGTGCTCACAATCTCAGGGCTTGTATGTCTCAGCAGCTGATACCGCGTGTCTGTGGGGGCGGAGGGGGTGATGCAAGCAAAGGTCAGGGCCGCCACACACTGGGCCCTGCAACTGACACCCCCCCGCCCCGTGCCCTTTCCCTGCCCAGTCTCCCCCATCACCCACTTACAGGGGTCCTTGAGCTTTATTATGTTCCTGCTGTCTCTGAAGTACTGCCACATGTTGCTAATAGGAGAAAGAGGAACAGGAGGTGGTGTCAGGCCAGGAGGGGTGTTCTCGGGAGCTGGCCCATCTTTTGGGGCATCCCGGCAGCAGGATGAGAGTCTGGGCTGTGATACTCACGGAGCTGGGTCCTCGGGGCTAAAGGGAACAGTCAGGGAGAAGCAGGCTTGCTCGTGATAAGCCCCCAGGAGACCCTGGCGGTCTCCGTAGTCATAGATCCAGAAATATCTGTGGGGAATCAAAGGGCAAAGGGGATCTCTGTGGTCTGGACCCCAAATGAGATAAGACCCAGTGAGCCATCCTGAGCCTTAGTGACCCCATCTCTCCAGGCCCTCCCTTTGTGCGTGGCCCCGGAGTACTTACTGCTGCAGGAAGTGCAGCACTAGATTTTTCAGGGTCTCAGATCCTTCATAGCTTTCCTGAAATCAAGAGACGCTTGAGGCTAGGGGGTTCACAGGGTGTCCCTTGCAGTACCCCAATAGTGCTTGCTCCTTTTCCCTCACCTTGCAGGGCTTTATTAAGCTGGGGATGCCAGTGTCAACAGCAACCTGCGGGGTTACCTCCTTGCCGTCCTGGGGAAGGGAAGAGGAGGTCAGCAGCGGAGACCGCAGAGGCGGCCACGGATAAGGTCCGGGGAAAGGGACCTCCAGGAGAGGAGGAGAGTCAGAGGTCAGGGGTGAAGGAACCTGGGAAATCTCCTGGGCTGAACCACATCGTGAGGTTGAGACAGTCTCTACTGTGGTATGTAAATTTGGACGCAGTGTGCAAGAGTGCGTGTGTGCGCGCGTGCCTGCGTGCGTGTAGTGCATTTTGCAGAGAGTACGTTCAAGTTCTTTTTCTGGAGTCCACGTCTCTAAAAGGGGTAAGGGTCTGATGAGCAAGTCATCCAGGCGAGACCCCAAGGAGGTGAGGGCAGGGTGGAGATCGTCAGCACGGAAAGAGAGGGCGATGAGCACAGGCACTTACCAGGCGTAACAGCGTGGGGAAAAAGGCCCGGATGGCACTGTCCAAACAAAACGGAAAGGAGTGGCTGACAGTTCAGGGTTGTCAAGCCCCTGCTCCCCCGCCCCTTCCATAGTAGCTCCTGGCTAGACTCCCGCCCCCACTCCCTCTCCACCGCCACAAGACACAGCATCTGGAGCCCAGGCCCCAGGACTCCCCCCCACCACCTCCCTGGCTGCCTCTGTGTCCCCCCTGAGGGCTCCAGAGAGAAGAGGGCACGGGGTGGGAGCCCAGCCACCTCACTGGAGGCCCGGCACGGTCCCAGGACCAGGTCCCCCCCAGGGATGGCCCGGATGCTGGGCAGGAGGTGAGTGAGGTGGAACTCGGCAGGCAGGATGGAAAGGGGGCGCATGAAGACTGAAAGGGGTGAAGGCAGGACAGGAGACAGGAGAGTCCCAGAGGCGCAGCTCACAGGAGAGAGAAGGCAAAGGGAAGGGGGCAGGAAGCAGAGGGAAGGAAGGGGAATTGGCTCCCCCGCTGCAGGCCTTCCTTCACCTGCCCCTGGCTGGCCCTGAGGCCCCACGTGGGCGTGGGAAGCATGCACCTGTGGGGCTGGGGCCCTCCGGGTGCCGCTGGGCCTTCCTCAGCCCCACAGCCCACCGAGCCGGGCATGGACAAAGGGGCAGCCACGGGGGCAGGACACCCTCCCCAGAGGAGTGAAGGGCCAGGCCCAGCTCAGCGTGGGGGGGGGGGAGGGTCTGCGGCCCCGCTGATGTCCCCGCCTTCTCTCCGCTGGCCCTGGGCTCCTGTGCCTGTCTTCCATGGCCCTTGCCTGGGAACTCAGACCCCTGACGGGCTACCCGGGGCACCTCTGCGGGGCCAGGCGGCACCATGGCCGGGTGGAGGGAGGGAGGGAGGGACAGTGCCCGAGAGGCCCGTCCTCTGTGTCCTCAGACGCCGCTGGCCTCTGCCTTCCTCCTCCCTCCCTCGGGAAGCCTCTGCTCACCGGGGGTGGCCCACCTCTGACCCCCGGCTCAGGAAACCCAGGTTTCTCCAAGGAGGTCCCAGCTCCTGGCTCTGGGCCGGAGGGACGATGACATGATGACAGCCACCCAGGGCCTCAGCCCCCAGCCCGGGCCAGGAAAGCCCCGTGACATGCTGGGATTGGAGGGGGGCCCTTGACGCTAGGAAAGTGGGCACCCCCAGAACAGGAGAGGGCAGCCTGGTGCCAGCACGGGACCAGAAGGCCCATCTCAGCACCAGCCCGGCTGGACGTCCCTTCTCGTCCAGGGCACCACATTGGGCTCAGGCTGGTGACTGGTGGTCCCGGCGGGGAGGGAAGCCCTGCTTCCTGGGGCGCACGCTTGGCAGGTCACGAGAGAGAGGCTGGAGGCAGACTCAGGACCAGACCCCAGACTGGGAGGACAGCGAGCGGGTCGGAGGAAGGAGAGGAGAGCTCTGAGCGCAGATGAGGGACACGGAGGGGAGAGGGCAGACTCGGGCCCAAGGTTATCCCGTAGACCAGGCCTGCCGCCTCCTGGTGGGAAGCACTGTCAGGGGTAGCTGAGGTTCCGGGTGAAGGTCCCAGGAAAGGTGGCAGGGGCATCCCACTGACCTCACGTAGGTGGCCCTGTCTGGGAAGGTGTCACACAAGGGGTTGCCATCCAGCCAAAGTTCGTCGAGTTTAAGGCCTTTGATTTTGTTTACTTCCCACGTGGACTTCAGCTGAGACACGTGGGGAAGAATTTGGGAAACGAGGTGTGAGAGAGAGACATCTGGGCTGCTGTGCCTGACCCCAGCTTCCCTCACGGTCAGGTGGCTGCCGCCTGTCATCACTACACACCCCCATCCTAAGTGTGATCTGACACCCTGTTCTCACCATATTTCTGGAGAGATTCAGCCTCTTGACTGTGGGGACCATCTGCACAATGTCACTCAGGCCATCCAGCCGGTACAGCTTGTTGTTGCACAAATTGAGGGACAAGAGCTTTTGGGGAAGAAGAGTTAGAGCTTCAGCTCCTAGTATCTGGGGCCTGGGAGACAATTCCGCCCTCCCACGCCCCCCTCCTCAAGCCCCCCCATCTTTCCTACCTCCTGCCGTAGTGCCACAGGGCATGAGGTCTCACCTGGGGGAAAGTCTTTTGGATGATCTGCAGGGTGGCAGCCATGCAGTTTCTTCGGTTCAGGATTATATCAATATCACGGCCCACCAAGTCTTCAGGAAGTGGGCAGGAAGGCATCAAAAGGCTGAGAGGGGTCCAGGGCCTGCTGCCGCCCCGTGATACCATCCCCTCTGGGCTGTCCCCCTCCGCCCTCACCCACCCTAGAATGATGCTGCCAGTCGTACCTGGGTCATAGCGGAGACGCTGCAGGTCTAGAGATTGCTGGCAGTCATCGTATCGCTTGTTCATCGTCAGCTGCGCGGGGAGGTGGAGAGGGCCGCTCTGAGTCTGTGGTGGTAACTGGGAAAGTGGGGACTGGGGCAGGAGAGGTGGGTGTGGGTGTGTGTGGGCACACGACATGCCTGCAGTCTGCATTACCTCTAGGTGCTCCAGTTCTTCTGCCTTCAACATGTTCTTCACTGAGCGGGGTACAGCAGATTTATTGCTAAAGATACATATCTGATGGAAGGAGAGGTGGGGTAAGCACCCGGATCTTTAATCCCAAAGGGGATGACCGGCCCTGGCCTGTCCTCCTATCCCAGGACTAGGCACCGGCAATGCCCTGGGCACACACCTTTCTGTTGTCCTCATCACTAATCTTATAGCTGATGTCCTTCAGTGCAGCTGCAGCCCTAGCATCCTGGACGAAGAACTGGGCCTGGTTTTTCACGTAGTGGAACTGCAGGAGGGGGTGCCACAGTCGTTTTGGAGGGCAGAGATCTCCTGCTCGGCCTACCCCCACCTCACCTCACCCCCGTCCCGGAGCCCACGCATCTGCCCCACCGCCCTCTCTTACATCCACGGGAGTGAAGGGGACTCTGCAATGTGTCCGCAGTGAATCCATCAGCCAGCTCTTATCGTACTTGATGCCGCTGGGAACCTGAGGGAGAGAGGGGTTGAGAGGGGAGAGGCACAACATGGAATTAGGCTGCAGAACAGAACCATCGCAAGTTCTTTTCTGACCTGCTGCTGAGCTGTGAGGGGCTCCTAAAGATGGACCCACCGGCCCGATTTCTGATCTCTGTGCCCAATAGGGACGTGCCAACCCCCCTTTCTCTCCATTCAAAAGTTCTGCTCAGAACACTCGACACCAGGCGGTTACTGTGTTCTCGCTTCCGTGTGGTTCTGGGAAGTCCTGTCTGAAGCACACCCTGCCTAGACACTCACTATGATCTTGAACCAGTTGCCCAGGGTTTCATCTTGTTTCTTCTTCCCCGTTTCTCTCTCCGCAGATGTTCTCTCTCTCCACACGTTGATATGGATGCCGTCTTCATTTTGCGGCTTTACTCTCCTCTTGTTCCACCGGTTACCATAGGGAGAGCTAGGGGGCGAGTGGAGAGAAGCAGGGTGGGCACGAATGCCCCCAAAGTCAGCTACTCACCCTTGCCTCTCTGACACCTGGGCTACGATTGGGACTGGTCAGTCGTAATCCGCCTCTAGCTTCCTTCAGCCTTCCGGCCAGAGGAGAACGAGAGGGCCATGCCGCTGCGGCTGTTGCACAGTCCCAGGGGCTGCGACCTGCGAACCCGGCTGCCCGGCCACTTACTGTCTCACTTCCGGGTCCTCCTGGCCATCTCTCATGTCCCATCCCCATGGCCCTTCTCCTCCTGGCAGTGTGAAGACTGAGCCTCATCTTCGCCATGTTCACCACGAGGGTTCCTCTTGCCGCAGCTGCCTGGGAGAGAAGGCCGATCTTTCCTTTCTCCTTGTGGTGAGCCACTGCCGCCACTATTGCATCCTGAAAAGGGGGACGAAAATGCAAGATCATTTAGGGTTCTGAGGGCGCCCCGGGGACTGACCCTGTCGCCATTCTGTGTTGCCTCTCTTCGTCTCTGATTCATGTCTTTGCTCAGACGTCTAAGTCACTGGACGCCGTAGCCACAGTTAGCTGATGAAGTGTGGAGCCGTGCTGCTGCTCACCCTTCCCTACCCAAATAATAGTCCCTGCAAGCATCGGATTTACCACGTGACTGGAAGATTGGAAGTGACCGGCTATCTTCCATCAGAAATAAGGTCCTCTCAATTCTCTGTCCCACAGGTGGGCTCACCAAGGGCGCCTTACTGAGACCACACTCCCCGGAAACAGGGTAGCAGCAGGTAAGCACACTATGGGTTGGGGTGGGGGAGGAGGGTTACCACAGGCAGACTGGTAGCGCCCAGCTTCCCTTTGGGTTCCAGTATTGGAGGTCAGGTTCTCTGGGTTGGGGTGCTGTGCCCTTTGTAAGCTAATTAGGCCATGCAGTTGGGGGGCACACAGAGCAGGGTGTGCTCAGGGCTGGGCACCGGGCCACACTGATTCCCAGCGGGCCTTGTCGGGACCCCTGTGCGGGGTCATGTCTTCCACGGTGGGGCCGGCTGTGAGCACCATCCTGCTCCTGACACCACCCCGCCCCCCACCCTGGGACTTTCTCCAGTGGCATCAGCAGTGAAATCAAGCATCGTAGAGCGTTTGACCCAGCAGTGCCCCTTGCCAAGTGCCCCAAGCCCGGAGGTGGCCCGGAGGACGCGCCTTCTCTCACATCGCACATCCGACCGACGGGGAAATCAATCCTCTTGGCCCCTCTCTCCAAAGATACCCAGAGGACAGGCCCTTCTGCCCACCTCCGCCGCTACCCCTCTGACCTAGACGCCGCCCTCTCACTCCCGGGTCAGAGGCCTTTGGAACTAGCGCCTCTGCCTTCGCCCTTGCTCCCCTCACACCCTCTCCCCTGGAGCAGCAGAGCCCCACGTACTTCCCCCTCTGCCCCAAGCACGCGGCAGAGCTTGCGGCCCCTCCACAGGCGCAGGAGGCGCGCGCTCGGGAAGACACTACCCAGGAGTGGCACCAAGAAAGAGGACCCTCGGGTGGCCTGTGGAGAATGTCTGGCAACCCACTCGTGTGCACGAAGTTCGCCAGCGGACGGCGAGACTGGAGTCTTAACGCGCAGCAGGAGGGGCGCGGGGCGGCGCGCGTGCCCACGGAGGTTTGGAGCCTCTCTCTGGGAACCGGCCAACTACAGCGAGGACGTCGACATCGCCGAGGGCAGGTGCCACCTTCGGCTGGCAAACAGCTAGGGCGAGCCCCGGAGCGCCTCAGGTGGGCGCCCAGCGAGAGCCTGACCCGCCCTCGCCCTCGGCGGAGGGGTCCAGGGGCGCGCCAGCGCGGGCCTGGCGGGGCTTCGGCGTGCCCACCCGCGCGGGCGTTCAGGCCAAAGCCACAGAGGGGCGCGGCACGCCCACGGTACTTACTGAACGTCTTCATGGCGGCACACGGCCTGTCTCGCGGCCGTGCTGCCGCGGTGCAGGCGACCAGAGGCGTATTACAGCCGAGCCGGCGCCTGTCACCCAGCTGCCTGGGTGCCCCCTCAGGCTCCGCCAGTGTTGACTTCTGTCTCCAGGAAGTCAGTCCTGAGTAACCTCTGTGACATCACGTGCGTTCATACGGGTGCCCTCTCGTGTCCCTGTGGAATTCTGCCTGCATCACCGAGTGGGCCGCGGGGCGCACGCGGCAGCCCTGCTGCGCCGGCCGAGGCCGGGGTGGACACGAAGCCGGCGCGTGCCCAGCGGGCCCGGCCTTTGCTCGGCGCAGGCGGCCGCGCGCGGGCTTCTCGACGTCCTCACGGCAGCCGCGTGAGCGCCGGGTCAGACCGCGAGTGCCGCCTCGCGGGCTCCTCCCAGGGCCAGGGTTTCCGCGGCCGCGCGAGGGGCCGCGCAGGAGTCGCGCCCTCGCCTGCTGGCCGGCCGTCACCTCCTCGGTGTTTCTGCCGCCGCAGCACGGGATCTGCTCTCTCGGTGAACTCTCGGGCTCAACATTTCTGGGAGCAGACCAGGGCTGATGTTTTGTGAGCAGGAGCTAGGGACGCCTGCTTGGGTAGGACCAGGCGTCTGGGGAACAGCTTGCTGCCTGCCTTGGGCCCGATGGCGAAGTCGCTTTGGACCCCAGGGGGCGCAGTTAGGAGTCACTGGGGGGCCGCTGTGGCTGCCAGGAGCCCAGGATTCCTGGACATTTGCAAAATGAGCGTCCATCCTGTGGACTGGAGATCAGCCAGCCAGCCCCTTCTGAGAGCCCACTTCCACCCCATCTGCTTGTTCCAGATGCAAAGAGCGGCACCACCTTTCCACAACCGGCTTGTAAAGCCAGCATGCCTCGAAAACGTTTTCTTTGGCAACCTTCCAGTTTTCCCTTTACTGGGCAGTCAGAGAGAGAGTTAAGTTCCTCTTGTTGGCACTCCAACACTGCAGCTTTTCTGATCTTGGTGGGGAGTGGTGTGTGTAAATAGCGCTGGCAGAAACAAGAGAGGCTTTCCCTGGACCCAGCAGACGCGGTTTCCGGGATATCTGCCTTGTGGCGGCGGAGAGTTCCGGTCCTGAGGGCATGCCCGTGGGCGCTCAGCGTTGTGACACACTGTGCACGCCGCCCCTGTCTCAGAAGGAATGAAAAAGTGTGCGTGTGAGGGCATGTGTGATTGCACACGTGTCCATTCACGGGTGTGTGCTTAACATGTGTGCAGGCACGCGTGAGTACACACGTTGCATGTTAGTGTTTTGCACCACCCGTGCTTCTAATCAGCACACAAACCCACATAGTCCAAATCATGTTAGCAAACGCACTGCCACACAAGACGGGGCCCTAGTGTAGCTCGATGGCCGGTCTTTCTCCGTTTCCTTGACATGCTCTCCGACACTTTCTTTGAAAAAACGCATGGGTGTTTGAACGGCTTTTTCAAGTTAAGAAATGAACAGAGTTCTCGGTACAAAACGATAGTGGCACGATACCCCAGCGCGGACCAGGGTTGCAGAGCGTCCCCAGTGGGGAGGTCCGGGTAGCCCGCGGAGCGTAGCTGGGGCTTCGGGGCAGGCCCAGGATTTGAGAGCCTGCTCTCCAGCCCTCGGGAAGAAGGACGTGAATATCTTTAAGCGCAAGAGGCAGTTTCCTAAGAATATGGGTTGAAATTTCACCAGCGTACATCTCCACCGGCAAACGCGCGAGAGCTGATGTCCTGCAGCATGTGTGCCCATTCGCAATTCAGTCTGTGCTCTCACCCAGACATCTCACTTTTCCAGGATCGCACACAATGTTCGCTGCCTCAATATCTGCCCGTGAGTTTCTGGCCGTGCTTTATCGGCTCTTTGGCACAGAACGGCAGTGGGGCCGGGGAAGTGTCCGAAGTGGGGTGAATGATCGTCTTTGGCACCCGGGACGGGTGGGAGAGGCGGGACTTGAGTGTGGGCACACACAGAGGGAAAAGACAGGGACTGGATGTGCAGGTGAGGGTGTCGAGGGAGTGTGTTGGGAGGAAAATGAAACGCAAACAGAAGAGGCCGCTGAGCCACCGATGCCACGCTGGGGACCCGCGCCCCTCCGGAGACCTTCTCTCCCCTCCATGGACACAGCCCTTCTGCCTCTGCTACTTCACCTGCAGGGGAAGACCTGCCCGCCAGTCCCCGGGCTCTCTGAGAAAGGACGGCAGTGAAGGGCAGCCGTGCACAGTGAAGGGCAGCCGCGCACAGTGAAGGGCAGCCGTGCACAGTGAAGGGCAGTCGTGCACGGCGAGGGCACTCGGGGGCACGAGGTTGGAGTTCAGCGCGTCTTGGTGCCACATACCACCCCCGTCACTGCCCATCAGCCTCGGAGTGAGTCCCAGCCCAGTGTCCTCAACACGTGGCATGGCGGGTTATCGGCGTAGGGTTTCCAGTCAGCTCCACCAGAGTTGGATCCTGGTGGGAACTTCCATGGCGCGGGCCAAGTGACTTTGACCTCAGGGTGACCCGAGTTCTCTTTTCTCCCTGGAAAGCAGAGACAGTGATGGGTTCTCTCCCACGAGGCTAGCGTGAGCGGCCCGTGAGTTCACATGTGGAAATGCACGGAAGGCTCCCGGATCAAGGCCGCGACCTAGCAAACACTACAGAGAAGCTCGCCATCACGAAGCTGGCACTCGGCGCCACGTCTGGCGTACAGGACGCCACGCCCGTGTGTCGTTGCACTGGCGTCACGAGGAGCAAAGTGGTCGCGTGTTTGGGGAGGGTGGCGGCGGCAGCACTGAGCATGTGCTACCGAGAGTGACGGTGGCACAAGGAGGGGAGCCCTGTGCGAATGAGCCGCCCTCCTGCTTGAGGGGGCCCGCGGAACCAGGTCAGCGTCTGAAACCTGAGGGAGGACTGAGCGGCGTGGGGGACGTGTGCGCCCATCTCCAGTCTTTGCGGGGAAATGTGCCATTCAAGGAATGGCTCGGGATGCAGTGGTAGGCCACAGAACACAAGATGGAATATTCCCCACCGCGCATGAGTCCAGAGAGAAGGAAGCCAGGCCATGAAAGTGTCTTGCAGCGTGATTCTCAGAAGATCGTGGCGACTGCGTACGTTGTGGCGGTGGGCAGTGACAGAAAGCCGTGCAGGGACACGTGTCAGGGTCACCGTGCTTATAAGCGCGTGGATGGAAGGCTGGAGGGTCACACTTTCAGATCTCTGCTCTCCTTGCGCCCAAGAACGGCTGTGCCCGCGTCGGGGCTGCCCGGCTGCTCGCCAGGGGCTCCTTGCCCAGCATGAGAGAAACTGTGTTTCGCTGAGAAGAAGATGTATCTTCTCGCTATCAATAAGCCGCATCAGGGGTGAGGTTCACCCACCTTCTCCTATTCCTACATCCCTCATCTGTAAAGCGTCACGGGTCAGGGCCTAGCTCCTCCTTTATCGAAGTACAGACAATTTACCGCTCCCCTAAACGTTCCCGGCCCAGCGCCCCTGCATCCTGCGGGCCCCTGCAAGCCTCCGTCTGCTTGGCGTCTGTGGGTTACTCTGTCCTGCTCGAGAACCTGGCTGAAGTGGAGTCGCACACCCTGTACTCCTTCATGTCCGCCTTCTTCACCTCGGCACAGTCGGTTGCTTCTTTGTTCCTTTGCTCTCCCATCGTCCGTGCTCTTGCCTCTTTGGAGGCTGCTTAATATCCTTCCGAGGCCGTTGTGATGAGGTCTCGGGAGGGCAGCCAAGTGGAGCCTGGTGCCTGTCACCCATCTCTGGGTCGGTCCTCTGCGCCTACCTGGTGAGCACAACTGCCTCCCTTACCAGGCCCGTGTCTCTAGGGACCTGGCATCTTCGGGTCGTTTTCAGCCTCTTCTGCTGTTTCTGTTCCCTCAGCGCAAGTCAGTCCGCGTGTTGAATGTGCTCAGTCCCTTCCCCACTTAGCTTGGGCTGGGACTCTGTCCTGCAGGGGCGGCTCGGCTGCCGGGTGCACCCTGGGCTCCCGGGCGCTGCTTTCCACGCTACACCTGCTCTGCCCCTGCCAGTGCCTGGGGCTTCCTCCCTCCCCTTTCCTCCTCGCCGCCCTACCCCTGCCTTTGACCATATCCTTCCTTCTTTAAGGAGATTCTTCTCCCTCGCTTACAAGGGCACGTCTGCTTTCCAGCATAGCTACGTGTCCGTTCCTGTGGGAAGGTTGTATGTGCTTATTATTGGACTGTTGTTGCTCCCGAGCCACGAGGATAAAGCTGTCATATTAAGTGAGTAAAATTCTCGCTCGCTCATCATTTAATGGCTTGGTTAGTTTTTAACCTTGTTTCTCCCCAAGTGCCACTTGGGGACATTGAAAGAGTCACTGTCTCCAGGCTGTGCCCGCAACACTTCCAGCAGGACTGGGGGCAGACCCACGGTTTCGCCACTCTGCTCGTGCCAGCAGGGCACAGCCAACGTTGAAAGCCACTGTGTTGAAGCGTCGGCTTCTGGCTTGTGCTCATCAGCACATCCGAGAGTGGTTGTATCCTCATTCTGCTGACTTTCCACCCGGTGCTGCTTTGGGGACCCAGTGATCCCATTAGCCGAGAACAGGGCTCGGGAAGCATGGCCCGTGGGCCGAACCTGGCTGCAGGCCTGTTGTGCGCCGCCTGCCATCCAAGAGTGGGTTTTATTGACCTGAACTGTAGAATAATCAAAGCAATGATATTTCCGACTCTTGAAGATGATTTGGACTTCCTACGCCCATGTTCATAAGGCTTTAATGGAACAGGGCCCAGCCTCCCCCTGCCAGGCCCTCTGCTCTGGGCCAGACCTGGGCCTGAGGCTGCTTGGTTGCCCCTGAAAGCCCAATTCTCTTGTGGAAGGGTGGCACCTGGGCCACAGCCTCGTCGGAAGTCCAGCTGAACCGGGGCGGGCGCCGCCGTTCTGAAGGTTTTCTGCCCCCTGGGTGGAGATGGGGGTGGCGCCTGAGAAGGCTAAGCCAGGCTGCAGTGGTTCGGGAGACCCTCCGGGCACTCAAAGGATGGGTCTCCGGTGACCACAGTGGGTCGTGTGACCCCGCCAACCCCCTGCTCCTATTGAGGTGTCCTGGTCTTCATGTTTCAGGAGCACATGGACCCTGAGAGACTGGGGATTCTGAGCTTTTCCGCTCTCCTGGTCTTCTCTGCGGTGTGGGTCCCTCCTGTGTCCTCCCACAGCCCCCAAGTTAATTTCTTCTAACATTCTTATAAAGGTCAGTAGAGCTCCTTATTCCTGTGTTCTGCCACAGTCTACATTTCTTATGTTTCCCAGGAGAGGCCTGACTCTTCTTTGAATTTATTCTACTTGGTAGCCTTACCATGACCTCACTCCCTGATGAGTTCCAAAAAAGTTATGATTGTGTAGCTTGACTTTTTCTCCTTGATAGAGTGGAATGATGCTCTTTTTAGCTTTCTACAGCTTACGTAAAAGTATAACTCCTTACTCTGAAGCTTCTTTATCCTTGAGTCTCCTACTGTAATGAGAAGTAATGTAGCAGCTCAGTTCCTAATGAAGTTGCTTTAAAATGAATCCACAGAATCAGGCCTCTTGCTGTAAACAAAAGGAATTCCGGGACTCATGTTAGTCTGTGTTTGTCATTCTAACAGATGGTCTAGAGAATTTTTGTAAAGAAATAACAGTCAATTCTTTGAATATCCTCCAAGATTATTTTTTAATGATCTCCTTCCTGACAAGTCTTTTAGGTCATTCTTTCAATTTGCAGAGACCAGAGGTGGGAACAGCAGTCTTACAAAAGGAATTTCTGAACATGTCATTTATGCTAACTCCACTCCCACGGTGTTCCTAATGATCCCTTTGTTTAGTGCTCTAGTTTTCAACCTTTGTGATTTCCAAGGCAGGTTAAACAGCTTTAGGATTAGCTAGTTTGAGTATTTTTACTGGGCACCGGGACAAAGGAGTTATCCCTAGTCGTTTGATACCTGTTCCTGGGGTGATTAGGACATTGGGATTGTGGTCCAGAGTTCATGAGCCTTATGAGAGCTCACAAAGAAGGCGATTGAGGTGGTAAGAGCTCTGTATTGGTTTGTAAAAGAAAAGCACGTTCAGGGGTGGGGAGTTTGCTATCTCCAGGAATTAGCTAGCCTCAAGGGGGGCAATCACTCTACTCTTAGCATGTCCCCAGATGTCAAAACTTCAAAAAACGAAATGCAGAAAATAAAAAGACATGATTATTTTATCAACAGAAGTATCCTCTACCTGCATGGAGCTTATGATTTCATGCCTTGTAGTCCAATAAAAATATAGTCGAACAACATCTACAAAGTAAAAACCAAAATAAAACATTAAAGAAAACAGGTGGATTCAATTTTAACATTTTATTTAACATAAAAGTAAAAATATATATAATTTCAACATGAAAACAGTATAAATTGTTAATTATTCTTATACTTTTAGTAAGTCTTTGAAATGTAGTACATTTCACCATGTAAGCAATATGAACAAATTATCAATTAATTTTGTACTTTTCTTACGCAGCCTTTGAAATACCATGTGTTATCATTTCAACAAAGAAAAAACACTCACAATGCAGTGTGTTATTACAAAATGGAAATAAGAACAAACTTTTGTTTTTTTTTAAAGATTTATTTATTTATACACGATCTGGGGTACAGGCCAGGAGGCAAGGAAGGGTGAGAGATTCACCAGAGACAGAGCAGGGAGCACAGCAGGCAGAAGGACTGAAATACACTGCTGAGGGGAGCAGCGGGTGAGACAGGAGAGGTCTGCTGTGCCATGTGGGCTAGCTCCCTGGCCGGCCAGGAATCAAACCCACACTACAGAGGCTGCGGACAGCTTCACAGAGCTGCGCTCAACCCGCTGCACCACTGCGGAGGCCCAAGAACAAACTATTTTGATCACTAATTTTTACATTCTTTTTTTCTGAGGAAGTCTTTGAAATTCAATATTTGATCATTTTGACAGGCAAACATAAACAAATTATTAGTTATTTTAACATTTTTTCTAAGTCTTTGAAATGTAGAATTAATATTTCAACATGTAAATGATATAAACAAGTTAATTCACATTACTTTTACTGTCTTCGACATGTACTATGTTATCCTTTCAACATATGAACAGTATAAGTAAATTATTGCTTCATTATTCTCCATCCTTTGTTTCTTACTATGTCTTGAGAATATAGAGTGTGCATTTAACACTTACAGTACATCAGATTTCAGAGTAGCCAAATTTCTAGTGCTCAGTAGCCACATACGGCTAGTGTGTCCCATGCTGTATAGTGCAAATTTAATGGAAGAGCACAGGGAGCAAATACACATGGAATCATGTGATACATAAGGGAAATATACATGGCATATGAAAGAGAACAGCAAATTAAACCTATTGAAATAAGAAAGTAAGAGAAAACTTCTCTGAGGAGGGAATATTTAAGCAACGACTTGAGGGTTAAGCAGCTATCCAACAGCATAAAGAGATTAACATGAGCAAATTATGTAAGGGAAAAAGTGGGGGGAAATCTAGGCTACTAGAGGGTAATAGATAACTACCAAAAACCCTAAGGAAGAGTAGAGAAACTAACAAATCACAGTAACATCTGTACCCAGAGTGGCTTGAGATCAGGGATTTTGTTTTTACTAGCACCTGCAACAGTACCTAAATCATAATAGATGGTGAATGGTAAATGTGTGTGATATAAAGAATAACTAAGCCAGGGTCCTGAGACCCAGGAAAGCAGGTAGCAACAAGTTGGTGAAGACACCAGTAGTTAGGAAGCATAGTTGTTTGTTTCCTTTACCCTGTATACAGTTTCTCATAAGCAATCTAAGGCAATCAGAAGTAAAAGAAGCTTGTAGCACCCAGAGAGGAAAATTCCTGGTATCAACAACTATCTCATTCACGTCAAGTGGCTGTAAGTGGCCAAACAGACAGAAAAATGATGCACGATGACTAGGCTGGCTTATATCACATCCCAACACTGTGGTTAGTGACTCGAAGCTGTAATGGGCATAGGGCAAGAGAGGCACAGGACCTTTCCAATTCCTCTATTTCCTTTTTTATAAAGGTCAATTACATATCCAATTTTCCTAAACCCAGTTTCCTGGAACAGTAAAATTTTGCAGACATTTCTTCACAGACGTGGGCTTCAGGCAAAAGTCTGAATGCTTTTATGACTACACAGCAGTGCTGAAACAGCTTCTTGCACTGTGGAAATCAGTCAAGATAGGTGGTCCAGCTCATGTCCTCCCGCTTTTCCTCTTGCAGCATCTCCTTCAATTGGGTTTGCACTTCAGCAAATTTGTCATGGTCCACATTGCCATGAAAATTCCCCTGTTCATAGCAATGAATAGGGACAGGATAAATCACAAACTTCAGCTCCTTCATGGCTGTCAATTGCTGCAGAAGGTTGACGAGAGCAGGCATCGTAACGGGGTTGAAGGCAAAGCTAAAGACACGGAGTTGAGAACACTGGCTCAGGGTTGTGATGAGAGTAGTGAGAATACCATCAGTTATCAGGCAATTATTTATCTCCAGATGCTGCAGGGTGCCTGAGAGCTTCTCCAGTAGAATGAGGAAGGGCTCATCAACGTCCCAGAATATCTGGTTGTTACTGAGATTCAACAGCCTTAGGTGGGTGGCGTGAGAGCTCTGGGACAAGACAGTGATATCTCTTTTAGAAAGGTCACTGAAGGACAGACACAACGTATCTAACTGAGGTGGCAGGACTCTGCAGAGAGAAAAAAGAAAGTTTATTCCAGAAAAATGAGGTTTGAACCAGGGTAGTGAGCCCTGAGTTATAGCCAACTCGGGCTTTAGAATAAAGTAATTTGTACATCTTTTGCAACAGCAGTTGATAATGTGGGCTTTGTAACCAGACTTCTCAGATTTGTGACCCAAAGAAAGTTACTTTTCTACCCTGAGATATAAGTCTTCAATCATTAAAATGAGCACAATGGCAATTATTATACAGGGTTGTGGGGAAGATGAAGAGAAAAAATTGCATCCACTTAGTATACATAATCAATGATGGACCTCATTTGATTAGGAGAGGTCTGAGAAAGCAGCCAACTGAGGATTCTCTTTTCTAGTTCCCAGAAGACAAGTTATCCACTCAGCATCTAAGCCCAGGGGGCAAATAGGGATGAAATAATCTGGTAAAATTAACTGCTATGGCCAGCCCGTGGGAAATATGTCAGCACTACAGCATAAAACATTTCCCCTCTGAATGCCTCCCCTCTGTCTCTAGTCTCTGTCTCTCCACTGCAGAAGGAAGACTGATTTTTTCATCAATATATTTATAGATTTATCATAGTGTCTGCACATGGCCGACTCAATGTATGAGCACAGCTCCATTTCCTAGTTCTGTCTCTTCCATCACCATGAGGCATCCCTCTCTAGTCTGGCCAGTTTCAAACTCCCGGCAGTAGCCATGCCGAGAAAGGAAAAACAGAAGTTTGGGAATCTCTAAGCCTGGATTCGCTCCTGTCTTACGAGTGTAGTGTTCAGCCAGCCCTGGCTTGCCCCTCCCTTCACCTGAGCAGTCTGTGCAGTTGATTTGTGAGGCAGAAACAAGACAAGTTAAGCTCCTGGAGGCTTTCCAGCCGCCCGAGGCAGGTGAGAAAAGTTCTTAAGTTTCTCCCTTTACAAGATTTGAAGGGAATGTTAGACAGATTAAGGCTCTCCAGGTGGCTCATCTGAGACAAAATGCTGCTGACTTCATTCAGTAAAACGTCATCGACTTCCAGATGATCAATGCATCCCATATCCAGAAACTGCAAATTACTCCTCAGGGCAGACATTTTATCAATTTGCAAATTTCTGCAGCAAAGGTGCAAAGACCCAAAGCTCTGCTCAACTTTATTCCGAAGGAAAGAAAGAAAATGCTTTGCTTTCACAGCATCATTGAAGGAAATGTCCATTACTAATTCCAGGGGTTCCCAGACTGACTGAGGAACCGACTCTGAATCACCAATTCCAAGGCACCTGACATTATGCTGGGCTTCTTCTATCTTAAGGATAGAGTGGTCAGAGTAAATACAAGACTGGAAACAGAAAGAGTGGGTGGACTTGTCAGAGCATGTTGTCTCACAGTCCAGATCCTGTCTTAAATCTAGGATCTTCAGTTTGGTCCCCCTGTAGAAGAGGAGACAGAACACATGAGAAGTATTAATATAACCCAGGAAGACCACGATTGGAAGAATGGACAGAGTCTTTTAGGCCTGGCTTTCCCTCAATATCCATTCACCAAGTCCTTTCCATACAAGCTCAGCATCTTTCATTCTTTTCCCCATATTTTCTTCATCTCTGGCCCTCCCCAGTCTCACTGGCCATATCCTTCTGCATAACTGCATTCAGGAGATAAATCTGCCATGATGTTCTCAACCACCTTTATTGTATAATTAACTCTGTAAGACACTGGGGTCCTTAAGGTGACCACAAACGTTGGACCAAGAGCCTCATCAGCATTTATCATTGGCTGCTTTTGGTAGGCTGGTCATAGTCCCCTGCCCCAGTTCCAGCATACCCTCCTGCTGACTCACTTTGTGCCTTTTGGACAGTCTTACCAAGAAGAAGAGTCCTGGGTAGGGAGTAGCTGCAGACCATCAACCATGGCTTCTAAGACCTCGTAGCACGTTTCTTGTACACTCAGTGCCCCGATGTGGAGACAGTAAAAGGGCCAAACTCTCACCATTGCCTTCAGTGTCTCCTTGTGTCCGCCCAAGAAGGCAGCATTGAACAATGGAACAAAAATATCTCTTGGGAGTTCTCCCAGGGCATGGATAGCTGCAGGCTCATTACTCAGCAGACTCTTTGCAGCAAGCTGCAGCAGTGTGGCTGCGGACTTTTGGGCCATCTTCAGGAACCTACTTCAGGGTGAGAAATATTTAGAAAACCAGAGAAGATATCTACAGACTTATGTTTGCCCCCAAGATTAGCTACAAACAAAATGTTTATTGAATAAATACATGGTGCATCCGCGTGACCTCAAGAGACCTCTACTATAGGAATGGAATAAAAATAGATGCATGTAAGTATATATTAGTGTATATGCATGTGTATGTATATATAGAGAGACCTATTTTACATAAACAGAATGCAATTAGAAATCAGAGATACGTTAGCAGCAGATAATATTGATCACCCTGCTGCCTTCCTCTCAATATTTCTTCCAGAAACATACAAATTAACATGAAGGAAAATGTAAAACTACACAAAAGCCACTCCTTTTATCATTAACTTAAAATGTAGAATGCCAAAACTTCAAAATAATTGTGAGTGAAAAGACGAAAATCCTGAAATCCCAGCACACAATCTGTCACACTCTCATCACTTGGCTTAATGGCAAGCAAAGACAGGTCAAGAAAAGTTCTAAGAGATACACAGGAAGGAAGATGATGAGGGGCTTAAAGTGGATCTAAAACTACCTTCAGAATAAGCACAGGATAAGTCTGAAAAGAGCAAAAATGTGTCTTTGAAGATGAGAGCAACAAGTATAAAAAAGAACTCCAAAATATGAACATTTAAAGGGGGTAGATATTATGTAAAGGTGCAATCTTTGAAACACATAACTTCTGGAAAGGAAGACAAAGAAATGGGGGAAACATCCTTTGGCACTTAGGAAATGATGGGGAAAAGAAACAAAAAAGACAAAAATTAAGGCTCTTGTTAGATATCAGAGTACCCCACAACCAGAGCATTCACAACTTCTCCACCGATCACTAAAACAAAAAGGCTAAAGGACCTGGACTTTGCTATATAGACAGACGATGCCACCATTAAACTAGGAATGTTGTGAAACAACCCAATATCATACAAATGAACAAAAGGAAGGGGAATTAAATACAAAAACATTGCAAAAGGGATGAGGAGACAACCTGAAGAATATGAAAACACTAACTTGAAAAGACACATCCACCCTACTTGTGGCACTATTCACAGAGCCAAGATACACAAACAACCCAAGTGCCCAATGGCAAAGCAGTGGATAAAGAATATGTGGAATAATATTCAGTCATATATAAGATGAAAGCATGCCATTTGGGACAACATGGATGGATTTGAGGGGATTATGCTAAGTGAAATAAGTCAAAAAGAAAAAGACAAATACCAGATGATTTTACTCATTTGTGGAATATAAAGAAAATAAAAACAGGCCCTTATACTCTGATAATAGAATGCTGACTACCAAAGGGGAATAAATATGTGGAAACAACCAATTGGTTGGTGATAGACTGGACACTTGGTGACCCATTGGGGATGGGACCAATGAAATATCACCTTGGAATCTATACAGTGTTTTCAATCGATAGTTCAAAAAAAAAAAAAGTCTGAAGTATACAGTCTTTTTTTTTTTCTTTTTAAAATCCAGCTGTAGGGCCTCCCTGGTGGCGCAGGGGATTAAACATAGGTTTCAGAGATGTCTTTGTAGAGTCATTTTCAACAGCAAAGAAAACAAAAGAAAATATAAATATATAAATAACTGGCACTACATCAAGCTAAAATGTTTTTGCACAGTGAAAGAAACTCACTTAAATAAAAAGACACGCCACTGAATGGAGAAAATATTTGCATCTAAGAAGGGGCTGATATCCAAGATCTACAAAGAACTCATACAACTCAACAAATGGAAAACAAATAACCAACCAAATAGAGGGCATAAGAGCTAAACAGGCACTTCTCCAAAGAAGACATACAGACGGCCAACAGGTACATGAAAAAATGTTTATCATCACTTATTATTAGGGAAATGCAAGTCAAAACCATGAGATATGGGGCCTCCCCGGTGGTGCAGTGGGTTGAGTACAGCGCTGTGAAGCTGTCCGCAGTATCTGCAGCACAGGTTCAATTCCCAGCCAGCCAGGGAGATTCCCACATGGTGCGGCAGACCTCTCCTGTTGCGCCCACTGCTCCCCTCAGCAGTGCTTTTGGTCCATCTGCCTGTTCTGCTCCCCGCTCTGTCTCTGGTGAATCCTCTCACCCTCCTGCGCTTCTGGCCTATACTCCAGCTATTGTATAAATAAAAAATAAAAAAAAATCTTAAAAAAAAAACAAACACGAGATACAACCTCACACCCATGAGAATGGCCATATCAAAATTAGGCAGTCACAAAAGACCAGAAACAACATGTTGGCAAGGATGTGCAGAAAAGGAGCTGTCAGTGGGAATGTAGACTGGTCTAGTCCCTGTGGAAAACAGTATGGAAGTTTCTCAAAATATTAAGTGGATCTATCATATGACCCAGAAATTCCACTCATAGGCATCCACTCAAAGAAGGGAAATATGCACTCCTTTGTTCATTACAGCACTATGGACAATGGCCAAGTTATGGAAACAACCTAATTATCCAAAAACAAGTGTCCAAAGATGCGATATAGATACATAATGGAATACCACTCAGCTATTAAGAAAAGATCAACTCTTTAATTTATGACTACATAGCTGGAACTGGATGGGATTATGTTAAGAAATAAATCATAAAGATAAAGACAAATACAGGATAGTGTCCCTTGTGTGTGGAATATAGAGAAACAAAACAAAAGGTAACAAAGATAAACCAAACCAATAACAAACCCCAGAAATCTGACTGCAGAACTGATGCTGCCAGGGAGGCAGAGGGGTGAGAACAAAGTTGGGGAGGGGGAACACCTATGGTGATGGACTATGGGTACTTTGGTGGTGGGTTTGCTGTGGTAATAGCACCTGAAGGGGGCAGAGCCTATACTTCTAAAGCACAATGTTCTAAACCAATGTCGTACTGCAATAAAAATAATAAATAATCGCCCAATAAAACTAAAGAAACATAACCAATATAGTTAAGGAAAAATATATGATTATCATCATAGATGCCAAGTGAACTTTTTGGAAAATTCAACACCAACTCATGTTGAAAAAAGAAAAACTGGGGGCCTGCCTGGTGGTGCAAGGGGTTAAGCATCAGCACTATGAAGCAATCTGCAACAACTGCAGCACGAGTTCAATCCCTGGCCAGGGAGGTGACCAGCATGATGCAGCAGACCTCTCCTGTCTCGCCTGCTGCTTCCTCAGCAGTGTATTTCAGTAGATCTGCCTGTTCTGCTCCCCACTCTGTCCCTGGTGAATCCTCTCACCCCCCTCACCTCACACCCCAACTCTTCTATGCATAAATAAATAAATCTTAAAAAAAGAAAAAGAAAAACCTCAATAGGATTCAGGGATGCTTTCTTAACATGATAAAAGATATACGATTAATCCCTAGTGCTAGCATTTTATTTAATGGGGAACTACTTGAGACTTTCCACTAAGGTCAACAAGACATGTATGCTTCACTCCTATTCAATTTTGTATTATCAGTTGACTACAGAAATCAATTACATTCATAAAAATGAGTAACAAGAAATAAAGCCATCTCCATGTGCAAATAATATGTAGTATACCTGAAAGGTCCTATAGAAACCTAACAAATTAACAGAAACAATAAATCAGGAAGGTAGCAAGAAAAAAAAGAGCATGTTTTCATAGTCTTAAAATATTCCCACAAAATAATCTGTTACTTACAAAACATAAAAATAGCTGCATTACAATGGAGCCTTCTCAATAGAGTATGAATATCATCATTAATACAACATAGGAACATCAGATAACCTCTGACGTGATACATGAAAAAGGAAAAAATCGGGCCTCCCTTGGCGGCGCAGGCGGTTGAGCGCAGCGCTGTGAAGCTATCCGCAGCCTCTGCAGTGCCGGTTGGATCCGGCCGGTCGGCGAGGGTCCCACATGGCGCAGCAGACCTCTCCTGTCGCGCCTGGCAGACCTCTCCTGTCGCAGCCGCTGCTCCCCTCAGCAGTGTATTTTAGTCAGTCTGCCTGTTCTGTTCCCCGCTCTGTCTCTGGTGAATCCTCTCACCCTCCCGTGCATCTGGCCTGTACCCTGGTTCTTGTATAAATAAATCTATCTTTAAAAAAAAAAAAGGAAAAAATCGCTTTTGCAGTATTGTGGTCTAAGACCTAAAGGTAAGATCCAATAATATGAATGCCTTGGCATCTGGGGAAAACCAAGAGGGGCTCTAATGGCTTAAGCACAAATTCCTCTACTGTGCTCCCAGAAAGAAGGTCCCCTAACCAAAGAACCCTTCATATCATGGGACTAGGCACAGTGCCGGCCAATCCTTCAGAAGGTTTCAATTCTCCAAAGAATTATTCAAACAAGCCAAGCACATCTTTCCATGTGAACCAAGAGTCCCTTCATCTCTTGTCACTACAAAGACTGACCGCAACTGCCCCTGCTTGTTCACTCTCTTCCAGACTGCAACACCTGTGAGGGTCCCCCTGGGTAGTATCTGGGGAGTGTCCTCCAGCAACCTCCCTGGGCTGTGAGTAAATGTTTCTGATAAACTGCTATGGAACTCATCTGTCAGGATTTGTGCGTTCAGGCACCTCCATAACAGCAGGGTGGAAATTCCTCCCTTACCAGTTAGGTGAAGCAGAGGAAAATAAAACAGGTATTCTTACCAATGATGTGTAACTTTAACCTGACTGTAAGAAAAACATCAGACCAACCCAAATTGACAGATATTCTAGAAAATAACTGACCAGTACCTTCAAGTGTTCGAGCTGTGAAAGACCTTAGGGATGAAGGAACTGCCAAATGCAATGCAGTATCCCAAATGGAATTCAGAAATAGAAAAAAAAGCCATTAGCAAATGCAAATATTGTAAAATCTGCAGATTAGTTTACAGTACTGCATCAATATTAATTTTCAAGTTTAAAAATCTTTTATTTGGTTGGTCCTCCCTGGCTGTCCACTGCAGCACGAGTTCGATCCCCGGCCATGAAGCTACCCACATGGCACAGCAGATTTCTCCCCACTGGCCAGCTGCTCCCCTCAGCAGTGTATTTCAGCCAGTCTGTCTGTTCTGTTCCCCACTCTGTCTTTGGTGAATCCTCTCACCCTCCACACCTCTGGCCTGTACCCCAGTTTTTGTATGCACAAATAAATCTTAAAAAAAATCTTTTCTTTGGTTATATAAGATGCTAATATTCAGGAAATCTAGATAAAGACTTTGTGTACAATTTTTTGCAACTTTTCTGTACACCTAAAAATATTTCAAAAAAAAGAATAAAAAAATTGGTGGTTAAAGGAATGGCTATTCTATAACTGACACTATTTATTAATAGTTTAACGAACTGAAATATATTTAAGATGGTTAAATGTCATATCACATCATCCATTTCAAAAACGCAAACTGCTTAGGTGGCCCATTACAAGAAATGGGCTCCGAGATTTTTTCAAGCACAAAAGAAATGAAATAAAACAGAAAGAGAAATATATATATATATATATATATCACACACACACACGTCAATATTTATAATTTAAAGCCCGGGATATCAACGCTAACTGCAAACAAAACTAAGAGGCAAAGAAAAAGAAATGTTTTTTAAGAAAGACTATTCGAGGAATTTTAAAGAGAGAGTGTGAAATGATTAGCGATAGACTTGAAAGTAATCAAGTGAGGATAGGTGGATGTATAGACTATGGAATGAATCGTCGATCATTGAGCAATCCAGTCATTTTATCTTTCTTATTAATCCCTAAAATCATAATCCTGGGTAATTTAAACCAACATAGGTATAATTTACCAAAATGATTTTATTATGATTTACCTAATTGGAAGATGAGTTGGGAAAAACTTCGGAATTCAAACAAGAGTTCAGTAGCAGGGTCCCCGTATTTTCTCTCAGGAGATTGCCAAGAACAAATCCCAATCTTCGTCGTGGTTGGCGTCTTAACGGTTCTTTCTCAACATCCAACTACCGCGAGAGGACTCCAATTGGCTCACTTAAGTCGGGTGACCCCCTTCAGGCAATCATCTCTGCACTGGGAGGCGGGGTTAGCCGGCCTGCGGAACGCAGTTCTTGAAGTTCCACGAGGTGGAAGGATTATGATTATGTGTACCCCACAGCTGAGATTTCTTTGAGTAGAAAGCGAGACACCTAGGCGTGAATCTGGGCATTGCTTGGCCATGGTTTCTACCAGGCTGGGTCACAAACCCAGAGAACTATTATAATATCCAAATTTATTATATATGCAGCAGTATTAATTAAAACTTAAAAATGAGTGGGCACTTGATGGCGAAAAAGAGTACATTAACTGCCCTGGTGCTCTGATATAATAAAAGGAGTTGATTCCCATCAAAAATAGGTTAAAATGTACCCCCTATCTCTGTGCAATGAAGCCAGCATAGTATTTATAGTGACACTACAGCAGCACAATGGAGAGAACGTCCACCTGTCAAATAATAACACTGCCAATTACAAGGATAACTCACTTTTGCTTACATTTTCAAACTGCACCTAACACTCTTCATTCTACTTCTCCCTGTGTGTTTCCTTTTTTAGAGTATTCACAACCTTTTGGAATTACAATATATTTTACTCATTGCTGAAGTTTTTTTTTATTTTACCCATCTCCTAAGGTGGAAAAATATAAACTCCGGAATAGCAGGAATCTTTTTTTAATATTCATTAATATATATTAAGTGTCTACAGTAGTACTAGCTCAATGGAAACGTGAATCATACATGAATGAATGAATGAAGTATTTTTTTTCTAGAGACACTAGACTTTTTTGTTCTTCTAACACTCTCACCAAGCATAGTCCCATGCCATTATGTGTTTTCCTGTAACAGCCTGTCTTCAGATATCCCTGTAATAAACTTCAGTAATTAATACACAACTCTAGTCACCTTTTCAGACAAATCTTACTTTACTTCATGACACGTGTGATCGTGGTTTTCGTTTATTTGCTTTGCTTTGTTCTTTGTTTTGGCTGTTTCCTTAGTTTTCATTTCTAATTATTTTTTTCTTATATTCTATTTGCAGGTAAATAGACCAGCCATAGCTGTTTGAATTTTTGCAGTATTATGTCATCTTTCAATTGATGAGATGATGTTCTGATATCTTAAGAGTGGATCCATGGGGCCTCCCCGGTGGCGCAGCGGTTGAGCGCTGGGTTGCGAAGCTGCCCGAGGCCTCTGCGGCGCCGGTTCGATCCCCGGCTGCTCCCCGGCCACCGGAGAAGGGTCCCACACGGCGCGCAGACCTCTCCTGCCACCCGCTGCTCCCCTCAGCAGTGTACCTTGGTCCTTCTGCCTGCTCTGCTCCCTGCTCTGGCTCTGGTGAATTCTCTCACCCTCTCGCGCCTCTGACTATACCCAGTGCATGTACAAACAAACAAATTAAAAAAAAAAAAAAAGCCTCTTTAAAAAAAAAAATTAAAAAAAAAAAAGAGTGGATCCATGGACTTACCTACCACTTAATAGTTACAGGACTTTGGCTAGGTACATTAATTCTTCCAAGATTTTGTAATTCATCTTTAAAGTGTAAATGATATTTGCCTTCATAAAGCTGTTGATGGAGTTTTATTAAGATAACATGACAGGGCTAACAGAACACTTGACAGTATGGACAAATGGATAATTATAATAAACATTATTGACTAAAAGTTATCAGAATAGAGGCTCAGGAGATCTGGGATATTTCCCAGTCTCTATTTATTTTTTTTAAGATTTTTTTAAATGCATACAAGAACAGGGATGCAGGCCAGAGGTGCGAGAGGTGGGAGGATTCACCAGAGACAGAGTGGGGAACAGAACAGGTGGATCTACTGAAATACACTGCTGAGGGCTCAGAGCAGTGGGCGAGACAGGAGAGGTCTGCTGTGCCATATGTGGATTAGCTCCCTGGCCAGGGATCAAACTCACACCACAGTGGCTGGTGATAGCGTGATAGCTCTGAGACTTTAACCCCAGCACGACCAGGGAGGTCCCCTCCAGTCTCTATTTCTTTTTTTTTTTTTAAGATTTATTTACTTATTTATACAAGCACTGGGTACAGTCAGAAGCGCGGGAGGGTGAGAGGATTCACCAGAGCCAGAGTGAGGAACAGAAGAGGCAGACTGAAGAAATTTGCTGCTGAGGGGAGCAGCGGGCATGGCAGGAGAGGTCTGCGTGCCATGTGGGACCCTCGCCCGGCAGCCGAGGATCGAACCGGCGCTGCAGAGGCTGTGGGCAGCTTCACAGCCCAGCGGTCAACCGCTGCGCCACCAGGGCAGGCACCCCAGTCTCTATTTCTTTTTTTTTTTTTTAAAGATTTATTTTTATTTTATTTTTATTTATTTATACAAGCACTGGGTACAGTCAGAAGCGCGGGAGGGTGAGAGAATTCACCAGAGCCAGAGCGGGGAGCAGAGCAGGCAGAAGGACCGAAGTACACTGCTGAGGGGAGCAACGGGCGGCAGGAGAGGTCTGCGCGCCATGTGGGACCCTCCTCCGGTGGCCGGGGAGCAGCCGGGGATCGAACCGGCGTCGCAGAGGCTGCGGGCAGCTTCGCAACCCAGCGCTCAACCGTTGCGCCACCAGGGAGGCCCATCCCAGTCTCTATTTCTTAAAGATAATTTGTGATTACAAAAAGTAATCACTGCTTTACATTGTCCTTCAGTCAGAAGGAATAATAAATCCTGTCTAATACTTATACCATGGCATAAGATAGTGGTCTAGCTTCATTCTTTTGCATCTGGCTGTCCCGTTATCTCAATACCATTTGGTGAAGGGACATTCCTTTATTCAATGCATACTCTTGGCTCCCTTTCAGATTAGCTGTTCATATGAATGTTGGTTTGTTTCTGGGCTCTCAATTTTATTCCACTGGTCTGAGTATCTGTTTTTTATTACAATACTATGCTGGTTTGATTACTATAACTTTGGAATCATAGCAAATACATGCATATAATCGTAATCAGGAGACGTAGTTTCCTCAACTTAGTTGGCAATTGAACAATTTTCACTCAGAGTGTTTGAGTTATAGTGTTCTTCAGGACATATTTTGGAAAACCTTATTCAAACTAAATCTTTTACAACTTTGAAACCTTGTGCCTTTGTTTCTAAGAACAATGGAATGTTATTGGTAATGATTAAAACACATTGGGCCTCCATGGTGGTGCAAGGGGTTGAGACGCAACCTATGAAGCTATCTGCAGCCACTGCAGCACAAGTTCAATCTCTGGCCAGGGAGCTACCCACATGGGTCAGCAGACCTCTCCTGACTTGCCCGCTGCTCCCCTCAGCAGTGTATTTCAGTCAATCTGCCTGTTCTGCTCCCTACTCTGTCTCTGGTGAATCCTCTCACCCCCTCCCCCACACCTCTGGCCTGTACCCCAGTTCTTGTATGCATAAAATAAATATTAAAAAATAAATAAAATAAAACCAATTGCCATTAAAATATTACTTACTGCTTTTTAAGTCATAATGTTCCTGATATGATGATGGCAAAATAGAAGTGCATAAATACAAGGCATTAATGAGTCTTATCCTGAGCAAAGAACGTCTCACTTTTGAAAATAAAATATAACTTGCCTGTCAGGATGAGCAGACACAACACAATCCCTCTCATTTTGTACAAAATGCTCTCGAATTTTAAAAAACAGTTTGTTATTCTTTGATAACTGTAGCTGTCATACTATGAGTGCTTGTTATATCCCAAGCATTGTGATAATTAGCCATATAAGTTAACTCATTGAACACTCATTGTACACTGAGAGGGTGTCACTATAGTTTATGGATAAGATATGTGAGTCAGGAGAGGCTAGCTTATATCGTGACAGGAGACGGTCAGTGCCCCAATCTCAGTGGCTCATCCCTCACTTCTACTACATGTCCATGGCAGGTGTACATCCATCATGAGTTGGAAGATGCTGAATGCTGGATTCTGGGCGATTCTTGGAGACACCAACTCACAGAAAATTGACAGTCACTCTGGGATCAAAGAGAAGAGGGTCCTGAAGGGTCTCAAATCAACAACCATATGTTCTGGCCTGGAAATACCACATGCTACTCACAGCCCGCTAGCCAGAGCCAGTCACAGACAGGGCACCACCAATCAAAGGGAGGTCAAGCAAGAAGTGCAGTTCTACCAGGTGGCTGGCACAAGGGAGAAATGGAAACACTTCACAAACAGCACCACCGACCATGGAAGTGAAACTCAGGGAGATTAAGAACCTGCATAAAATCACAGAGGCAGTAAATGTCAATGCTGGGACTTGAATCCACACAGGTACAATTTCAAAGTCAATGTTCTTTCTGTACTTCTTTCGACTTTGCCTCAATGAACCTTGTATTTATAGTGGAGATTCTATTACTTTAGTGTTCCAGTTCCCTCTTCCTTCATCATCTCCTGTTCTAGCAGTAGAACTGAATAGACATGATGGCACTGGGAAAACGCACCAGCTGGCTAGGCACAGGTCTCTTCCAAAGGAATGAATGTATTATATAAATGAGTATTTGTTATATTTGAGGATAAAAATGATGAAATAAAGCCTACAATTAGGCTTTATTGATCATATGCTTAATAAAACGTTTTATTTTTATTGATCATATGCTTAATAAAATATGTCATGTCTTTCCATTACTGTGAAATAAAAATAAAAGCATAAATTAGTGAATGTAATAACAGCTATGACAAAGCTCAAAAAAAATTCTAGATGTCAGTGCCTTAGAGAGATAAGATAAAAAAAAAAGGTCAGGCAACCTGGGTCAAAAAAAATAGAAGACACAGATAAGCCACTTTTGGAATGAAAATGTTATATTCTTTCAGTTACAGCAACAACTTAAAAGGTAAGAGAATATTATGAAAAATTATGCCAAAATGTGGAAATTAAAATGAAATGGTTAGAGTGAATCATAAGAGAGATTATTGTGGGAGATTTTGGGGGTGGAACACACAGAAATTGTGTATTGACTGGTTTATCTCAATGGTGAGAGACAATAGCCAACAAACTGCTTCAAATCTCCTTTAAACTCTCCTTGCTTTTCTGACTCCTCGGTATGTATATTTAGATATATGATAGACACCAAATTCTGCATGATGACCATACCACTAACTATGGAAGCCCTAAGAACATAGCCTGTCCTCAAGGGCTCCAGGTCGTGCCCATCTGCTATCACTTACGGTTATTCTCCCCCAGTTTATACCTAGCTTCTCTTTCTGATGGCCTGCACTTTGGACTTTGAGCTTCAGCACCAAATGTGAAAAAGAGAGCTTTACACAAACTACTTACTTAGCTCCCACAGTTGTGTGAGGTCAAATACTTGTAATGATGAGCTGGTGATAAGAAACAGCAGTCCCAAAGAGATACAGATTGTCCTCTCCAAGTCAGCACTCACACCCTCCTCCAGCTCCATGCCCAACTTATCCCAGGAGCAGTTAGAAATGGTGCAGGCATGCTCCATTCAATCTACGATAAAATTTGTGTAATATTAGATGAAAGTATGGGGATAAGAGTGAGTTGGCAGAGGGCCTCCCTGGTGGTGCAAGGGGTTAAGATGCAACCTATGAAGCTATCTGCAGCCACTTCAGCACAAGTTCCATCCCCGGCAAGGGAGATACCCACATGGCACAGCAGACCTCTCCTGACTCGCCCACTGCTTCCCTCAGCAGTGTATTTCAGTCAGTCTGCCTGTTCTGTTCCCCACTCTGTCTCTGGTGAATCCTCTCACCCCCCACACCTCTAGCCTGTACCCAAGTTCTTGTATGCATAAATAAATAAATAAATGTTTTTTTAAAAAAGAGTGAGTTGGCAGAGCAGGGGAGTATATATGGGAAATTCAAAGATTTTTTTCAAAAATACAATTTTGCTTGCAAAAAGTGTTCACCTATGCAAATGTATGCTAGTTAACTTGTAATGTATGTAAGCAAATTTTAAACTAAACGGTTGTTCCACTATTCATATTGCTACATTCATTCCCTTTTATAATCATTCAGTACTCAGTACTCACCTTTCTCATTCAGTATTCAAAGCACCAAATTAAACTACTTCTGTGCTTTGAACAAGTGTACAGTAATATTCTGAATTCCAAGTACCCTGTTACACTATTTACACTTAGATTTTAAGAGTTTTGCCCTGATGCACACTGTACCACAGAGCTCATTCCAGGACATACATCACAGCAGATTTGAAGGCATATTTTTGTAATGAGTTAGGAAAATGGCATTGTGCTGTCAGTGTCTCCACTTTGGTCTAATGGATATTGCCCGTCCTTCTTCGTCCCCAGAGGTCTTTGTGACTACCACTGGAACTACATGAGAGTCACACAGTTTCTTGCTCTGTCCAAGGCAAGAATCTGGGAATTCAGACCAAGAAAGCAAGATGGCTGAGTTATGAGATTCAGGACTCATGCTGATGATCTCCCATCTCCCTCCACTTCTTACATGCTGTGATCAAGGTCCCAGAAGAGGCCTTAGTGAAGGGATCCATGCTGCTGAAAACAAGAAGCCACTGAACTTATCTTCGTTATCCTAATCTTTCTTCTGGCCTGTGATTTTGGTAAGAGGTACAACTTGTCCAGGCAACCAGACCTTAGCTTTTAAGGCTGATATTCATCAACCCAAAGGACCAGTTGAGTGATGAACCTCCCTGGTGGCCTAGGGGTTAAGTCTCAGCAGTATCACAGGGAGGGCCTGATTTCAATCTCTGGCCAAGGAAGTAACCCACACATGGAGTAGCAGATCTCTCCTGTCTCGCCCGCTGCTCCCCTTAGCAGTGTATTTCAGTAGATCCACTGTTCTGTTCCCCACTGTGTCTCTGGTGAATCCTCTCACCTCCCACACCTCTGGCCTGTACCCCAGTTCTTGTATGCATAAATAAACAAATCTTTTAAAAAATAGAGTGGTGTTCTTTGTTCTGTAAGTGACACTATATGCTGTATATCCTGGATTATTCTTTCTATCCATGAGCCAAAGGGTCAGAACCAAAAGGCTCTGCCTCACCTCTCAAGCCTGGGCAGTCCTTAGTCTCTTCCTGGATAATTATAAATAAGACATGATGAGGGAGGAGCCATGTTATTTCTGGAGCAGAGGCTTGTAGACGGTGTAACTAAGCTACATGCCATACCTGAAGGCTGGCAGGAACACTATTACCTGACCAGCTGGACTTCTGCAAGAAATGCCCACTGGCTGATGGAAGTAGTGGAAGTGAGAAAGTCAGTTCTAATACGTGTTACTCCACACTCTTTAGTTATTTGCATTATTTTTCAAAACTTTTTAGTTTTTTGCAAAAAAAATTGCATGGTAGCCTGATCACATCTCACATACCTTTCACAGTGTTCCAGTGGCAACACCTACCCAATAGATCCTGAACCAACAACATTTTATACTCCTTATTCATGTACCTTAGAAATTCTGACACAGGGCCTTCCTGGTGGTGCAAGGGGTTAAGTCTCAGCACTATCAAGCTATCATCAGCCACTGTGGTATGAGTTCAATCCCCGGCCAAGGAGCTAACCGACATATGGTGCAGCAGACCTCTCCTGGCTCACCCCTGCTCCCTTCAGCAGTGTATTTCAGTCAATCTGCCTATCTGCCTGTACTGCTCCCTACTCTGTCTCTGATGAATCCTCTCACCCCCCGCACCTCTGGCCTACACACCCCAGCTCCTGTATGGAGAAACAAATAAAATAAATATTTAAAAAACAAAAAGAAAATAAATTCTGACACAAAGCCGCATGAAGAAATTAATAAATATGAAGTAATGAAGAAATAACGGAACTGAATTAAGCTAATAAATAACAGAAATGTGCTGGGAAGATTTTACCCTACGTTTACCATTACATGAGGACACAGCGAACTAAAGCATTGATTTCAGCCTTGAGCAGAGAAATTGGCCATGCTGTACTGACTTCAGACCTATAGGAACTGTGAGATAATAAATTTTGTTTTATATGCCTCTAAGTTTATAATAATTTGTCACCAGCAATGGAAAACTGATATAGGTTTTATCATATTTACTGACAAGGAAAAAAGCTCAAATACAATGCTAGGTTTAAAAAAAAAGTCTCAGAAAAGAACATATGACTCAATTAAAATATGTGCATATGTATTGTTATTTTTAGCAAAATATTTTAATAAAGCAAAGAGGTTTTATAGTGGTTTTAAGACTTGGAGCACCATTAAAATTACCTTCATTTCTACTGCAGAAGGGAGATTAATCTTAAACCACTCTAATTAATATTATTAAGAAAAACTATTTTAATAACTTCTCAACACAAAGCTTTAATAAAATTTTATTAAGCTTAGTAAAAATTGTTTTACATTAACTGTTAGAATTTTTTAAACAATCATTTTCCCACTAGTCATTGCTCTGACTCATATATATTACAATATTTCAAAAGTTTTAAGTTATTAGAAATAAAAAAGACAAATAATCTTTCATGAGCATGAAATTTTTGCAACTTTTAGCATGAGAAAAAAAGTTGTATTTATTTTCTAAAGTTAGTTGAGCAGAAAACAGTAATTTCTTTCACAGAGTAAATGGGGAAAAGTGTAGAAGTTTTAAAACCTTATTTTTCTTTATACATTGCTATTGAACATAATTCTGTACTGTCCTTAAAGGAGAAACACATTTATGATGTAATTCTTCCTAATTCGATAGTTTTCCTTTCTGTAAATACAGGCAGAAAAAAAAGATTTCCAATAATATGTGCCAAACTGGATGGGCTGGATTGTTTTATTTTTGAAAAACAAACCAGTCATTAAAATAGTAAAACATTTGTAAAAGAAAAGAGAGGTTGAAATAAAAACAGAAAAATGGAAATGACAAATCAATATAGGATGTGGGGTGTGTGTGTGTGTGTGTGTGTGTGTGTGTGTGTGTGTGTGTGTGTGTGTGTGTGTACCAACTGCAGGGTTTACCAACATAGATTATTTGCTTGTCCAGAAACAATACTGGCAGCTTTAAATATATGGAAATAATAACAATAGGAATCAACTGGATATGGGTTAAATTACAATGATTTAAACACTCTTGAGGCATTAAAATGAGTAGTTAAATTGTTACTAACTGAAAGCAAATAAGGAAGAGAGAGGATGGGTCCTGGGACAAGGACAGGCAAGACTCAAGGACAAAATTGCTGTTCCCACGAGCTGGTAAACAAGAGGTTAAAAATCTGATGACTCTAGGGCCTCCCCTGTGGTGGTGGTGCAGCTGGCAGAGCAGGTTGAGCACAGCACTGTGAAGCTGTCCTCAGCCTCTGCAGTACGGGTTCGAGTCCCTGCCCGCCAGGGAGATGCCCACATGGCGCGGCAGACCTCTCCTGTCTCGCCCGCTGCTCCCCTCAGCAGTGTATTTTGGTCCTTCTGCCTGTTCTGCTCCCCACTCTGTCTCCGGTGGATTCTCTCATCCTCCCCTGCCTCTGGCCTCTACCCCAGTGCTTGTATAAATAAATAAATCTTGAAAAAATCTGATGACTCTAGACACCTACTGCCATAAATTTCCTTGCCCCCCCCCACCCTTGTTTTTCTTTTTCTTTCTTTCTTTTTTTTTTTTTAGCACTAATTTCCCCAGCCTTGGCATTCCTGAGTTATCTCCCCACAGCTTATCAAATCAGCTGCTATGGGGAAAAGAGGGAGTTACAGACTCAAAAGAAAAGAGTAACATGTCTTGAGACCAAACCGGTTCAAACCAGAGCTGCCAGCACACAGGCTCCAGGAGACTTTAGCCTTGGAAATGGTCATGAGCTGTGCATGAAGAAGGGGTAGCTGGTGGGTGCTCACAACTGGCAACAACAAACGGGCTTTAGCCAAGTCCACTCTCCTCCCTTTCTCAGCCAACAAAGTTTAATTCCATTGTTCTCAAAGCCCAGTGCCCAAACCTGTCTAGACTCAGTCCTGGCCCCTCTCAAGTCTCTCTCTCATGCCTGGAGAGGTCTCCCTGATAACCTTGAGAGCAAATTTATAAAAGTAAGTGAAATAAGACAAAATGAAACAAAAGTAAATAAAATGAAAATTTAAAAATACAGTAAAGGTAACAGTCAGTGTTAGTGGACATATTAAAAAGCAGGAATGGGCCTCCCCGGTGGCGCAGCGGTTGAGTGCTGGGTTGCGAAGCTGCCCGCGGCCTCTGTGGTCCGGTTCGATTCCTGGCTGCTCCCCGGCCACCGGAGGAGGGTCCCGCATGGCGCGCAGACCTCTCCTGCCACCCGCTGCTCCCCTCAGCAGTGTACTTCGGTCCTTCTGCCTGCTCTGCTCCCCGCTCTGGCTCTGGTGAATTCTCTCGCCCTCCCGCGCTTCTGACTGTGCCCAGTGCTTGTATAAACAAAACAAAGAAACAGATAAAATAAATAAATTAAAAATAAATAAATAAATAAAAAGCAGGAATGCTCATACATAATAGACACCAAATCAAACAGTATTTTTCAAGGCCGATTTCTATGACAATTAAAAGCAGCCACAGTCATTATACAGCAGTGACAGTTCTAGGGATTTAATATTCCGGTATCGGTATACAAAATAATATGTGTACAAACAAATTCCGTCAACTTTGTGTCTGATAGTGAAAATGACAAACAACCCGAATGTACATAAGTACAGTAGTGGGTATGTGTGTTATTAGTGGGTAAAAGTTGGATAAATTTGGAAATGTAAATAGCATATTTCTGGAGGCAGGGATAGAGCTGTATTGTTTGTCTACATTAACTTTACCTTCTAATTTTACTGAAGGCTTATTCGAGTACTTTGGGAGTTTACCAAGCCCAGGCTTAGGACAACCTGGAAGTGCCAGAGATTTTTAGCATAGCCAGGGACGCTTTATTGGTTCTGCCAGTAATCAAACCATGTCTTTGGATAAACACTTCAATTTCCCATTGCTAATTGACATAATTCTGAGTAACATTCTACCAGGTTCCCTTAGAGGGGCTCCAAACATGATTTGGCCAGTTGCACTTCAGCCATGTCAATCTTTGATGATATGTTTTTATTATTTTTAAGTTTTATTTATTTATGCATACAAGAACTGAGGTGTAAGCCAGAGGTGGTGGGGGAGAGGATTCACCAGAGAGAGTGGGGAGTAGAAGAAGCAGATCTACAGAATTACACTGCTGCAGTGGGCAAGACAGGAGAGGTCTGCTGCGCCATGTGGGTTAGCTCCTTGGCTGGGGGATTGAACTCATGCTGTGGTGGCTGGTAGCAGCTTGATAGCGCTGTCTTTAACCCTGTGCCACCAGGGAAGCCCTGGTGCTATGTGTTTAAAGAACTTTTTCATCCTAAGATTATATACAAAGCAACACTTATTATATTCTATTTTCAGTAGTTGTATGTATTTTTTATTTAAACATTTAGTGTCTGTATTTAAGTGTGTGATAGGAATAAGGCACTTCATTTTTCCATACCACTAACCAATTATTTCAGCACCATTTTTTCAGTAACCTACCTCTGCCCACTGATTCAAAGTATTTCAACCAGATTACCAATATTTCTCCATGTCTGGGTTTGACAATTGGCTTACTATTTTGTTTTTCTTTATGTTTTGGTATAATACTGTAGCATCACAATACTTTCTGTTAGCAAACCGTGTCCAAATTATTGTTCTGAATTGCTGGAATACCTCAATGTTGCTCCATTTTAGAGGTCATTCTAGAGTGTTGTAAAGTTGTTGTAGTGTTAGTACTTGTTGCACTAATAACATTTAGAGGAGAACATGTTTGTCACAGGCTCTCAGGGTCTGAGAATCCACTAGCAAAACTATTAGACTCACTGAATCACCTTATAGATCTGCACAGAGACCCTTCTTAAGCACGGCCACCAGCTTAGGTTTCTATTTCAAAGTCCTTAAAAGGAGGAGATGGTGCTTGCTGCGTGGAGAATCTATATCTGTAATATTTAGCGGCAGAAACAGGTAGCCAAATTTTTACAACTCGAATCCTATAATTATTTACAATTGTAAATAACTGTATTGTGTAATTATAACATTCAAAAAATGAATGCATACTTATGGGAAGCAAAATAAAAGCAGTCATCCTCCCCCCTTCAAAAAAATTAAGCAGAGAGGGGGAAATAATTAAGATAAAAGTGGGGAGGGAGTGTTAATATCACTTCCTACCTATTTTCCAGATTTCCTAGCCTCGGGCCCCACCTCCGCCCCAGTTCCAGTCTGGGACAAGATCTACACCCTTAGGGGAAATTCTGGGCTTTGCTTGCTGGAGGGTGGACTGGAGAAGTGGGCGCTTAATGATACAGAAGTGGAAGAAAAATCCTTTATAAGCTCCTGCAGAAATCAGGGGAAAGGCCAATACAAACTACAAAATATCCTGAGCCCTTCAGTCTGGAAGAGTCTAAGGAGGAAAAAAACAAGGGGATGGGTAGCGGTGGAGAGATTGGGGGGGGCACGGGGGCGAAAAGCGGCCCCGCCCACGCTCCCTCCCCCAGCCTCCTGCCGCACTGCAGGTAGGGACCGTAATTGGGGATCTGAGCTCACAGTGACGTGGCCCTTAGGAGACCTAGAGCTGACGCGTGGAAGAGTCTCGTCCTAGTTGCGGTCTGGTGGTCGTCTGTGGCTGCGCGCCGGCTCGTACTGCCTGCAAGGCGGGCGAGTCAGTAACCCGCGGAAGGAGGGAGCCGGAGAAGCTGCTCACGATCTGGGGCAGGTTGGTCGCCGCTGACTGGGGTGGGGGTGGCAGCGAGCAAAAACCAAGCGGGTCCAGACTGGATTTTCTCTGCCCCTTCCCCGAAGTCCATCCCTTTGGTGCAAGAAATGGAGGGTTTGGGGGGAGGGGGAGCGATCGAGAGGTGCCCAGGGTGGAGAAGGGGCACTAAATGGAATCTTCTGACGAAGTGTGAAGGACGGGGAGGCCCCGTGGAGGGGGACGGCGAGGAAATAGCCGGATTTCCTGCGGGACGACGGGTGGAGGGTGCAGCCAGTAACGCTGAACGGGGACGGCGGACTCCGTTCCCGGTATCTCTGCTCCACGCTCCGTCCATTTTGTGTCTGCAAATGGTGGGCTGCGGGGCCCGGGGTGGGAGGGGAGCGGCTGCTGCAGGGAATAGGGGCCGAGACGAGGCCCGGGAAGGAGTGCCTGCCGCGGGGGAGGCTACCAAGCGGTGTGCCCCGATTGAGCTCTGGCGGCGGGCGGGGAGCTGGAGAAACTGCTTCTGGCCCCTGCAGGGCCGCGTACGCGGGGGCGCTGCTTGCCCGCCGCGAGTGAGGGAAGCGTGACAAAGCGCAGAGGCCGCCGCGGGGCCAGGTTTGCATTGCCCACGCCACCTCCGCGCCCTCCGTCCATCTTGATGCATAAAATGGTGGGCAATGGAAGGAGGGTGGGCTCAAGAAAGGCCATTGGAATCCAAAACGTCCTGGAGGGTGCACAAATAGAAATTCTTTATAAATACACCGCGTCGCCATCCAGCAACCTGACTCCCCCACCCCTCGAGGTGTGCATTTGCGTTCAAGAAATGGTAATTAGGTGACGAGGGGCGGGACAATGGGCTTAGGGGACTGAAGAAGAGGTGGAAATCGTTTAGAAATAATCATCTTTGATCACCGCCTTTTGCTGGGACGCGGGGTAGCGCATCACAACGCGGGGGAAAGAAACCGTGTGAGCGGATGGAGGAAAAAGAAGGTGGCAACGTTTGACTAGCAGCGCCCTAAATCAACGAGGGAAATGGTGCCCCCATACGGGCCCTTAGTCTAGTGTCACTACCGGCATTGTCCTGTTTCTCTTTGCAGGGCTTCAGGTCGTTAGTGCTGCAGACTTCAAGGCCAAGCAGAGGAAGAGCGCTTCTGTTTCCTGCAGGTAGGGGGACTTCCTGGGCCCTCTATTGCAGGGGGATATCAGAAGAGACTCTGCCCTCCCTGCCCTAGATAAGTGCTGAAGAAGGCGGGCTGAGTCTTTGGAAACTGGGCCTGTGGCTGGTGAGAGAAGAAGGTAGAATTAAAAGGAAGAGTCCTGGGGCCTTCATGGAGGGCTTTTCAGGATCCCCGCTTCTTCTCCCAGCCACTATCCAGCCCCCCACCCATCCTACATTTTGGTGAGGGGGGGGTCTACGGATGGGATTTCTGGGGTAATGGTGGACTTGGGGCAGTGCTGTGCTGGGGCCCTCCCCTAGAGGGCGCAGTTTTCCCATATTCGCCTGGCGGAGCTCCTGTTGTTACCAGGCATTCAATCCCTCTTGCTTTTTATCTCCTAGGAAGAAGCAGCGGGAAAAACTTCAACATGGAAAACACCCCCCAGGAAAGCAAAGGAGGGGAGCAGGCCCCAGTGCAGAATGAAGAAGAAGCCCGCCCTTTGGGAGGTGGTGAAGGCCAGGAGCCTGGAGGAAATATGAGAGGGGATTGGGCTCAACCTGACCAAGATGTGAGAGAGGATATGCCCAATCGCCTTGTCAATAACATTGACATGATAGATGGGGATGCAGATGATATGGAAAGGTTCATGGAGGAGATGCGAGAGCTAAGGCGGAAAATTAGGGAGCTTCAGTTGAGATACAGTCTGCGCATTCTCATAGGTGACCCCCCTCACCATGACCATCATGATGAGTTTTGCCTTATGCCTTGAATGCTGAGGTTAAGAATCATAAACCCCCTGCTCCCCAAACTTGCATTTTCTTGATGTACCCTTTACTGTGAACCTTGTTCTGTCACTCTTCTGATTGGAAATTTTGTTTTGACTTAGGCTGTAAGTTTTTTTTCTGTCAGCAGGGGGGTTTCATTAACTTGCATGGAAAAATGCTTATTACATATTCTAAAGTTAATAAAGCAGTTTTAAAAGCAGTCTATAGGTAGACTATCTTATTTAAAGCCATGCATATTATTGAAAGCATTTTATGTTGCCAATTAGCTGATAATGGGGATGGGAATAATTGATAAATACTTGAGACACAATTGAAAGACACATCCACCTTATATTACCTCTGCATCTCTTACTTAGAATCACAAACTTGGTAATTACTACAGATACATTTATTTAAAGGTGGCCTATTCATCACTAAAATAAAGAAAATACATGCTTTTCAGGGCTATTCTGGGGGATCAAATGAAATAATGACCAGACTCTGACTCTGTCCACACAAACAAGGCCCCAGCCCTCTAGATGCCATTCATATTTGGGGAAGGGCCTGAGGAGGATGCCTGCCAGCAGGTGCATGGCTGCTCCATGGGTGACGCCTTTCTGTACCTTGTCCCCCTTTCCTGGATAACACTGTGACTGCTAGGCGTTCTTACCCTTCTGTTCCTTCCCCAGTGCTCCCACCACTGGTCCTCACCATTGCTGATGTGCTGGAGTCCTAAAGGTGATAAAGACTCGCTGATTTCTCTAAAACCCTCAGTGGTCTGAATCCCCATTTTGCCTTTTCAAAAATGTGGAGAATGCCTCTTCCTTCTTCAGGGTTTTTTTTTTTCTTTTAAAAAAAGATTTATTTATGCATGTAAGAGCTGGGGTACAGGCCACAGGTGTGGGGGTTGAGAGGATTTACCAGAGACAGTGGGGAACAGAACAGGCAGACTGACTGAAATACACTGCTGAGGGGAGAAGTGGGAGAGAGAGGAGAGGTCTGCTGCGCCATGTGGGTAGCTCCCTGGTCAGCGAGGGATTCAACTTATGCTGCAGAGGCTGAGGATAGCTTCACACTGATGTGCTTAACCCCTTGCACCATCAAGGAGGCCCTAGAGTTACTCTTAATCCAGGTAGGTTCTTCCCATGTGCTGCTCAGGGATCCAAAGAGCCCTTTAGGGCCTCCCCTGGTGGCGCAGCGGTTGAACGCTGGGCTGTGAAGCTGCCCACAGCCTCTGCAGCACCAGTTCAATCCCCAGCCGCCGGAGTCGAGGGTCCCACATGGCGCGCAGACATCTCCTGCCACGCCCACTGCTCCCCTCAGCAGTGTATTTCCAGTCTGCCTGTTCTGTTCCCCACTCTGGCTCTGGTGAATTCTCTCACCCTCCCGCACTTCTGACTGTACCCAGTGCTTGTATAAATAAATCTTTTTTTTTTTAGTTTATTTTTATTTTTTAAGATTTATTTATTTATTTATACAAGGACTGGGTACAGTCAGAAGCGCGGGAGGGTGAGAGAATTCACCAGAGCCAGAGCAGGGAGCAGAGCAGGCAGAAGGACCGAAGTACACTGCTGAGGGGAGCAGCGGGTGGCAGGAGAGGTCTGCGCGCCATGTGGGACCCTCCTCAGCCGGGGAACAGCCGGGGATCAAACCGGCATTGCAGAGGCTGCGGGCAGCTTCGCAACCCAGAGCTCAACCGCTGCGCCCCCGGGGAGGCCCAATAAATAAATCTTATAAAGAAAAAAAAACAAAGAGCCCTTTACAGTTTTTTCTCAGACTTCATTCCTCACTCACCTTTCCCTAGATAAATCTATCCCTCTTGATAGTATGTTCTGAATTGGACTATCCTTTCCATCCTCTGATGGATATGGCCTCATTTCCTTGACTCTTCATTTTCTATGCAGACACTGCTACATGTTCCACTCTGCACATACCCGTATTGTAGGGTGACTGTGTCCTCATGTGGTACTTTGACCCCCACCACATCCCCCCAGCAGTCCTCAGCAGTCTCTACTCACACTAACCTACATGGACCCAAAGCAATTTCTCTCTTGTTTTGCTTGAGATTTTCTGTGCCCAATAAACTAGTAATCACAGATCAATGGCAAACATTGGCCAAAACAGAGGACTGGGTAGGTGGATTAAAACATTTTAATTTTTAAAACATTTTCCACCCAGTCGTGGCTAGAGCACCACCCCATAATCAGTGCTCCCCAACTAGACCACCTTTTTCATAGTAAGTTTTAACGGCTCATTTCTCCTGGTACCCTTAGGGCTTAGCATGGGGTTTGTATGATGTAGGTCACAATAGTTTGCTATAGCTGAGTCGAGAGTCCTGCAATCTGAATCCAGGCTTCCCTCTGATCATCTGTGGGCAAATTGCTTCCCTGTAGACTACCCCTTGCAGTTGTAAAAGGGACACAACAGAGAAAGCATTAAACACAAATGTGACATGGACTTTTTGCAATGTATGTCAGTGTTTATCATGTGCTATAAAGACCGGCTCTGTATCAGAACTCTCAGAAAAACTGGCCAATGATCCAGGAAGCTGTTTTAATCCATAACCACTACATCAGACATCTCTGATGTGCAGAAGCTGACTTTAGATCAAATTGGGGCATATGAATCCTGTAAACACACTTTTTAAGGCCTTGATTAATCTTTACACAGGCATTGTTTTCTTTGTAGGGTGTGGCTTTTTAAAAGAAGCAACTGTCTTATTTTTATGCTGTTAACTTTAGAGCACAGGTTCCAACCTTGGATGCAGATTTGAATTATTTGAGATTTAAAGTGGCGCTTAGGACCCACTCCCCATCGATTTAATCAGACTCATTAGAAGTGAGATTAAGGGACTATTTCATTGTAACAGCTCCCACAATGATTCCAGTATACATGATGAGAGTTCAAGTGGATATAAGCTGTGACTGAAATATCTTTGGTTTATTTTCTTTGTACTATTCTTAATTGACTGTCACCTTAAACAAGTCATTTCACTTATCTAGAATATATATCTAAATATTCTAGAATATTTAAAAGACAAGAGGAGGAATCATCAAAGAGGAATCATTACACCACAACATTAACTCAGGTGATCGTTTTAAGGTGGTTTGTGCCGGTGTTCCTTCAAGTCTGTGAGTCCATGAAATTAAAACTGAGTAATATTCTAATGACTATATATATATATATATATATATATATATATATATACACATCTCATATATTATTTATTCATGCATCTCTCCGTGGACACTTGTGTTGCTTCTCCTTTTTTCCTATTGTGAATAATGCTGTTGTGGACATGGGGACACAAATATCTGTTTAAGCCTCTGCTCTCAATTCCTTGGGGTATATACTCAGAAGAATTGTTAGAACAGGGCCTCCCCTGGTGGCGCAGCAGTTGAGCGCTGGGCCACAAAGCTGCCCACTGCCTCTGCAGCGCCAGTTCGTTCCCCAGCCGCCCACGAGGGTCCCACAAAAAAAAAATTGTTAGAACACAGGGTAATTTTATTAGATTTTAAAGAAACATCATAATATATTCCACAGCATCGACACCATTTTATATTCCCACCAGCAGTGTACAAGTGTTTTAAAGTAATATTGGGTATGAAGTTATATCTCAAATGATAAGGATTCTCATTTCCCTATTAATTAGTGATGCTGAAATTCTTTTTATATGCTTTAGCCATTTATATATCTTCTTGAAAAATATAATTTCAAGTTATTTGCCCATTTTGATAGGGTTCTTTTTTTGTTATTGAATAGTAGAAATTCCATCACACCTTTAGAACTTCATTTCTTGCATTTTGCAAGATAGGCTGAGGAATTTCCAAATCTTTGAGTTGTTTCCTTTTAGTTTAACAATTCTTTTTTCCATCATTTCTCTCTAATCACACATTACTACAAGTATTCAGCAGGAACCAAGCTTATCCTCCAACACTTGCTTGGAAATTTCCTCAGCTAAATATCCAATTTTGTTGCATACAAGCTCTACCTTCCATAAGACACTGGAGTATGAACACACTTCAGTCAAGTTTATTTGCCACTCAATAACAAGGATTGCCTTTCACTGCTGTACAATAGCATGTTTCTCATTTCGAACTGAGACTTCACAGAATTGTATTTACTGTCCATATTTATCCCAAATTCTGTACTTGCTAATTTATGTATTCTGTAATAAGATGGAAACTTCATTTCCAGCATTCTTATTTCCTTTCTGAGACCTCATCACAGTTGAGTTTAATAATCCCTTCAAGGCAATATTAACTTTTTCTAACATACTTCAACATGTGAATTTGGGTGGGATACAAACGTTCGGTCTATAGTGCCAATTTAAGTTTCTTTTTAAACATTTATTTATATATGTACACAAGAGCTGGAGTACAGGCCAGAGGTGTGTGTGTGTGTAGGAGGTGGTGAGAGGATTCACCAGAGACAGAGTGGGGAACAGAAGAGGCAGACTGACTGAAATACACTGCTGAGAGGAGTAGTGGGCGAGACAGGAGAGGTCTGCCTCACCATGTGGGTTGCTCCCTGGCTGGCCTGGGGATCAAACTCGTGCTGCAGCTGCTGCGGACAGCTTCATAGGTTGCGTCTTAACCCCTTGCACCACAGGGAGGCCCCCAATTTAAGTTTTTATTGTTGTTGTGGCCTATGCTTTGGGTGTTACAGTCAAGAAATCATTGCCATATTCAATGGCTAACGATTCTCCCAGTTTTTTCTTCAAAGATTTTCAAAGTTTTAGTTCTTACATTCAGATTTTTTTACCTATTGTGAGTTAATTTTTGTAATTGGGGTTAAGGGTCCTACTTCATTTTTTTGCGTGTCAATATTCAGTTTCCCCAGAACCATTTGTTTAAAAAGATTCTTTTCCCAATTAAATAGAAAATAACTGGAATGAAAAATTCACTAGATCACCTCAAGGATTTGAACTGGCTGAAGAAAAAAAAAATCAGTGAACTTGAAGACTGTAAATACTACAAGTAAATGTGATTTATTTGAAGAATAGTGATATTTGAACCTAGGGAACAAAAATAAAGAAACCATTCACAATATGGCAGAATAGGAGGTTCTGATAATCATGTCCCCTCAATTCAACTACAGAAAAAATAAATTTTCCTTGCAGAAATTATCACCAGTTCAACACCAGCAACAGGAAACCAAAATATAAATAGCTTTCTCGAAGGTTCATGGTGGGGCAGAGCAGTAAATGGTATTGGGGTTTTTGATAAGGCAGCAAACATATCAGCTGGCCTAGAAAGTTAGGGGTCAGGTACAGATCTTGAGCAGGAAATCTTATTCAGTGAGCAGGGAGTTTAGACCTCGTCTATAAGTCCTGGGACTTAAATTCAGTTGTGGAAAATTGGCTGTTGGCTGCATGGTCAGGGGAGTCCCTTTTCCTTCCTCTCCAGGGACTGCTGAGAGAGATCAGCTGCACGTTTTATGCCAAGAGAATTTTCACCCTCCACCAAATACTGCACACTTCACACCAAGTTAGCATTACCAGTGCTAAGGCTGGTGCTAAGTAAGCTTCAGGTGCCCTAGACCAGGGCCTGCCCCACGTGCTTGGTGTCCCACACTATGGTCTGCACCAAGCTCTGTGTTCCCTAAGCCAAGGTCCTCACACCCTGTCACAGGGGCAGGAGTGGTAAGGAAGTAGCACCCTGGAATTTGGGCTCCAAAAACAGTGAACAGCTTTTGCTTTACAAAGCAAAGCAAGAAGGAGGAGTATAGATAGTTCTGATGAGATTAACCCTCCCTCTCCACCAGACTGATAATGAATCCTTGGACTTCAGCATTCCCTCCCTTCCTCCCTTAGCAGCCACCAAGTTGAACAAATACGATAAACAAAATCAAAGCAAATAAGGCAACACACATACCTAGAAGACAAGGACCGTCTGAACACAAGATGGAAAGGCTGAAAGAGATGAATAGAAGCCCAGAAAAGATGTAAAGGACACAGAATTTGACTACCTAAAAAAAGATATTAGTATACATGCTGCTAAAGCAAACACTAAATTTTATAAAAACAATTTTAAGAAAGCTCAATGAACTTCTGGAAGGATTTGCAAATACAGAAAGGCAGTAGCAGCATCTCAGGAAAGATACAGAAACAAAAAGTCCTTCATTAAGAGACATAGAAATTTTTTAAAAACACAAAAAGAGACACTAAATGGAATGAAAATGAATATGGACACAAGCTAGCTGAATGGAGAATTTTGGAAACAGATGATACAAATGCAGAACTGACACCAGTGAAAGAAGAAATAAGATTTAGAAAAAAGATGAAGAACTTTAAGAAATATCAGACTCCATTAGGAGATGAAACATAAAAGATAATGGGTCTTCGAGAGGTGGGAGAGAGAGAGAGAGTGAGAGAGAGTAAGAGAGAAAGAGGAGAGAGAGAGGAGAGAGAGAGAGAGAGAGAGAGAGAGAGGAGAGAGAGAGAGAAACAGAAACCCTAGGGGCCTCCCTGGTGGCACAGATGGTTGAGCGCCACACTGTGAAGCTGTCCCAGGCCTCTGCAGCACAAGTTCTATCCCGGCCGGCCAGGGAGATACCCATATGGCGCATCAGACCTCTCCTGCCTTGCCCGCTGCTCCCCTCGGCAGTGTATTTCGTCAGTCTGCCTGTTCTGCTCCCCACTCTGTCTCTGGTGAATCCTCTCACCCTCCGGTGCATCTGGCCTGTACCCTGGTTCTTGTGTAAAAATAAAAATAAATAAATCTTTAAAAAAAAAAAGAAACAGAAACCTTATTCAAAGAAATAATTGTTGAGAACTTCCCAAAACTAAGGAAAGTATTGAACTTGGAAGTCCAAGAAGCTAGAATAACACTCAAATTTCTCAACGCAAAATAACCTTCACCAAAACACATCATTATTAAATTACCAAAAATCAACAATAAAGAAAAAATATTAAAGACTGCTACAGGAGAAAATGTGACATACAAAGTCACCTTGATTAGACTGCAATCAGTAAATGCAGTCAAGGATGGAAGAGAGTAGAATGATGTATTTATAATTCTAAATAATAAAAAATGTTAACCAAGAATAATTTATCCTGTAAAATGACCTTCAGTACTGAGGCGATTTTTATTGTTTAAACCAACTATGTTTGTAGTACTTTATTATAGCATCGATAAAAAAAATTAATGCAGACAGAATAAGTGTATATTTGTTTGTAACTCTACTCTTCTATTTGATTTAAAAGAAAACTAAAAAGCAATAATTATAAGACAGTATTTATGGGTTTATGTGGTAAAAGATGTACTTTCTATGACAACAATAGCACTAAGAAGGAAGGAGGGAATGGCACTATATTAGAACAAACTTTTTGTATGCCATTAAAATTAATTTAGAATAGATAAATAATAGATTGTTTTAAGTTAAGACATTAATTTTAGTCCCTAGGGCAACCATTAAGAAAATTTTTTTTTTTTTTGGTTTATTTATTTATTTATACAAGCACTGGGTACAGTCAGAAGCGCGCGAGGGTGAGAGAATTCACCAGAGCCAGAGCGGGGAGCAGAGCAGACAGAAGGACCGAAGTACACTGCTGAGGGAGCAGCGGCGGCAGGAGAGGTCTGCGCGCCATGTGGGACCCTCCTCCGGTGGCCGGGGAGCAGCCGGGGATCGAACCGGCGCCTCAGAGGCCGCGGGCAGCTTCACAACCCAGCGCTCAACCGCTGCGCCACCGGGGAGGCCCAAGAAAATATTTTTAAAATCTTAAAAAAAAGGGCCTCCCTGGTGAGGCAAGGGGTTAAATCTCAGCACTATGAAGCTATTGGCAGCCACTACATCACAAGTTCGATCCCTGGCCCAGGAGGTGACACACATGGTGCAGCAGACCTCTCCTGTCTCACCCACTGCTCCCCTCAGCAGTGTATTTCAGTCAGTCCACCTGTTCTGCTCCCCATTCTGTCTCTGGTGAATCCTTTCACCACCCCACACCTCTGGCCTACACCCCAGCTCTTGTATGCAAAAATAAATAAATCTTTAAATAAATCTTGAAAAGAAACAAGAAGATTTGGGGCCTCCCCGGTGGCGCAGCGGTTGGGTGCTGGGTTGTGAAGCTGCCCGCAGCCTCTGCAGCGCTGGTTCGATCGCATGGCGCTTAAACCTCTCCTGCCGCCCGCTGCTCCCCTCAGCAGTGTACTTCAGTCCTTCTGCCTGCTCTGCTCCCCACTCTGGCTCTGGTGAATTCTCTCACCTTCCCGTGCTTCTGACTGTACCCAGTGCTTGTATAAATAAATAAATAAATCTTAAAATGGCTGAGTAATATTCTAAAAAAAAAAAAAAAAAAAAAGAAAGAAGCAAGAAGATTTGGGCCGCCCTGGTGACGCAGGCGGTTGATCGCCACACTGTGAAGCTGCCCACAGCCCCTGCAGTGCGGGTTCGATGCCGGCCGGCTGATGGGAATCCCACATGGCACAGCAGACCTCTCCTGTCTTGCCCACTGCTCCCCTGAGCAGTGTATTTCATCAGTCTGCCTGTTCTGTTCCCCGCTCTGTCTCTGGTGAATCCTCTCACCTTCCCACACATCTGGCCTGTACCCTGGTTCTTGTATAAATAAATAAATCTTTTAAAAAAAAAGAAACAGGAAAATTAAAACGGCATGCTAAAATATCTTTTTAGAAGAATACAATAGTGAGGAAAAAGAAATACATGGAAAGTGAACAGCAAGGTGACAAATGTAAAACCTACCTTATTCACTATTATATTAAATGGAAATTGATTAAACACACCATTCAAAGGGCAAAAATTAGCAGAAATAGGAAAAAGTATGATACAACTGTATATTATCTATGAGACAAATATTTTCAATTCAGAGAAACAAAAGGAATGAAAGTGAAAAGGTGAGAGAATGTATAGCATGCAAGGATAATGAAGATGAGTGACTATTCTAATATCAGACAAAATACACTTTAAGACAAAACATGTTACGAGAACAGGAAGATACTTTATAATGATAAAAGGTCAGTCCTTCAGGTGTAATAAAAGCACATGTGAATAACAAAATGCATAAAGTTAGAACTGACAGAGTAGGAGAGATGGACAATTTGACAATAATAACTGGAGACTTCAAAACAACAATTTCAAACATGGATGGACTACATAGGAAGAAAATCAACAAGGAAATAGAAGACTAAAACAAAACTACAAACCAACTTGAATAACAGATATCTATAAAATATTCCTAGTAACATCAGAATATACATTCTTATCAAACATCCATGGAACATTTCCTGGAAAGATCATATACTAGGCCATAATATAATCCCATATAAATTTAAAAGGATTGAAATTTAAAAGGACATTCCTCTGATCATAATGGAGTTAAGTTAGTAATGGACAACATAAAGGAATTTGGAAAACCTGCAAATACGTAAGCAATATACTTCCACTTAACCAGAAGTTTGAGAGGAATGAATCACATCCAAGACTATAGACTGTAAAGGGATTATGATGTAACACCATGAACAAGTATACGACAGCAAATAAGACAAGACAGACAGATAGAAATGAAATGAAATGGAAAATCCAACAAAGACGCAAACAACCAAAACTGACAAAAAGACAAAAGAAATATAACATCATTGAAAATGGCAAAGTATGGAACTCAAGGAATTTATACATTTCCCAAAGCAATTAATGAACTGGCAAAAATGATAGAAACGACTTTTGTCGCATTCTGAAGTCTAGTAAAAAATTATAACAACCAAAGGGAACGAAAGAAGAAAGTAGCTCTGGCTTTGTGGTTAAGAAATTTAAAACTGCCTGTCCAACATCCGTCATATCCCAGACTGGCAGTGGATGACAGCTTGCTTCTCTGGTTCGCATTGCCAGAGTGAGCAGGAGAAATTTGGATCTGGTTCTCATAAAATTGTGGTTGCAGGTCTTGGTCTGTCTGGCAGTGACCTCAAGAACCAGCATAAAGACTTCTTTGTCACACCAGACTAAGAGCATTCCCAGGACTGGGACTGGGGCAATGCACTGGGTGACTTTTGCCAAAAGCTTTGAAAGTCGCAGATATTGGCCAAAGAAGCCTGGCACAAAGTCCGACTGAGAAGCCATGGAAGGAATATTTGAGGAGAAGAGATATATGGGGGAGCAAATATATTTTAAAGTTCATATAAAATGGGTAATCAGGAAGTTTATGTGTATGCCCAGGGTGGGACAGAAACTCAGAAAAGGCCAGAGAAGACGCTCAGCATTCACTCTTCGCCAGCCTTCAGTACTGCATAAGCAGAAAGTAAGCATCATGAAAGTGCTCCAATTCAGAGTTCATAGGAAAATACTGGGAAAATACTTCTGTTTCTTTTCATCTTTTGTTGGCTATAGGCATTTAAAGTTACTCCATTCAAACACCGGTTCATCCCTGAGCAAGTGCAATGAGTCTTGAGTGGTCACACATAGCAAGTAATATAGAATTTATAAAAGTCTATTTTTTTTATATTTCTTACATCATTTTTCATTTTCGCACAATGTATGCATTTTCATCTTGGTTATAGTCCCCATACAATTCCCACCACCCTTGTTTTGACCCTACTCCCTTCTCTCCCCCCTGTAGCGTGTCTCTGGTTTATAGTTGGTTGTTTATTTTGATTTTTACTTTATTATAATTAGTCTTTTTCCTGGTCCCTTATTTGGGTTATCTAAATTTCCTGTTTTTAAAAGTCACTAAACAGGGCCTCCATGGTGGCACAGGTGGTTGAGTGCAGCACTGTGAAGCTGTCTGCAGCCTCTGCAGTGTGGGTTAGATCCCTGATGGCCAGGGAGATACCTACATGGCACAGCAGACCTCTCCTGTCTCTCCTGCTGCTCCCCTCAGCAGTTTATTTCAGTCAGTCTGCCTGTTCTGTTCCCCACTCTGTCTCTGGTGAATCTTCTCACCCTCCCGCACATCTGGCCTATACCCTGGTTCTTATATGAATAAATAAATCTTAAAACAAACTACAACAACAACAACAAAGAAACAGAATTTTTTTTTTTAAAAAGTCACTAAACAAGCAGATAATAATCAATAATAGAGAGTAACAACAAGTCCCAGGAAGTAGGAGGATCTGATTTCTAAAGTTGACACTTTCTAATATTCATAGGATCAGATTCTAACACAAATTTCTGAGGCATATAAAGAAACAAGAAAGTGTATTTGTTCATAGGGAAAAAAAATCATTAGAAATGGAGCATGAGAAAGATCGAGTACTGGCTAACTAGACAAGATTTTGAATTAACCAATTTAAAAATGCTCAAAGAGCTGGGCCTCCCCTGGTGGCACAGCAGTTGAGTGCTGGGCTGCGAGGCTGCCCTCAGCCTCTGCAGCACTGGTTCGTTCCCCGGCCGCCAGCGAGGGTCCCACAAAAAAAAAAAAAAATGCTCAAAGAGCTAAAGAAAATCATGGATAAAGACTCAAATAAATGAAGAGGAGAATGCCTCACCAAATACAGAATATCAGTAGAGATAAATGGAAAGACAGAAATTAGTAAAAAGGATCCAAATAGGAATTCTGGAAATGAAAAGTATAAAACGAATAAAAAACTCACTAGAGGGGAGTAACAGCATGTTTGAGCAGGCATAAGAGTCAATTACGATTATCTAGTCTGAGGAACAGAAGTGAAAAGATGGAAGAAAAATGAATACGAGAAACATGTGAGCTGCCACACGGGGAAGCACATAGCTTATGAATGATGGGGGTGTCAGCGGGAGGAGAGAGAGGAAGGGAAGGAAGATTTTTGGAGACATAATGACTGAAATTACACAAAGTTAAAGGGAATATACTAAACTGCATATCCAAGAAAATCAATTAGAAGGCCTCCCTGCTGGCCTAGGGGTTAAGTCTCAGCACTACCACCTGAAGGCCCACCATGATGGCATGAGTTTGCTCCCAGGCCAGGGAGCTACCCACATGGCACGGCAGACCTCTCCTGTCTTGCCTGCTGCTCCCCTCAGCAGTGTATTTCGGTCCTTCTGCCTTTTCTGCTCCACGCTCTGTCTCTGGTGAATCCTCTCACCCTCCACACCTCTGGCCTAAACCCCAGTTCTTCTACACAAAATAAATAAAAATCTTACAGTAAAGGAATAATTCTTTTAAAAAGAAAGTCAATTAACAGCAATTAGGATGACCTCAAAGGAAAGACCTCAAAGGCACTACACTGGAGCAACTATAATGTTGGCAATTTTCTAGTTTTTTAGCTGAGTGGTCCTTTCCCAAGTGTGAAAGTGGAGAAAAAGGGAGAGGGAACCCGCGGACTGAGAGGAGCAGAGGCCCAGGCCCACCACTCCAGGAGGCTGCTCGGCTTCCGGGCGGGCACCACCACCTGGGCTCTAGGGACTCGAGTCTGTCTGGAAAGCGGCTGCGGGCTCAGTTGCCCAGCGCACCGGGCCAAGCCGGGTACCAGCCTGTGCTCGGCCGGCACACCCGAGACACGGGGCGTCCCGGAGGGGTGCCGCGCCAGGTGCCAGGCCCCGATGCGCCAGGTACAGCACCTGCCGGCGGGGCGGGAGCCCGCCCCAGCCCCTCTCTGCGCGACTCCGGGTTAGCGCCTCCGGTCCCGCCCGCCACGCAGGGGCCCCGTCCCCGGGGATGCGTGAGCCGGCCAGGGCCAGGGCCTGGGCGAGCGCGGGGTGGGGGGCCGAGCTCGGGTGACGCGGCGCTCACGTGGCCGGCTGGGCGCCGACGTGGGCAGCAGCCCCCGCGCCGCCCGCCTGCCCTGCGGTCGCGTCCCGGTGCGGTCCGCTCCCGTCGCCCGCGCGGAACCGGCTCCGGGAGCTGCCCGGGCGGCGGGCGGGGGCGAGCGGGCTTCGGCGAGCCCGAGGAGGCGCAGGCCTGCCCGGGCCCCGCAGGTCAGTGCGAAGGTGAGCGCTGCCCGCGCCAGGGGCAGGGGTGGCGGTGGACAAGGGTAGGACCCGGGAGCGGGGAGGGGGGGTGAGGACGCCTGGGCACCAGTGAGGAGGGGACCCGGCGCGGGAGAGGCCGATGGGGAGGGAGGACCCCGAAAAGGACCCTCCTGCTGCCTTGACGACCCTCCCCTGCGCCCCATCCGCTTCCCAGCCTGAAATGGGGGGGCGCCCCCGCAGTGCGACAGTGAAACGCAGACACCTTCCGGAAAGAATCTCCCTCACGTTCTGTGCCTCTGAGCAAAGGCTGACCTCCAGGAAAAGGGGGTGGGGGGAGGGGGCTGCCTGCACACAAGCGGGAGACCCCCAGTGGTTGGGAAAGCAGCCTGGTCTGGCTGCAGAGGCCTGAGAAGTAATGGCGGCTGGGATGCTGGGGAGGTAGGGGAGGGAAACGTCTGCTGAAGAGCACCGGGTTCAGAGAAGGGACCCCAGTTCTCCGAGGACACAGCCCCTGCCCCCTGTCTCCCGTAGGTCTGCCTGCCTGTTTCCAGCACTCTGCAAGGCTAGAAGGACTAGCAACCTGTCCAGAGTCCCTGCAGGTCAGTGCAGGGGTGGGGTCACTGGGCCGAGGCGGGGAGGGGGGAGTGGGGAGGGCAAGGCTTGGGCAGAACTGCAGGGCCTCACTGCCCATCCCCCAAACCACACAGCCCCACCACGCAGAAGGGTGGTCCAGAAGCTGCAGGGCCTGCCAGGGGAGGGTTGGCTCACGTGTGGGAAGAATGGTGGGGTCCGGGGTGGGCAGAGGCACACTTGGAGGGCCAGGCCAGGCCAGGCCAGGGAACCCTGACAGGGGAGAGAGGAGATTGCTGTGGGTCCCTGCATTCCACCCCAAGCCCTCAGTCTCCCTTGTCTCCTCCTTCCCCCTAATCCCCCATCCCCACCCCCCACCCCCCAGGACAGGAACAGGAGGGGAAATCTCAGCATGGAAAAGCTCTGCACTGAGAACGAAGGGAAGCAGGAAAGCGGGGGAAAGCCCGAAGATGAAGTGGAGCCTGAAGATGGAGACAAGTCTGAGGAGGACGAAATGCCGCACATAAAGAGGAACCCAGAACACCGCAAGCGCCAGGATGAGGGACAGGCAGAGGATGGGGGACAGTCAGAAGAGGAGGGAAAGCAGAAGCAGCAGGGCAAGTCGGAGGATGAGGGAAACGCGCACGGGGAGGGCGAGCCCGAAGCCCAGGGCCAGCCCGAGGGTGCGCTGCGGGCTGCTGAGAAGCGCCCGGCCGAGGATTACGTGCCCCGGAAAGCCAAAAGGAAAACGGACAGGGGGACGGAGGATTCCCCCAAGGACTGTCAGGAGAACGTGCAGGAGAGGCCTGCGGGCGGTGAGGAGGTGATGAGAGAATGTGGAGATGTGTCCCGGGCTCAGGAAGAGCTGAGGAAAAAGCAGAAAACGGGGGCTTTCATTGGATGCAAAGAGATGTGCAGGATCCTTTTGCCCCAAGGGGCCAACGGGGTGTCAGGGGAGTGCGGGGCGGAGGTAGGGGCCAAAGGGGCTTACATGATATCCCCTATCTTTAATACCTTTGGCTTCGATTCTGGTGTCGCTAATGAGAATATTGCTGACCCCGCTTGCCCTGGCAGGCATTTGCCAGGCTATGTGCTTTAACCTCGTGCTGATCCTTCGCGTTAGGTGTCACTCTTGTTACCAGCAGCCTTCTGACCCAGCTAGAGTGCTCTATCAGTAGGGGAGTTTTCACCCATGTGCATGGAAGAGATGTTCATGGTGCATTGTAAAATAACAATAAAACAGTTTTCAGAACCGCATATACAGCATCTGCCCATTTTTGTAAAAATATATTTTGCATAATGTGTTTGTGCTCAGAGAAGACTCTGGAAGTGAATCCAGTCACCTGGTAATTAGTTACCTCTATGCCACTCCTCTGTGGGCATGGCCATCCCCATGGTTGCCCCTAGCTGCAAGGATGTCATGGCCACGCCGCCCCTTCTCCCTGATCCTCTACTATGCTGCGGCTCCCACCGTATGTGATTCTTGTTTTCCCTTTGCTCACTCATCCCCACTTTTTCCCAAAAGATATAGATGATTTTACAATTCCATAGGCTTAGTTTAAGAATCAATAAACAAAATTTACAGTATCATTATGTATAAATATTGTTCACTGCAGACTAATGTGATTAGAATTGTAGAAAAAGAAATGCAATTTTATGTTAAAAATAATTAAAACCAGAAAACAATACATGATAAACAAGCTGTCTAGTGAGTTTCTAAGGTCATTGAAGATACTTAAAATTATTGTTGCCAGAACATACAATAATAGGTAAAACTCACCTTACCTTGGGGACACAATCGCTAGACAAGTCAACCTGACAGTTACAGCAGATTCATTGCTACCAGGTCAGTGCTGTCATCTATGAAATGAGGCTGATACTTGTATCACAGGACCGCTGAGTGCATCAGGGGAGGTATGCAATATGTGAGCTGTTTTGTGCCCTGGCTCCCACCAGACACTTTGTCCCCACACCACTTCCATGAAGTAGCAGATACCTGGATGGAATCAGCCTCTTGGAAGAGAACTGAGGGGGGTCTTACTGTGCCCAGGAACAAGTCCAGGCAGCTGAGAGATGGATGTCATTCTCGACTGGGTATTGCCATGTCTTCTGGACACTGTGCCCCATTTCCTTGGCCCTATACCCATTGCCTAATGAACTGGAGACCTTAAGGTACCAAAGCCCTATCAGTTTCTCTGGAACCAATGTGCATTCACCCTTGACCTTTATAGAAGTATTGATATCACCACCTGTGTGCGGTTACCCAGGTACCTGTGAGTATCCTCCTAGTGCAATAGTGTACTCAGGCATTTTTTTTTTCCAGCAAAGTAATCATGTGTATGTTGTTGGTTCATGTGTCTTTGCATATATAAATATCCTTGACAAATTCAGATATGGTAGCTTACACCAGGAAAACATTCTGTAAAATAGAGGCTGTGTTATTCTCACAGGTTAATATCTCCTCTGTAGACTCCCTTTCCTAGATTGCATTCACTGCTAGGAAACTCTTGTCGGGTCCCACTTGAGCAGTTCATCAGAACCATCTACACATTTGATGTTTAGATCCTTATTAGTGAACAGGTGGTGCATGGATCAGCTGCATCAGCGTTACCTGAGAGCTAATTAGAAATGCAGAATCTCAGACACTACAGACCTACTGACTTCATTTTAACAAGATCCCCGGGTGATTCCTATGCACATTGAAATTTGAGAAGCACTGGCTTAGAGTGCAAGTTTTCAGGCTCCCCACTTCACATAAAATATGGGCTTCAAAGGATAAATCCATGCACGAATGAGATACACATCACAGATTATTAAATAGACCAGTATTTGTCAAACTGCCATTGCCCCTCCCTCCCGTGAATTAGTAGGTCTTGAAATCAATTCAATGACCAAGACTTACAATTTGTCATGAAATAAGTTACAATAGAGTCAAATAATGCCAAATCAAATATCAAGCTACACTGCAGGTGGTGAGGGTGAGTATTGCTCTGTGAAATTTGTGTTTCACAAATTTCTATTTCAGCTACGTTTGTATGTGTGCATGTATGTATGCGTACCATGAATTGTGATTTAAAAAAAATCTGGTTGTTCGCTGTGGTTTTATAAAATTGAGAACCACTACATTGAACTCTGCCTCTCACACTTATATCCCTACTGTCCAACACAGTACCTCATGAATAGTTGATACTTAATAAAAGTGTAAATACTAATGATAATTCAAGAACCACAAGTTTTTTTCCTGCTTTAGCCCCTGCCGACATAAATAACTTTAGACAAATACCGACAATTTTCTAGCAGGTACTTATATTCTAAAAGGATCAGGGAGTTATGGGCTTAACAGCCAAGAGGGACAATTCACAGCCAAGAGGAACAATTAGTAAAAAAATATATACTCAGCAGCACCAAGGAGAGCTCCTGGGCAAGCAAGTGTGGAACTTCTCAACTCCAGGAAGACAGGCTCTGCCTGTCTATTTAGTTAAACTAAATAAATGTGGAATCGGTGTTGTAGAGGAATTAATTGGAGTGATCTGTATATGTTAGAGGAACACAGCCTCATAGAACAGAAGTATGCCTACCAGGGTAGAACCCAGGTGTGGGGGCTGCCTTGGAAGGATAGCAAGTGAGCATATTCCTGCAGACAATCTTTTGACTTGACCTGAGGGAATCAAGATCTTGGATCTTAGAGACAACATATATCACATTGGTTTTATACTTGGACGCCATATTGTTTCTAGTTTTGAGAGGCATACCCAGAGCAAGAATAACATCTACAGTGGGTCCAGGTTATGGTAGAAGCTTCTCTGGCCTTTCTACCTCACGACACCACAGACCCAATTATACTGTATTCCTGTTGGGCAGAGTCTGTGGACTCTAACCAAGTCCCAATAGTAGAATTAAAATACACACCACTAGGGTTTTAGAGCAAAATCATGCCCTCTGCTCTTGGCAGCTACTTTCCATTCAAAAAGTTGCTCCTAGCTTGCTAATAGACCCTGGCAGAGACTTAACACCTGACCATGAGGTATTGATTTTCTGCACAAATCAAACACCCATTATGAACTTGTTTCTATGTACTCTGTTCAGTAATAGTTTGGTGTGAGCACCCATTATCTACCATTAATTGCAAATGAATTTAAAACACTTTGCCTGAGTGAGTCAAGAAGTCACAAATAAATTACAGGCTACCTACTCCTGCTATATCATTGTCTCTTAAGAAACATATATGAACACATGGGGAGTTCCTCAGGGCTAGTTAAAAAAAGAGGATAAAGCAATGGTCCAGTTCATGGATGTATCTTCTTGGTGTGTTGATAGTGCAAGTGGGGGGCTGCTGCATTATAGCCCCACTTATGAATGACTCAAAAATACAGTGGGAAAGAGACATGTTACCAGTGGGTAGAATTTTATGTGGTCCATAGGGTTGTCCTCTTTGTCTGCAACCCATCATGACTGTAGGTGTGGATCTACTCTGGCTCACATGCAATGATTAAAAAAATCCCTTTGTGCATGCTCACCTTTGAGGTCACTGAGTTGATCTTCCATTCAGCCTATTCTACTTGCATGGCTTTCTTCATAATTTTTTAAAAGATTTATTTATTTATTTATACAAGCACTGGGTACAGTCAGAAGCGTGGGAGGGTGAGAGAATTCACCAGAGCCAGAGCGGCGAACAGAACAGGCAGACTGGAAATACACTGCTGAGGGGAGCAGCGGGCGTGGCAGGAGAGGTCTGTCGCGCCATGTGGGACCCTCACCGGTGGCCGGGGATCGAACTGGCACTGCAGAGGCTGTGGGCAGCTTCACAGTCCAGTGCTCAACCGCTGTGCCACCAGGGGAGGCCTTCTTCATAATTTTTTATCTTCTCTAATAATCTCTTTCCATCCTGCATCTCTGTTACTTTCTTAATTAAAGCTTCAATTTCTATTTTCTTCTCATTAATTTTATTGCTCTGGTCATTTACTTGTTTTTCTGAGGTTTTCTTACCTTGCTCTTTCCTGGCACAGAACCACTGCTTCATGAGCTCATACAGGGCACAAGGTGTCCCAGCATTCTCAGCATGATGCGTTCAACGTAGATACATGACTATCTTCCCAATTTCCTTTCACCAAAATCATCGCTCTTCTGGAGAGTACCCTTAGGCTTCAGATTCTGCATACTAAGTTACTGATGAAGTCAATTCCTTTCAGAGATAAGGAGTTATGTATTTTACAGCTTGCTTATCCCCCTGGTAGATCTCTGAACAAAGGTTCTGGAACTGACTGTGGAGACCATGGAAGGTTTCTTTCTGAATAACACCTTTTTGGTAGGATTTGAGTCCTCAGTGAAGGGGCAAAGTGCCTGAGGTTTTCTTACCTTGCTCTTTCCTGGCACAGAACCACTGCTTCATGAGCTCACACAAGGGCAGAAAGTGTCCCAGCATTCTCAGCATGATGCGTTAAATGTAGATTCTCTATTTTACAAGTGGAGGTTGGCCAGGAGGAGCCCCATTATCAACTGAACTCATCAAGGACTTAGTCTCACCAATAGGAAACTGGGATAAGGGTGAGAAACGCTGAAGCCTTGCTCCTTGGGTAAAGAAAGCTTTTGGACTGGGAGTTGGGGGAGAGGGAGTCCTTTGTTTGGGGCCATAACATTATGGAATTGTACCTCACTGAGCTTGGAGGTGGGAAGGAGCAGTCTTGATTCAGATAACACACTCATTGTTTTAAACATGTTTTTATAGATTTTCTTGAACAGCTGTTTTCTTATATACTCTTTCTCTTTAGGACCATTTCCAAAGGCTTTCAATGACTGCCATTGGGTCTTCAAGTAAACTTTTCATCACTTACTGAGGATCAGCTCAGCAGGGCTCTTCATGCTACCATGCCAAAAGTCAATCTTCCATTACTGCTCTTTTAAATCAAGTTTTATTGATTTTCCATTCATTTACCAATGTATATAATTTGGGGAGTCCAGCGTCACACCTCAACAAGTGCACATGCTTCACTAGGCCTCCACCAAAGTTCCAGTGCCAACACCATATCACCTTGCCCCCTCTTTCCCCTCCTCCCTCCCTCCCCCCACTTCCTCTCTGGTAATCACAATATTTTTCAGTCTAAGAGTTATTCTTGTTGTATTTTGCCATTTTGTTTTCTTTGGTTATTTATATTCCACAAATGAGTGAAACCACCAGTAATTTTCTTTCACTTTCTGACTTATTTCACTCGTGCATTCATTCACTCAAGATTCATTTATATTGTCCCCCAAAGGCACTATTTCATCTTTTTAAATAGCTGATAAGTATTCCATTACGTATACCACAATTTCTTGACCCATTCATCTCTCAATGGCATTTAGGTTGATTTCATGTTTTAGTTATTGTGAATAATGCTACTATGAATACAGGGGTGCATAAATCTTTTCATATTATTAAGATAAATACCTAGATGTGGTATTGCTGGATCAGCTGGCATTTCCATTTCTAGGTGTTTTTTTTTTTCCAAACAGCTTGACACATAAAAGCTTTTATTAATCCTCTCATGAAAAATCTTCACAATCACCACAGATATAGATAAAATCACTGCAGAATCTTTACTTTTTTTTTGCCAGCACCAACATTAGCCTTTGTAGTACCCCTGACTTCTTCCATTCTGCTCTTGTGTTCTTTTTGCTGTTTTCTTGAGGTTTTTTTTCATACAGGCTATGTCTTGCAAGTCTACGTTTGGGCTCATTTTTATTTTTTGTTAACTTCGAATTTTAATTATGTACATAAATAACAACATGAGAATGAGAAGTTCTAAGACTTATACGTTATCTTTAGATGAAAGGGTTTCAGGTTGGTCCACTTGTAGTACGGCATCATTCAAGTTAACAAAGAGTCCTAGTGTAGATTTTCCTGAAGAAGGAAGCCAATTTGCTACATTCAATAATGACTTCTCTGCTATTTTTTTCCTGTAAAAATACTGTTTTACTTTATGTAGTTTCCCATGTTTACCTGTAACTGATTAAAACAGGCAGAGAATGGAGTATTCTACTTATTTCCACATGAGTTCTTCATATTTCCTGGCTTTGAAAGTTTTCCTTCTACAAATATTTTATGACTATATACCCTAAGAAATATAGGCAATACACTCCTGGAAATCAACCTCATAGATGTATCTGGGGACTCAACTCCTATGGCAAAGGAAGCAAAAGCAAAAATAAACATGTGGGACTGCATCAAACTTTAAAGTGCTTTTGAACAGTGAATGAAACCATCACAAAAACAGAAAGGAAATCAATGAAGGCATCTGTACATCACACTTCTGACAAGAGATGAATTTCCAACCATGCTCAGCAAAACAAGTCAGAAAGAAACAGAAAAATACCGGATGGTCTCACTCATAGCAGGAATTTAGAAAACCTAAATAAAGAGACCAGGAAAAAGACTAATCAATACAAAGTAAAAATCAAAATCAACAAGCAACTATAAACCAGAGACACAAGAGCGGGGAGGGGCAGGGAAAGGAAGGACTAGAGTCAAAATAAGGGGGGTGGGAATTGTATGGGGAATATAACCAAAATGAAAATGCATACATTGTGCAAAGATGAAAAAAGATGTAAGAATTATATAAAATAAAATATTTAAATTAAATAGAAAAAAAGAACTTGTATAACTCAATAAACAATGGGCAAAAGATCTAGGTAGTTCATTATTTCTTCTTGGTGTCCCCCCCACCCCATTCTCTCTCCTCTTCTGGGATTTTGATTACATGTACATTAGACTTTTTTCCATAATGTATCATTAGTCACTTAATCTTTTCTGTATGTTCTATCATTTTACCTCCCTGTACCTGTACCTCAGTCTAGATACTTTCAATGATATATTTCACTTTGTTTCTCGATTTTGTGTAAATGGCTATCAAATACACCACTGATAATTAAGTTATATTTTCAATGACCAATTTCACTCCTGTGATTTTCTTATGGTTTCCGGATTTCTGATTTAATATTCCATCTTTTCATTTAATTTCATGAACATGTTCATAACAGTTTTCACTGTATGTTTTCTGGGCCTATTTTTTTTTTAAGATTTATTTATTTATTTATACAAACACTGGGTACAGTCAGAAGCGCAGGAGGGTGAGAGAATCCACCAGAGCCAGAGCGGGGAGCAGAAGAGGCAGACTGATGAAGTACAGTGCCGAGGGGAGCAGCGGGCATGGCAGGAGAGGTCTGCGCACCATGTGGGACCCATGCTGGCGGCCAGGGATGGAACCGGCACTGCAGAGGCTGCGGGCAGCTTCACAGGCACATTTTTTCAAGTAGGGATTAATTTTATTTAACTCCTGGCTTTGGAGCTGCACCTCTATTCCTAGAACATAGCCTTACATGATCTCAACTGAAATGCAAAGATGTTTATCGGGACCCTCCTTCTTTGGAACATGAATCCAATTTCTGTGTCCCAGCCTCCTGAGGTTGGTAAAAGCCCTACTCACTTCTCATTCTAATATTCTAAACTTTCCTATGAGCAAATGTCTCGAGGTAAAATGTATGCAATGCTGTGTTCGCCTCTGTGGGCTTCTCTTCTTTTCAGGATTTTGGTCACAATTCTTCAATGCCTCATTATCCTTCCAGTATCTTTAGACAGATCATTTTTTACCCAGATTTTCCAGTAGTCCTTGACGAAAGGGTTTGCTCTGAAACAACATACCCTTGGCTAGAAGCCTAATTTTTCTTGTTCTGCTAATTATTGAAGACTTCTTTCATAGTTGATGCCCTCTGGTGATCATTTAAATGGGAAACAAATGTCTGTGTACTCTTTCTAACTGCCTTTTTTAAAAAAGATTTGTTTATGCATACAAGAGCTGGGGTGAAGGCCAGAGGTGCAGTGGGTGAGAGGATTCACTGGAGACAGAGTAGGGAGCAGACAAAACAGGCGGATCTACTGAAATACACTGCCAAGGGGAGCAGCGGGCGAGGCAGGAGAGGTCTGCTGCGCCGTGTGGTTCACCTCCATGGCCAGAGATCAAACTCATGCTGCAGTGGCTGCAGATAGCTTGATAGTGCTGAGATTTAACCCCTTGCACCACTAGGAAGGCTCCCAGTCTGTCTAACTCCTGAGCAATCCACACATATAACTCCTCTTCAACTCTCCTTGTCATCAATTTTCCAAGTTTGTTCTTTCCAAATCCCTGAGAATGCAACCCTCCCATTTGCCATTTATGATGAATCAGGCTATCTCTCTTTCTATACCAAGTGAACAATGAGAATTGTCATCTAAATTCCTTCCCTTTGCCAGGAGGACTTCCCTTTGCCACTGACATTTATGTTTTCTCCTGAGTGTTGTTGCTACACAGTATCCCTCTACTTTAGATGGGTTCCAGCATGCCATACACATCCTTCTACAAGCCAGACCCACACTGTCAATGTTATATTCTCTAGTTATAGGGAATGTTCAATAAAGCCACAAATGTAGGTTGATAAAGAGGTGGCCAAGCAGTAGAAGGTATCTTGAGCGTCAGTATTTCCTGCTTGCAGTTTTCTTGTGTCTGCTAGTTACGGTTAGGTTTAGTCTGCTATGCATAATTGTCATCTTAAAATGGAATGTTGCTATGACATTTAATGTTATGATTTGATGTATACTTATTTGGATTCCATAATTAGCTGTTGGGTCCTTATCAGCACCAAGTTGCTACTCTTCAAATAAAAAAGTTGTCTTACTTCCTTTATCATTTCATTTCCATAAAACTTTCTAGTCTGATTAATGGCTATGATACAGTTTGGGGTCTCTAGGGACTGTAAACAGTTCAGAGTGTTTAGCTAATAACTCCCAGAACATCCTGGTATTCTCCTCTCCTTGATGTACAATCACCCTGAAAAGTGCCTGCAGATTCCACCGGGAAAGGTGTGACGGAAGATTCAGAGCATAGGCCAGTGGTTCCAGGTACTACCTGAGAGACCATGTCTTTCCCTCATTTGTGTAAGAAGTTAAGAAACCCCACAAAAACAACTCGAATTATGGTTTTCAGCAGACCCAGCCTATGTGGAGAGGGTCACCTTCCAGGAACCTTCGGAGAAGGGACACAGTCAGCATCTGGTGACACAGTAGGAAACAAGCTGGGATTAGTTTCCTGACCACATGTCCACCACTGATTTCCAGAGGATAAGGGGGAACCTTTGGTGTGGTCCATATTGGTTTGATTTCCCAGGACACAAAACAAGGTGAAGAAAGGTGGAGAATGATTCAATGGGAAGATGGGGCGATACCTGGCAAGTGAGTGAGAGTCATGTTAGTACTCACTGGTAATTGTGCCTGCAGCGAGAATGGGTATACTTATTCAGCTTTATTGAAATTGTTAGGAGGTAAAGGACATATTGTTCTGGAGGGCTAATTCCATCAGGACTGGGATTTGCTTGAGCTGCAGTCCTGAAATAAGAAAGGCACCTGCATGGTACTGACTTGTGGTAAAGTAGGAAACATACTAGGTGTGTTATTTAATAACAAGAATCTGAGGAGTTTTGGGTGATTTGTACCAGTCTGTCAGTTTTGTTTATTGATAACAGCAAGACTGATAATTTGTAAGTGGTCTTGGTGAACCTCTCCACTGAGTTTTGCAGCTGAGGTTGGCTACATTGCAAGAATGTGCTTACAAAACCAGCAGTGTGTGAGGATCCTAGGTTAAGATTCCATATGCTATTCTGATTCGAAAATATTTTGTGCACACATCAGTGGTTTCTGATCCAAAAGAAATGCATATTCCCAGGGCTCATATAAAGAGGGAGGAAAGCTGGAACTCATGCCACACTTTCCAGACCACTCGTTATGACACAGATTTTCAGCTATGATGTATATCCTTAATTCTGTTGCTATAATGCATTCTTTTCCCCCTTCACTAAACTGTAGATTTGACATGAGTCTTCTTAACAATGGAACTGGTTAGCTGTTGTTGGTATCACGCATCTGAGAAACCATACTATGTACACACTCATAGTACACCATACTATCACATGCCTTCCATTTGCCTTTGTTTATAGACATGATTTGTTCTTGACACAATTTCAGGTTCTCTTCAGCAGATACAGAAATCATTTTCTTTATTGATTCTCATTCCCAAAATATATTTTATATCTTAGAAAGGACTTCATACAGATGAACAACAGGCACATGAAAAGATGTTCAACATCACTTATCATCAGGAAAAAATGCAAATCAAAAACCACATTGACATACTACCTCACTCCAGTGAGAATGACCCATATCCAAAAAACAGAAAGAAAAAAATGTTGAGGGTATGAAGAAGAAGGAATCTTCATATACTGTTGGAGTGAATGTAGACTGGTCCAGCCCCTGTGGAAAACATTATGGAGCTTCCTCAGTATATTAAAAATAGATTTACCATTTGATCTAGAAATTCCACTCTTAGGTTTCTACCCAAAGAATGCAAAATCCCTAATTAAAAGGGATATATGCACTCTTATGTTCATTATAGCACTATTTATAATAGCAAAAGACAGAGCAGTGGATTAAGAACTTTTGTTATGGTAGACAACATGAATGGAACTGCAGAATATTATGCTAAGTAAAGTAAGTCAGAAAGAGAAAGACAAACACTGGATGATTTCACTTCTTTGTGGAATATAGAGAAACAAAACAAAGAAACGTACAAAAGGAAAAGAAAACAAACCCTAGACCTATGACTGCATATTTGAGGCTTTAGAGGGGGAGAAAAAGTAGGGATGGGAACAAAGGGGAGAGAAAGTGCCAGTGGTCTGTGGTAGGGGACTCTGGGTACCTTAATGGAGGGCATGGTGTGGTGAAATACATCTGAGGAGGTGTGAACCTATTCCCCTAAATAATATGCAGTGCTTTAAGGTAATGTTACTGCAATTTAAAAAAAAAAAAAAAGCAGGAAAGGACTCCTCCCCCAGAGTAAACACAGCAACTCTTTTCTTCCACTTACCTTATGGTTGACATTTAATATGACTGAAATCACAATCAAGAAAGATAAACTCATGTCATCTTCAGCAACATGGATAGAGCTGGAAGGGATTATGCTAAGCAAAATAGTTATGCTAAGTCAGGAGAAAGAAAAATATTGGATGATTTCACTTATAGGAGGAATATAGAGAAACCCAACAAAGAGTCAGGAAAAAAGACAAAACTTGCAGGCAAACTATAGATCTGAGGCATCCAGCAGGGGAGGATTAAGTAGAGGGGTCAAAACAGGGAAGGGAAGAGCACAAAGGATATGGCGGTGGTTTCGGATGACCTGGTGGTGGGAATTCTGTGGAGATGACACCTGAGGGGAGAATCAAATATTGTACAAAAATGAACAATGATGTTAGAAAAAAATAAAGCCACAATGCTAAAAAATAATATGACTGAGATCATAATTAATATGTCAGTGACCATTATTAGTATGGATCAGATTCACCTAGGAATCTTGTTAAAAATGGAGATTCCTGTCAGAAAATCCAGTCCACAGATATTTATGTAAAATGGGAATGATCTGGGACAAGAAATCCTAACTCAGCTATTATTTTTACAAATGTATTAAGAACCTATTATTTAGCAGGCATTGTGGTAGGCATTAGAAGAACCAAGATACGAAGGACAAGTTGTGCTTTGAGAGGTAAAGTCCAATGCAGCATTTCTCAATTAAAAAAAAAAATAAACAAACCTTTAGTTCACCATCAGAATTGTTTTTCATCACACTCAGAGTGTACAAACATATATATATTATATACAAATTTCACAAAACAACACTTACCCTACCTACCTGTAATACACTCTGATGTTTACCATTGAGTATTTGGTTTTAACCAATTGTATTCTATCTTAATTAATTTTTTAAAAAGTGCAGGTCTTTACTTACTGAGTTTGTTTTACACTCTACTAATAAAAGGAGTGCGGGACTAAAGTTTATCAGATAGGTCTATTGATAATCTGTCATGTACATCTTATGTAGCACATGATTTATCCTTCTAGGCATATATTTCATGTGAAGGTGGGAGTGGGGAGGCTAAGGAGATCTCTCTTATAAACTGATGCTTCCCAAACTTTAATGCACATGGGAATCAACTGTAGAGCATATTAAACTGAAGAGTCTGATTCAGCAGGTCTGGGGGAGGTGTAGCTGAGATTCTGCATGTCTAACTATCAGGTGATACCAAAGTTATTGGGTTCATGGCCACTATTTGAGTAGCAATGTTCTAAAACCGCAAGTGTGGATAGGAATGCTAAACTTGTAAAGTAGGATCCACTAGGAGTTTCCTAGGAAACAATTTCCTCGAAGGAAAGAGGAAGCAAATGGACCAGGCACTGGCAGATGAGGACACCTTTGAATGCTACTCAAATGTTATGCCAGCGTCCCACGTCTGCATCTGGTGGAGAGGATAGACTGTATGCAAAAACACACTGACAAAGCAACAAATAAAATAAAAATCTGAAATCCATAATGGGGTGAAGCATCATTGAGATGTTACCCACTTGGGTACGTATAATCTGAAGTAAGGGAAAGGATTTTATCTACACTTCCTTAGGTGGGTGGCCCGTGTTCTGGCTCACTGGGTTCTCCGGGAAAATCATTCCAGCTTCGTCACCTGGAGGATCCCACCCATCAGCAGCAGTCGGGGCTCATAGGCCGCAGGACTCATGAGAAGTAGCACAGTGCCCAGCAGACATGGCAGTACCCACGGGAATGGCACCCACCTTTGGATTCCTGGACTTATTCCTGGGCACCGGTGAGATGTACCTTAACCCTCTTCTAAGTTTCTGATGGGTCCTGGTCCTGCTAATGTGGAGGGGAAAGGAGAAGCCAGATCAACACAGTTCACATACTCAGAACCTCATCTAATCCCCTCTGTGAGGCAAGTATCTCCCCACTTCAAGACAAGACTGTTCTTTACAGAAATGGACCTATTCTAACCACCAGGTAGATTCCTCCAGACATGTGCCCCAGGCGTAATGTGAGTTAAGTTCATTTTTAAGTTCTGACAAGGATTATAACTGACTCCACTGACTTTATAAAATCCACTAAATAGTTTTTGAATGTGTTCTCCTCTTTTATATTTTATTTCTTTATAAGAAAAGTAATCTGTGTTCATTTGGAAAAAATAAACCAACGAGTAGAAGGAAAAGAATGAAAATAAATCGCTCACATACTCATAACTAAAAAAACCACTGATAACCTTTCAGTCAACAAAATTTTCTATCTCCCCTGTGCATAGGCATGCTATATAAATCTGTTTTTACAAAAGTGGACTGATTCTGTATGTTATAAACTGCTTTATTTTTCCAAGAATCATGACTTCTTGCAATGCACATGTGTAAAAACCCTATTGCTAAGACAGAGCCCTCTAGTTGGGCCAAAGGGCTAGTGATAAGAAGAGGGACATCTAAAGCAAAGGACTAGCATAAGGTTCAAAGCACAGGGCCTGGCAAATGCCAACCAGGGGCACTACACGAAAGGAATGTCTTCAAAGCCCCTTTGCGGGGCCCGGCAGCCACCCCTGAGTTCCCTGGGGCCCCTGGGGTAGAAGGGGTCCTGTAAACTTTTTTGCATCCACATAAACCCCCCCAATTTCTGTCTGGTTTTCTTCACCTCATCCTCCACCCTAGCCATCTCGTCAAATTCTCTGATCATCTCCTCATTGCTCAAATGCATGTCGTGTATGGCCTCCTTGTGTTCCTTCAGGCACTGAGCTAGCCCCTTGGTGGTTTTCCTTTTGGCTTTCCTGGGGATGTCACCCTCAGCCGGGCGCTTGCCTACAGCCCTGGCTTTGCTGGCTGCCTTTCCCTCTTCCTTTGGATTGTCCTCACTGTCGGGCTCCTCCTCACTCTCTGGCTTTCCTTCTTCCTTTGGTTTTCCCTGGCTCCCTGGCTCTCCCTGGCTCCCTGGCTCTCCCTGGCTCCCTGGCTCTCCCAGGCTCTCTGTCTTATACCCTTCTCTTGGCTTTCCCTGCATGGCTGGCTTGCCTTCTTTTGGCGCTGCCTCGCTCTCTAGCTTTCCCTCAGCCTCTAGCATTGCCTCAGCTTCTGTCTTTCCCTCATTTTCTAACTTTTTCTTGTCTTCCAGAGTACACGCTACTTCCGGCCTTCCTGCAACCCCGGGGCTGTTCTTCATTTCCCATCTTTCCTTCGCTCTCAGGCTTCCCTTCATTTTCAGTGCAGAGCTTTTCCATGCTGAGATTTCCCCTCCTGTTCCTGTCATGGGGGTGGGGATTGGGGGGGATTGGGGGGAAAGGAGGAGACAAGGGAGACTGAGGGCTTGGGGGTGGAATGCAGGGACCCACAGCAATCTCCTCTCTCCCCTGTCAGGGTTCCCTGGCCTGGCCTGGCCTGGCCCTCCAAGTGTGCCTCTGCCCACCCCAGACCCCACCATTCTTCCCACACGTGAGCCAACCCTCCCCTGGCAGGCCCTGCAGCTTCTGGACCACCCTTCTGCGTGGTGGGACTGTGTGGTTTGGGGGATGGGCAGTGAGGCCCTGTAGTTCTGCCCAAGCCTTGCCCTCCCCACTCCCCCCTCCCCGCCTCTGCCCAGTGACCCCACCCCCTGCACTGACCTGCAGGGACTCTGGACAGGTTGCTAGTCCTTCTAGCCTTGCAGAGTGCTGGAACAGGCAGGCAGACCTACGGGAGACAGGGGGCAGGGGCTGTGTCCTCGGAGAACTGGGGTCCCTTCTCTGAACCCGGTGCTCTTCAGCAGACGTTTCCCTCCCCTACCTCCCCAGCATCCCAGCCGCCATTACTTCTCAGGCCTCTGCAGCCAGACCAGGCTGCTTTCCCAACCACTGGGGGTCTCCCGCTTGTGTGCAGGCAGCCCCCTCCCCCCACCCCTTTTCCTGGAGGTCAGCCTTTGCTCAGAGGCACAGAACGTGAGGGAGATTCTTTCCAGAAGGTGTCTGCGTTTCACTGTCGCACTGCGGGGGCGCCCCCCCATTTCAGGCTGGGAAGCGGATGGGGCGCAGGGGAGGGTAGTCAAGGCAGCAGGAGGGTCCTTTTCGGGGTCCTCCCTCCCCATCGGCCTCTCCCGCGCCGGGTCCCCTCCTCACTGGTGCCCAGGCGTCCTCACCCCCCCTCCCCCCGCTCCCGGTCCTACCCTTGTCCACCGCCACCCCTGCCCCTGGCGCGGGCAGCGCCCACCTTCGCACTGACCTGCGGGGCCCGGGCAGGCCTGCGCCTCCTCGGGCTCGCCGAAGCCCGCTCGCCCCCGCCCGCCGCCCGGGCAGCTCCCGAGCCGGTTCCGCGCGGGCGACGGGAGCGGACCGCACAGAGAGCGGCTGGGGCGGGCTGCCTGCCCCGCCGGCAGGTGCTGTACCTGGCGCATCGGGGCCTGGCACCTGGCGCGGCACCCTCCGGGACGCCCGTGTCTCGGGTGTGCCGGCCGAGCACAGGCTGGTACCCGGCTTGGCCCGGTGCGCTGGGCAACTGAGCCCCGCAGCCGCTTCCAGACAGACTCGCGTCCCTAGAGCCCAGGTGGTGGTGCCCGCCCGGAAGCCGAGCAGCCTCCTGGAGTGGTGGGCCTGGGCCTCTGCTCCTCTCAGTCCGCGGGTTCGGCTCTCCCTGGGTGATGTCTGTGCATTTCCCTCTAAGCACAGAGGATTCCCAAACCTACCTCTCTGGGCTGTTCCTTCCCGGAAACTCAGTCCCTCTTTGCCAACTGTGTATTAAGCATCCCTCCCCAAATATCCCTGAGGCACCTTAAAATCCATATTCCCCAAACTGATTTCATCTAATTTCTTCTACTCTTCCCCCTTCACCTCTCTCTATACTTGAAACTTACACTCCAATACTTGGCCTGTTCTCATCTAATGTCAGACAGCTAAAAAGAAAAAAAAAAGTATTAAATCTTTTTAAAATATGGACTACATATGCACAAATTCATTATAACCCTTGCTTTATAACACACTTTTTTAATTGACCCCTGCTTCTCATACTTTCTTCCCTTCCCTTTCTTTTTAGTCATTTGTAAAACGCCCCCAACTAAAGAACTAGGAAATTACCAATATAATACCTTCTACATTGTAAACTTTCACACAAACACACACGTATACACACACAGTGTATGAGTGTATAAATATGGTCAACCACTATTTCTACTTTGATTTGCAAAATACCACACCCTGTTTATACAGTTATGGATCCTATGTGTGACACGACATCTTGTGACCAGCACACTCGTATTTCTGACCCATATGGTCCTTCATTTCATAAAATATTTTTCTTCTACAGTCTTCTACTCCTCTAAAAAGTGTATTCACCCTATCACCACATAAATAATTTAATTCTCAGTGAAGAATTGTTTTAAACTGAATTCACAATGCCATTCATAGCAATGCTATATTTGATCAGTATAAACTTCCCCAAAATTATTACTATTGTTTTTTTTTTTATAGAGGCATGTTTTATTTATTTGTTTGTTTGTTTGTTTGTTTGTTTTGCTTATACATGCACTGGGTACAGTCAGAAGCGCGGGAGGGTGAGAGAATTCACCAGAGCCAGAGCGGGGAGCAGAGCAGGCAGGACTGAAGTACACTGCTGAGGGGAGCAGCGGGCGGCAGGAGAGGTCTGCGCACCATGTGGGACCCTCCTCCGGTGGCCGGGGAGCAGCCGGGGATCGAACCGGCGCCGCAGAGGCCGCGGGCAGCTTCGCAACCCAGCGGCTCAACCGCTGCGCACCGGGGAGGCACTTACTATTGTTTTTACATGAATTTGATGAAAGTAATAGCAAATCACTGTTGGTTTTAACCAATTTTCTGTTTAGTCATCAGATGATGCTGGTTTTAAGCTATTATCAATAATTTTTGGTATGTTCTTTTGCTAAGAGTCAACATATTAACAGTATCACTTGTAGGATCTTGAAATTCAACATTGTGTAATTAAATTAGAAGAAAAATTATTTGATCTAATATCCCTTCTGAGAGTGGGAAGCCAACAAGATGTCTGCATCTGTATGTACTAAATTGACATATGCAATTGACACACAATTGCAAATATTTTTTTTTCCAGCAGGCCTTTTTAAATTTTAAATATTTATTGAACATTTACTACGTTTCACCATTCTAGGCATTCAGCAGGTATTTAAATGTTGGTTTTTCTAAGGTCAATAATATCACTACAGTCCCCTTGGTGCACAGTAAATGCCAGCACACATTTCACTCAAGTTAAATGTTTATCATCAAGTTGCTTAGGAAAAAAAAATTTGTTACTTTATTTTCCATTCACTATGCACTTTCTGTTTCTTATTGAAAAATTAAAGAATAAATACAGCCACAGATTTACAGCGTATAATAAATGATGAAATCACTGTACCAACAATGTTCATTTTCCACAGCAAGAAAATTCAACCTTTATTTTCCTCATACACTCACTTATCCTATATTTTGCCATGCTAAACACATATAATCAGTAGAGTCAGCAGTATCAAATTTTCTTCACTACCACTTAAGGCAAAAAAGGGCTAGCTCTCTAGCCACCCCTGCATGATGAGTCCACTTCGTTTTAATAGTGAGCAACCTGCATGTTTTCTTTGAAAGGGATATGTTGAGCTTGTTAATTAGGAAAGGGATTTTGCAAATGTGATTAAATTAAAGATTTTGATATAGGGAGAATATACTGAATTTTGACTGGAGTGTCTGAGAACATAACAAAACCCTACAAATATTCGTTGAAATAATGAACCTATTTATCAGTGAAGAGCTCTTATAACTAAATAGCAAAATGGACAAAAATTGTAAACCGTGCATGAAGAAATGCAGGTGGTCAATAACTACAAGAAAAACTAACTAGCTGGTAATTTAAAGAATTCAAATAAAACCTTCTAACTGACCTTTTATTACTTAGCATTTGACAATAATTCAGTATATAAACAACCAAAACAATGGGAAAAATTTCACGGAAGAAAAAATTTTAAACTTTATCTGCATAAATGCTGAGAGAGAGATTCAATGATTACATTTCAATAAAAATCAAGGAAATACAAACACTCCTATTAGAAATGAATCTAAACATTCTGATGACAACAGTTATAGAGGTGAGTTGAAGAAATTAGAATTCTCATACACTCTTTGAGATAGCTTAGATTATTGAGTCAACACCTAGGGAAATTATCTTGCATGTGTACAAAAGCAGGCAAGTAAGGGTATATTCACTCACTGTAGCATTGCCTGAAATAGAAAACAAAAAAGGATAAAATAAACATTTTTACTATCGATATCTATTTAGAATATATGTATATATGCATCTATATACATATATAATTTCTGTTTTTAAATTTAAATCATCATATGATTTATATTTCACACAACATGCATTCTTTTCTATATTAAGTTTATATATTTTATGTTGTATATGGTTTATATATTTATAAATGTATGACATGTATATTTCTATTTATAGAAATATTTATAAAAAGAAATCACCCTGAGGGCCTCCCTGGTGGCGCAGCGGTTGAGCGCTGGGTTGCGAAGCTGCCCGCAGCCTCTGCAGAGCCGGTTCGATCCCCGGCTGCTCCCGGGCCACCGGAGGAGGGTCCCACATGGCGCGCAGACCTCTCCTGCCGCCCGCTGCTCCCCTCAGCAGTGTACTTCGGTCCTTCTGCCTGCTCTGCTCCCCGCTCTGGCTCTGGTGAATTCTCGCCCTCCCGTGCTTCTGACTGTATGTACCCAGTGCTTATATAAATAAATAAATAAATCTAAAAAAAAAAAAAAAAAAGTTCAGTCTATAAAAAAAAAAAGAAAGAAATCTTTAAAAAAAAAAAAAAAAGAGGGCCTCCCCGGTGGCGCAGCGGTTGAGCGCTGGGTTGCGAACCTGCCCGCGGCCTCTGCGGTGCGGTTCGATCCCCGGCTGCTCCCCGGCCACCGGAGGAGGGTCCCGCATGGCGCGCAGACCTCTCCTGCCGCCCGCTGCTCCCCTCAGCAGTGTACTTCGGTCCCTCTGCCTGTTCTGCTCCCTGCTCTGGCTCTGGTGAATTCTCTCACCCTCCCACGCTTCTGACTGTACCCAGTGCATGTGTAAAAACAAAAAAAAAAACAAACAAATAAATAAATAAATTAACATGCCTCTATAAAAAAAAAAAAAAAAAAAAAAAAAAGAAGAAATCACCCTGAAAGGTCCTCTCTGGTGGTGCAAGGGGTTAAGCACTGCTCTGTGAAGCAATTCACAGCCTCTGCAGCACTAGTTCGATCCCCGGCCAGGGAGCAGCCCACATGGCGCAGCAGACCTCTCCTGTCTCCCCCTCTGCTCCCCTTAGCAGTGTATTTCAGTCAGTCTGCCTGTTCTGTTCCCCACTCTGTCTCTGGTGAATCCTCTCACCCCCCACCCCTGTATCTGGCCTGTGACCCAGCTTTTGTATGCATAAATAAATAAATCTTAAAAAAAAAAAAGAAATCACCCTGAATCTCACTCCTGCCTGATTCTCACCCCCTGACTCAAAGGTGTCCATGATCATAGATAGTTGCATGTTCTCAACATGTTGCTTTGTAGGTGAAATATTACTGTATAGTCACAAATACACATCCTGTTTTTAAATGTTAGAATCACATTATCAGGGCCTCCCCGGTGGAGCAGCGGTTGAGCGCTGGGTTGCGAGGCTACCTGCGGCCTTTGCAGTGCCGGTTCGATCCCCGGTTGCTCCCGGTCACCGGAGGAGGGTCCCGCATGGTGTGCAGACCTCTCCTGCCGCCCGCTGCTCCCCTCAGCAGTGTACTTCGGTCCTTCTGCCTGTTCTGCTCCCCCGCTCTGGCTCTGGTGAATTCTCTCACCCTCCCCGCGCTTCTGATTGTACCCAGTGCTTGTATAAATAAATAAATAAATAAATCTTTAAAAAACATTTAAAAAAAAAAGAATCACATTATCACTATTCTGCAACTTGCCTTTTATCATCTAAATAGAATATACTGGGCCTCCCTGGTGGCGCAAGGGGTTAAGACACAACCTATGAAGCTACCCACAGCCACTGCAGCACAAGTTCGATTCCTGTCCAGGGAGCAACCCACATAGCGCAGCAGACCTCTCCTGTCTCACCCGCTGCTCCCCTCAGCAGTGTATTTCGTCAGTCTGCCTGTTCTGTTCCCCACTCTGTCTCTGGTGAATTCTCTCACCCCCCCAACACATCTGGCCTGTACCCCAGTTCTTGTATGCATAAACAAATAAATCTTCAAAAAATTAAAAACAATAAATAACATATACTTATGTTTTCCTTTGCATTTCATTGGATGAACTTTTTAAAAAAATTATTTTTTTTATTCATGCATATAAGAACTTGGGGGTAGGCCAGAGGTATGGGGATTGGTGTGTGAGAGGATTCACCAGAGACAGAGCAGGAAGCAGCAGGTGGATCTACTGAAATACCCTGCTGAGGGGAGCAGCAGGCGAGACAAGAGAGGTCTGCTGCACCATGTGAATTAGCTCCCTGGCTGGGGATCGAACTTATGCTGCAGTGGCTGGCAATAGCTTGATAGCACTGAGACTTAACCTTTCCTCCTCCTCCTCCACCATCACCAGGGTCTGTTGTTGAATGAGCATCTATGAACAATTGTGAAATGACCAGTCTTTAAGCTCCAATGTCCCATCCATCATCTACATATTATACTGGGTGTATATAATGTTTGTCAAACTTCTTTCATCGTTGTGTGCTTTATGGAGGCTTTTAAGGCATTCCCTCTGTGCTTTACCATTGCCCTATCCACATAATGTGATATTTTTAATACCAGAAATATGATGTATATCTGTCTGTTTTTGTACCTTGGCTTTTCTGAGGAGTACAAACTATAGTACCACCTAAAATGCTTTACTACCAAGAACCAATTTTTACTCCCTTGTGATGTTGATTCTATCAAGAATGTGTGTCTATTGTAATGAGGACAAGAATTGGAGCCCCCTTCTGCCTCTAATTTCATATGTGATGCTGGAGTACTTGCTTAGCCTGTTAGCCTGCCCATGGTCTTCTGTAAAGAGTATCCATAATACCTTCCCTACAGAAATTCTGTGAGAGGTAAATGTGAAATCTTGTACAGAGTATATGGAATATACTAGGACTTCTACAAACTGTTAGTCTTAACCTACCTCCCTCCTCCCTCCCAGAGAAGAAATAATTTTAACCTAAACCAAACAACATAACTGCCATAGAGGCTACCTGAAAAAGTAGTCAAGCATAGGTAGAATACATATACATTTACATAATGAATGAAGTTTGGAGCCATTTCTATTCTGTGGGATGACATTTCTAAGGATTTGTGGTAAGTGAAAACCAAATCATCTTTTGGTGTTTCTACATCATTCAGTCACATGATTATGGATAGTCTTAGTTCTCTGCCACAGATGACTAATTACTTAGCATGGCTCATCTCCAAGAACCCTAAGGCTACCTCTCTGGATCTCTGTGTAGTGATAATACTCCCCTACTGTTTCTTTTTAAAGTAAACAAAATTCCAAATAGTGGGACATGCTTTGTTCCACCAAACAGGACAGGGTTCCTCCAATTGCTGGGGTCCCCATCTAGTGCTCATAATAAGTACACTTTCTCAGGTGGTAGCCTGAAGAGTGGTGGCATCTTGCTTTTTGCTACAGGCATCGGGATGCAAGGCTGTGCGGAGGTATTTCTAGTGTAGAGGACAAGCCTGCGCACCGCTGTTGCCATAGCAACCTGACGTCAATATGGCGACCATGAGGACTTTTTATTAGGGACAGAGCATGACGAGAAGAGCAGGTCCCGCCTTTAGATGTTGGGCACTCAGCTGAAGGTGTGGGTGGCCGTGTGGGGACACAAAGGGATCCAGATCCATCCGAGTCGTCTCTTTCCTCTTTGGGGGCTCGGTGCCCTGACTGTCTCATGAGGCAGAGACATGGGCCCTTGTGGTCCTGCCCAGCCCCAGTGAGTGTGCTGTCCTACTCCAGGTGTGCCCTGGAGCTTCTTTTCTTCTAAAGGCAGGGAGGGACCCGGGAGAGTAAGACAAAGTCTTGGGTGGTGAGAGAGTGGGAGAGAGCTTGTTTATCCTTTTAAGTTGCTAGTCATATTAGGAGCCGAATCAGGGTTATTGTTTCTTCCCCAGCTTTCTTTGGTCAATTTGGTTGCCATGGTGGCTTCGTGACTGCTGCTTGCCTGAGTCATTTGTTACTGTGATAGTTGTAGAATGTGCTTTTTTAATTCACCTCATTCCTTCTAGATTTATTTGCTAGCTTTTAACTATAGGGCAGTGCTTTCCCCTTTCTATATGTATGTGTGCATGTATGTATGGCATTATGACTTGTAGATTCCTACTTTGCTGAAAAGGTTACCATCTGTTGCTATCATTATATAGCTTAATGTTCAAATTGACCCAAAACTGGTGTTAGCCCCTTTGGGTTGGCTTTTATGTCCTTTTGATATCTCCTGAGGATTCTTTGGAGCCATTTCTATTCTGTGGCTTTTGGATCTTATCTCCCTAGGTGTAGAAAGGAAGTAATGATGTCCACCTCAGAGAATTGCTTTGAAGATTTAAAGATTAAAAATAACAACCAATATGGCACCTACTAGGCCCTCGCAGTGCTCCGGCCCCCATTCCAGCTGTGCCTCCTTCGTCGTGCCAGTGCGAGGCCTGTGACAGCAACACGAGAGCCCGACCGCCAGAGAGAAGTCTGGACACGGAGCACAGGGAGAAGCCCTTCCGTGGGAGCGTCCGTGTCCCCGCTGTGTGCGGGCGGGGCTGAGGGCTGAGGGCCGGAGCTGGGCCGGGACACCTTGTCATCCCGCAGCCTGCAGGGAGCTGAGGGGACACAACGAGAACTTCTGTGCCCCTCGCCCTGCATTTCTGCGCTTGCCCTTCCTCTCACCTTCCTCCCTCCCAAGTCTTGTCTCACCCCTGACTCTCCCTCCAGTGGGCCATCAGAGCAGGGCGTGGACCCGGAGCCCAGGAGCAGCAGCTGATAGAGAAGAGCCCAGTATGATGGCGAGGGTGCCCGACGGGTTCCTGGAGCAAGAGTGGCGAGACCAGGGCCCGTCACTGGACACTAGGGAAGCCACTACCCTCCACCAGCCTCATCTGTACAACAGGGTAGCAACGCCCAGGGCTCCCGACCACCCAGGAATACTCCCAAGGGGGAGAGCCATCTATGGCCATAGGTGGGAGGGGGGCAACAGTGCACTCTCCAGAAATTATTAACAGAGGCACCCAGATAGCACAGAACCCTGCATGGCAGACATTAAACTAATGCTACAAAGACCTGAGATGTCCAGGGTAGAACTTTCCCAAGTGTGGTCCACGGAACACTTCATCAAGATCATCCAGGGGTGCCTGTAAAACTTGCAGGTTTAGATCCATTCTAGGTCTGCCATAGCAAAGCAGGGAGGTGGGTGCATTCTGAACAATTTCTCCAGTTGGCTGTGGTACTCACCCCACTTTGAAAAGCCCTGCTATACGTTTACAAGATCTTACAATTTTGAATCCGTTGGTGTCTAGGTTTGCTGTCAGCTGCTCCTGACCCAGCTTTAAATGTTTGCACCTGCTCCCGTGTGTCAGTTAACAATCCCTTCACTTAAGTGATATTTGTTGAAATATTTATGTGTGAGGCGCTGAACTGGGCGCTGGGGACACAGCACAGAGAACACGGCAGGGGCCCTGGAGTCTCGTTCTGGTTGGGGAGAATTGGCAACAGTCAAGTAAACAAATCAGTAAGTGGGGCCATTTCATATGGGGATTTGCACTTGGAAGAAAGTAAACACAAATAGAGCAGAAAGTGACCGGGCGGGTGACAGCGACAGCAGCGATGCGTTGTCAGTGCAGCCCCCTGTCAGGAGTGACAAGCGAGCTGAGTCCCCAGCAGGAAGCACAAGCCGGGCCTGGGCAGGTCTTTTTGCCAGTGACCCTGCGGTGTGAGCGGGCCAGTTGTTCCAGGAGCAGACAGTGAGCTCGAGTGAGCAGAGCCTGGCAGACAAAGTGCAGACTGGTAGTGACAAGGTCGAAGACAGACAGGAGCCACATGGTTTGGGTCGCGTAAGGAATCTGAGTTCATTGAGGGTGGAGGGCTAGAGTGACAGTGAACACCTCCTGTTCCAGAAGGTGACTCCGGCCACGGTACGCAGAATGGACCGGAGAGAGGGTGAGCAAGTGTGTGGGCATGAGCATTAGGAGAATCTTGCACAAGTGCAGGGGAGGGACGAGGTGGATTAGCCCTGAGCTGCTGCGGAGTGCAGAGGACGGGGTGGCCCTGGGATGTGGGGGCAGGTGGGACCTACAGTTGCTGTGCCTGGTGGCAGGAGGTGAGGATGAGGTAGAACCCAAAATGACGGTGAATCTGCAAAGTACCTATGTAAAGGGAGCTGAAAATTGTTTTGAAACTCTAGATAAGCTGATTGTGGAGGGAAATTACATGTCAGAGTATATCTTCAAAATGGATAAAACTCCTTATTCTAGAAATGCATGTCTGAAAGGACTTTAAATTATAAGGAAACCAAGTCAATTCTAGGTTTCAAAAATATTTTTATTAGGTAATAATAGTTTAAAGCACTATATACTTTGGCCTTACATGTTCACATCTCTTCAGATGTATGCTACAACACCACGTCCACAAAGAACCCATAATCCCCCACCGTATTTCATTGGGCCTCCTCCATCCCTTGCTCCCCTCCCTTACCACTCTGTTAGCTTCAGTTCTCATCAAATTTCTAGGGTTTGCTTTGGTTCAGTTTTTCTGTTCCTTTGTTTTGTTTCTCTATATTCCACGTGAGTGAAATTATCTGCTTTTCTCCTTGTGACTGACTTCACTTGGCAAAACCCCCTCCAATTTTATGTTGCCTCAAATATCAATGGTTAACAGTTGAGTAGGATTCCATTATGTGTACATACTACATCTTCATCCGTCCATCTGTCATCAGGCACTTAGGCTGGTTCCATTGCTCAGTTATTGTAAATAGTGCTACAATGAATCTAGGACTGCATATATCTCTTTGAATTAGTGTTTTTGCATCTTTCAGGAGTGGGATTGCTGGATCATAAGGTAGATCTATTTTTAAAATTGAGAAACTTAAAGTATGAGAAATCTTCATACTGTTTTCCATAGGGGCTGTAGCAATCTACATTCCCATCAAGAGTGTGCAAACATTCCCTTTTCTCCCCACCCATAACAAACTTGTTGTTTCTGGTCTCTTTGATACGGGTATTTCTTGCAGGTGTGAGGTGGTACCTCTTTGTGGTTTTGGTTTGCATGTCTTTGATGACAAATGACGATGAGCTTTTTTTCATGTGCCCATGTCTTCTTTGAAAAGTGTATTTAGCTCTTTTGCTCATTTTTGTTTGAGTTGCTTTCTTTCTGTTGAGTTACATGAGTTCTTTGTAGATAGATTTTGGATATTAGCATTTTGTTGGATGTATAATGAGCATTTTTTTTCAGTTTTGATGTAGTCCCTTTTCTTGTTTTTGAAGAATGCCATTGAAACATTCATAAGAACTGCATTGAGGGCCTCCCTGGTGGCGCAGCGGGTTGAGCGCAGCGCTGTGAAGCTGTCTGCAGCCTCTGCAGCACGGGTTCGATTCCCTGCTGGCCAGGGAGATACCCACATGGTGTGGCAGACATCTCCTGCCTTGCCTGCTGCTCCCCTCAGCAGTGTTTTCAGTCCGTCTGCCTGTTCTGTTCCCCGATCTGTCTCTGGTGAATTCTCTCACCATCCCGCACCTCTGGCCTGTACCCAAGTTCTTGTATAAATAAATAAACCTAAAAAAAACCCCTAAAATTATTTAAAAAAAAAGATATGCATTGAAGCAGTGCTTCACCCCACTGATAAAATCAGTTACCAGCCACAGGGTGCCTTTTGTTCAACAGGCTATGCTCTTGGGCCTGTGGGAAAGCCAAGAGATCTGGAAAGGGAAGGGCTGGAATCATTCCAGTGTCCTGGTGGCATAGTTCCTGGCACAGTGTCTTAGTCCTTTCTACCCTTTTTGATGGTCTCTGTCTCCCTCCTTGAAGAGACACTGGTGTTCACTTCCCTAGCCCTGCTCCCTCTAGATCCTGATCCACTGTGTCCATGAAAGAAGCCATGACACAAGGATCCTGCCCACCATCTTTTCCCTCTCCTCCTTGGTTTCGAAATTTTTAAGAACGGGACAGCAGTCTAGCTTGAGGGCGATGTTACAGGCTACAAATTAAGACCCTTTCCCTGATCTGGCACAGGGAAAACCCTGAGGTCTTTAACTATATCAATGAGCACTCACTGCCAGTGAGCTACAGGACTAATAAGAAGTCATGGATGACCCGGCTTCTCTTCCAAGATGCCCTCCTGAGTTGCTATGCCAGTGAAGTGGAAAAGCAATGTTTGGAGAATAACATACATTTCAAAATTTTGTTTATTGTTGATAATGCTCCCAGACACACTCCTTTTATTGGTGATCTTTATCCCAATATCAAAGTGGTGTTTCTCCCTCTAAATGCCGCCTCTTTGATCCAACCAGTAGATAGAGGAGTTATAATAGCTTGAAAGGTCTACTACCCAAGGATGATCTTTACCTAGGGTATTGCCACAACAAAGGAAGACACTGATGCAATTCTAGAAGTATTACATCTATGACTGCATCAGTAATCTTGCTTGATAATGGAGTAATGTCACCAAGGAGAATATGAGAGGCATCTGAATGAAGACACTCAAGATATTTATTACTTCAAAGGACTTGCCAAAGATGAAGAGGTTGCAAAAATTAACAGGACTGCTAGAGGTGGTTCCCGAGGAACTGATTAGAGTTTTTGGAACTGGTACAGGAATGCATAGCCAAAGAAGAGGCAAGAGAAATGGAAACTGCAGCAGAACAAAAAAAGAACCACAAAGAAAATTCACATTGGAGGGTTTAGCAGAAGCTTTCTATTTCTACAAGCTCTTTAAAAATGCTTGAAAATATGAACTTCAACATTGAAAGGTTTTCAATAATGGAGAGCAATGTTCATGGAGTAGTATCTGCTTAGAAGCAAATCTATGATGAAAAACACAAACAAAGCAAATAAACCACCTTGGACGTATTTCTGAAAAGAGCAACATCTCAAGCAGAGCCTCAGGCAGGTCCTTCAGGATGTACTCGAGACACAGTCATTGCCCTCATGGGAGATGACAGCTCCATGGAAGTTATTGCCCCTGGAGACCCTCCGGCGGAGGTGGAAGACCACGATAATGATGATCCTGACCCTGTGTAGGCCCTAGTTACTGTGTGTGTTTGTATCCATTTTAACAAAAAAGTTTAAAAAGTGAAAAAAAATAAACAAAGGCTTGTCAAATAAGGATAAAAAGATTTTTGTATAACTGTACAATACGTGTTTTAAACTTAAGTGTATTTACAAAAGAGACAAATTTTAAAAAATAAAAGCTCACAAAGCAATAAAGTTACAGTAAGCTAAGGTTAATTTACTATTGAAGAACAAATTTTAGATAAATTTTCATGAATTTGCTGTGAATGTAAAACTGTTCTAAAATCATGAAGTCTTAATTAAAAAAAGATAATGTGAGTCATTTTATCTCGCATGTAAGCTTTGAATTTGCCCAAATAGTCATTTCACCTCTTACCCTCTTATTTCTACTCTAGAGTTAATGAGATGCCTCCAATAGAATAGTATGGAATTAACTCAACATACATTTAGGTATTAGTGAATGGAAGGGTGTAGTATACTTGTGTGTCAAAGAAATGGTAATATTTATTCGGTTTTTACCTCTCAGTGAGGCAGCAGATAGCTAAAATCCTGTGTGATGTGGCTGGGCAATGCATAATCTGAGGACCCCAACACTGTGGTACAGACCTAGAATTATCCTATAAACATATAAACATAGAAGTCCAGGAACAGCAGTTAACACCCCTGGCTGCCCTGGTGTGGTCTATCCTTGAGTTCACCAGGTGAGTCAAGGAGAGTCAAAGACAAGCCTGGCCTTCCTAGTGTGGGGCTTAGGTCTGCTGACAGGCATGATATAGAATAGTTCTATGAGATTTATTTTTATTTTAATTTATTTTTATTTATTTATACAAGCACTGGGTACAGTCAGAAGCGTGGGAGGGTGAGAGAATTCACCAGAGCCAGAGCAGGGAGCAGAACAGGCAGACTGACTGAAATACACTGTTGAGGGGAGCAGCAGGCGAGACAGGAGAGGTCTGTCACGCCATGTGGGACCCTCCCCAGCGGCAGGGGATTGAACCGGTGCTGCAAAGGCTGTGGGCAGCTTCACAGCCCAGCACTCAACCGCTGCGCCACCAAGGGAGGCCCAGTTCTATGAGATTCTGAAACATCAAAGAATGTAGAGAATCTTATCTCCAAAATTTTTAACTCAATCCACCTCAGAGAAACATTTGCTCCCTCTTTTAGATGTTTGCATTTTCATTTGGAGAAATCAATGAGAAACGATTTTGACATACCTGCCTTAGCCTGGAGGCTCAGCCACGCCCTACTGCTGTGTCCTAACATTTAAGGGCCTTTAAGTTCCAACATAGCCATGTAATCTGGACAGGGTTTCTCATTTAGCCCTTTGAACAGGACTAAGGTGAAGGGCCCTGGAATCCCGCTTCAACAGGGCCAGGCTGCCGCAGCCCGAGGCACCTCCCCAAATCAGCACAGGGTGGGGATGAGGTTCCAGCTCTGCCCCTCCCTAGGGGGACACAGACAGACTCCCTTTTAGAAGACGGGCCAAAGAGATGGTCAGATCACACTCCCCTGCCATTGTGGCCCAGTGGGTACTCACTCAACAGCCCCTCTGGGTGATGAAGATGTCAGAAGAGATGAAATCCCAGCCCTGGTGCCCGCAGACCAGGATGTCGGGCCACATCCATCAGCAGGTCCCTGAAAGGGTGAGTGGGGCTCAGGTAGAAGTTCAGATATTGCCCTGGAGACAGGGCAAATGCTTTAAGATATTGTATTTTTTTTATGACATCTCCTTCAATCCTAACAGCTACTCAAGTTACTCATCGTTATGACCATTATTCATACCAGAGGACTGTCTTAGGGGGGTTTAATTAATTAGGGACATAACTTTGTTTCTCCTGCCCAGCAGGGCACTCTGAAGTAACTCCAATGCTACTTCCACACTTCATTTTTAAGCCTCCAGGCATCAAATGGACTCTGAATGTCTAGTTGACCTGGAGGTAGACAGTACATCATCCCAATTTTTTTCCCTTTTGAATAATTATTTTTAAGCAACATTTAAATTTAAAACACCATCTAAATGAAAACAAAACTAAGTGTTGTGTTAAAACAAGAGAGAAGGGCCTTGCTGGTGGCACAGCGGGTTGAGCACCGCACTGTGAAGCTGTCTGCAGCCTCTGCAGCGCAGGTCAATTCCCAGCTGGCCAGAGAAAAACCCACATGGCACAGCAGACCTCTCCTATCTCGCCCACTGCTCCCCTCAGCAGTGTCTTTGGTCAATCTGCCTGTTCTGCTTCCCGCTCTGTCTCTCACCCTCCCGCGCCTCTGACTGTCCTCAGTTCTTGTATAAATAAATATATCTTTTAAAAAATAAAACAAGAGAGAAAACATTTGTAAACTATATCTCAGATATTGTCAGATATTGGGTTAACATTCATAATTTGTAAAGCAAACTCCATAACAAAATGGCAATTAATTTCAACAGAATTCAAATAATAAACAAAATGCTTACCATGCTAGTGTATTATTACACAGTGTTAACCACAATACAGAAAACATAGGATATTTACATCTAAAAGAGATTTATTATTATTATTATTGGCTCATGGAGTCACTGAGGCTGAACCTTCCCATGGTCTGTCATTTGCTGGCAAGAGACCCAGAAAGCAGAAATGTGATTCAATTCTGAGGACCAAGGGACTATGGTTTAAACCCCAGTGTGAGGTCAGAGAAAATGAGATATGTCAAACAGTGAGACAAGAAGCAAAAAATTGGGCAAATTGCTCCTTCATCTACCTTCTGTTCTCTCAGTCCTTCAACAGGTTGCATGGGGACCCGCATCCTGGGAGTGGGGCACAGTCTACAGGAGTCCACCATTTAAATACTAATCTCATCCAGAAACACCCTCATATACACAACCAGAAATAATGTCTAATTTGGCCACCCTGTAGTCAATTTGACAGATAAAATTAACCATCAGACTGATACCGAACGCCAGCCTCAGTTTCCCTCTGCCAATTAGAGGAAACAGAGTTTGAGGAAAAGGAAAGTGGTTTCATTTGTCAACAAATGAGGAGGGCAGCAGACTCATGTCTGAAAGACAACGGTCCTGCTCTTTGGCAGAGGGCAGGGGTATTTATACAAAGGGAAAAAAAGGTGGAAGATGGGCAAGGGTCTGCAAAGGGGAGGGGGAAGGGGTCATCAGAGAGAAGGTGGACACCAGCTTGCTTTTTCTCAACCACTGCTGTTTAACTCCTTTCCTTTGGAATGCAAGAAGACAAACCTGTCAAACAAGGGGAAAATTGCAAGAAATACAAGAAAGACAAACTTATTAATGCTTATCTGAGAGACCGGTCATAAAAAAGGCAAACTTGTCAAATAAGGGGGACATTGCAAGAGACGGGGGAACACAAACTTGTTAATTCTTATGCGAGAGACAAGTCATTTGTAATCGCATCAGGACTAAAACTAGTAAGATGAAAATATAAACCCTAAGAAGAGTAGTAAGTGGGAAAGACAAGGTGACAAGATACAAAAGAGCGATGTGATTCTTCTTTTGGAAGGGACGTCGTGTGCGCAGGTGCCCGAGCTCGTGGGCCCTCGCCACAGGGACGCAGCTGGAGAGAGGGCGCCATTCAGTGACAGCTGGCTTCTTAGGGTCAGGGAATAGGAGTTGGGCGGGGGAGAGAGGCAGGATAATTTCTAATTATAAATGTACTTTCCTATGTTGTTTGAAATGCCCTATTCAGGGAAAAAAAAACCATTTTCATTAAAAACTGAAAACAGAAAATAACGTGAGCAGACTGATGAATGTGCACGTGTATTCATTACTTTGGGAAAGCATTCATTTATTGGTGGGAAAAGCACAGAGATATAAAAAATGAACTGGCTCTGCGTGTATGTGTGTGTGTGTGTGTGTGTGTGTGTGTGTCTCCTCGAACTCTCTCACCCAAACATGCACTAACAAGTGCAGCTTTCTCTTCAGTTGATACCAGGATGGACATCTTATATCAGATTTACATATCCCATAAAATGATGGACACAGAGGGATTGCTCATAGCAGGTGCCTGGTGCCAGAAAAGATGCTATTCAACCAAGAAGACAACATCCCTTCCTCCCCCTCAAGAGTCACAGCCCCTATCTGAGCCTCTCAGAGCTGCAATTCCAGATGTGCCCACCAGATGTCAACCACCCCCATTTTCGTCTCTAAGGAAAAGGCGTACTTTTGCAAAGAAAGAATAACCAACGATGTGAAACGGTTTATTTTGACATCAATTCTGCTTGAAAATTCATAAGTATATTAAAGCAGTCAATTTTCTCTCGACCCCAAATCTACATAGTCTTCATCGAGTTAGCTTTCCCTCGTCAGTGTAGGTTGGCATGTCTACACTGTAAAGGGAGGTTCCCTCCAAGAGCGGCTTTCACCCCCTCATTCCCTATTCATGCTTCCCCATCCTTCTCCCACCCCCGTCATCCTCAGCCCGTGATACTGAACACTGCTGCCTACAACCCAGCTCTCCTCGGAGCCCCCAGCAGCCCACCGCCAAGGCGCGCTACCGCCACCTAGTGGTTAGTCGTATGTAGGCCCCGTAGTACATACATGTATTTATAGATATATATTAAATACAAGTTTCTTCAGGAAGACTTAGAATAATTCTAGACATAGGCTCAAATATTGGGTTTTAAGGGAGGTTACTGTGTTTTTTCAACCTCTGCAGGCACTCGTTTGTAAAGAAATTTGATGGAGGTACGTTGATGCCTCCTTGTGACCAAAGCCTGAACTGCAGCTTGAACGTAGTGCAGAAAAGTGGGAGGGAGGGGCTGTGGCCAAAACTAGCCAGATATTTCTGGAAGTCTGCGTGGAAAGGCGGCATTGCTAGTGTACAGACATGATGACGACCTCCAGACAGAAAGTCAGCCACTTCCTATGGTGAAGAGAAAGCTGTATGTGAGAAGAATAAAAACACTTATTTTTATCCATTTGAGCTGTATGGATAAATAGCTAGAGACCAATATATGCAAAAATGGATCTGTGCCATTAATGATCTCTGATTTATAAGCATTTGCACTTTCCGTGTAGATACTTCTGTACAGAATAGCTTCCTACAGAATAGCTGCTCAACTTCTTTTAATTTTTTAATTTTATATATTTTTACATCATTTTTCCTTTTTGCACAATGTAAGCAGTTTCATCTTGGTTATAGACCCCGTACACCCCCCCTTATTTTGAGCCTACTTCTTAATGATAAACATCTTAAGTCAGAGAGTGTTTAAGAAGGTGTTTTAGATGGGGTGGTTAAAACAAAAATACCTTAGACTTTTAAATTATATTACAGACTTGGCAGCTTAAATGACAAACACATTTCTCACAGTTCTTGAGCCTGGAAAATCAGAGATCAAGGTGCCAAAATATTTGGTATTAGGTGAATCTCTTGTTTCACAGACTGTCATGTGCTCACAGTGTCCTTATATAGTGAAAAAGACCAGGGAACTCTCTGACGTCTCTTACAAGGACACTAACCCCATCCAGGAGAGCTCTATCCTCATGACCTCATGACCTCCCAAAGGCCCCATCTCCAAATGCTATCATTTTGGGGTTTTGGACTTCAACATATTAATGGGGGGGACACAGACATTCAGTCCACAGCATAAGGATTAATATGTTACCTATGTTTTACCAAACATAATTGTCAAAAATTGCTCAGCTGCAGAGTATAGGAAAGCTAAAAGGTGGACCTGGAATACATTACTATGACAAAAATAAGGAAGCTTTTTGAGATTAATGGAGTCCTGACAAAAGAGATAAGCGATAGCTTTAGGAAGAGCCTGTGTGGTGGATTTTTTTTTTTTAAGATTTATTTATCTATGTATACAAGAACTGGGGTGCAGACCAGAGGTGCGGGGGGGGGGGAGTTTGAGAGGATTCACCAGGAGAAAGTGGGGAGCAGAACAAGCAGATCTACTGAAATATACTGCTGAGGGTAGCAGCCGGCGAGACAAGAGAGGTCTGCTGTGCCATGTGGGTAGCTTCCTGGCCGGTGGGGGATGGAACTCATGCTGCAGTGTCTGGCAATAGCTTAATAGTACTGTTTTTAACTCCTGCACCACCAGGGAGGCCCTGTTGTGGATATTTTAGCATCAAAATGAATAATAACGTGAGAGAAATATATTGAATTAATGAAAATATAGAAATCCAAAATTGTACTCAAGAAAGAGAAATTATACTCAAGAAAGAGGAAAGAACAGTCTATTCAATAAAAGGTGCTGGCAAACTGGCTATTTACATGATTTCTCCTTCATGAGTATAACAAACTTATTTCTTCTTAAGGTGGTTATTTCATAAATGTATTTTGAAAATTGGCAACTTAAAGGGGAAAGCAAAGTATTTGCCCTGCCTTTGCAGGTAGAAGCTGAATACTGGATAACCAAATAACTCCCTTTGATGAAAATTCTCTGTAGAAGAATAAGATGCTTAGGAATTAATTTAACCAAGGAGATGAAAGATCTGTACACTAGAAACAACTAGACAGAGACAAGAAAAACTGAAGAAGACACAAATCACATATAAATGGAAGGATATCCCATATTCATGGCTCAGAAGAATAATATTATTAAAATGTCCACATAATCCAAAGCCATCTACAGATTCATTGGAATGCTTATCAAAATTCAAATGGCGTTTTTCACAGAAATAGAAAAAAAGTAGTATGGAACTACAAAAGACCAAGAATAGACAAAGCATTCTTGAGAAAGAAGAACAAAACTAGAGGCCTCATGCTTCTTGATTTTAAATTATATTACAAAGCTATAGTAACCATGACAGCATGTTACTGCATAAACCAAAGGAGAGAACTCAGAATAAAATCCATGCACACTCAGTCAACTAATCTTTATAAGGGCACTGAGAATACATGATGAGGAAAGAACAGTCTGTTCAATAAAAGGTGCTGGCAAACTGGCTATTTTTTTAAAGATTTATTTATTTATTTATTTATTTATTTATTTATTTATTTATTTATACAAGAACTGGATACAGGCCAGATTTGCGGGAGGGTGAGAGGAATCTCCAGAGACAGAGCGGGGAACAGAACAGGCAGACTGACGAAATACACTGCTGAGGGGAGCAGCAGGCACAACAGGAGAGGTCTGCTGCGCCATGTGGGACCCTCGCTGGCGGGCTGGGATCGAACTGGTGCTGCAGAGGCTGTGGAGAGCTTCACAGTACGGTGCTCAACTGCTCAACCCTGCGCCACCAGGGGAGGCCCCAAACTGGCTATTTATATGCAGAAGAATGAAATTGGATTGTTATAACACATACAAAATCAATTCAAAATGGCTTAAAGACTTAAATGTTAGAACTAAAACAGTAAAACCCCTAAAAGAAAACATAAAAGCTCCTTGACATTGGTCTTGGAAATGATTTTTTTTAATATGACACCAAAAGCACAAGCAACAAAAGCTAAATAAGTGGGGCTACATCAAACTGAAAAGCTTCTGCACAGCAAAAGCAATAATCAACAAAATGAAAAGGAAACCTACAAAATGGGAGAAATTATTTCCAAGACTTATATCTAATAAGGAGTTAATATCCAAAATATACAGAGAACTGATGCAACTCAAAGGCAAAAAAAGCAAATAACCCAATTAAAAAATGGGCAAAGTACCTGAATAGATACTTTTTTAAAGGAAGACACAAATGCTAACAGGTGTATAAAAAGGTGTACAAAGCACTAATCACTAAGGGGAATGCAATTCAAAACCATAGTGAAATATCACATCACACCTTTTATTATGGCTACTATCAAAAAGACAAGAAATGAAAAGTGTTGGTGAGAGTGTGGAAAAAAAGAAACCCTTATACACTGTTGGTTGAAATGCAGACTAACCCATCCCCTATGGAAAACAGTATGGAGGTTCCTCAAAAAATTAAAACTAGAATTACCATATGACACACTACTTGGTACATATCTAGGAGATGAAATCCATATTTCAAAGAGATATCTGCACTCCCATGTTCCTTGAAGCATTGTTCACAGTAGATGAGATATAGAAACAAACTGTGTGTCCAATGGTGCATGAATGGATAAACAAAATGTAACACACACACACACACACATATATATATCACACAAATGTATATAATTTAGCCATAATAAAGAATGAAATCCTGCCATTTGCAATAACATGGATCAACTGGAGGACATTATGTTAAGTGAAATAGCCAGACATAGACAAATACTGTATGATCTCATTTATATGTGGAATTGAGAGAAATTTAGTCCATAGAACACTGGTACCCTGTAGCTGAGAGTTGAAGAAAATGAAGATGTTGGCCAAAGGGCATATAAAACTATCTTTAAAAAAGTTATAGGATGAACAAGTTCTAGGGTTATAATGTAAAGCTTGGAGACTATAGTTAATAATACTACATTGATGGGCCTCCCCGGTGGCGCAGCGGTTGAGCGCTGGGTTGTGAAGCTGCCTGCCGCCTTTACAGCGCTGGTTCGATCCCTGGCTGCTCCCGGGCCACGGGAGGAGGGGGAGGGTCCCGCATGGCGCGCAGACCTCTCTTGCCCCCTGCTGCTCCCCTCAGCAGTGTACTTCAGTCCTTCTGCCTGCTCTGCTCCCCGCTCTGGCTTTGGTGAATTCTCTCACCCTCCCTCGCTTCTGACTGTACACAGTACTTGTATAAATAAATAAAAATAAATAAATAAATCTTAAAAAAATACTACATTGCATACTTGAAATTTGCAAAGAGTAGACTGTAAGAATAGTGTTATTATCACACACACACACACACACACACACACACACACAAAGGTAAACTGTCAAGTGATAGAGGAGTTAGTCTACTTGATTGGGGTAATCATTTTACAATCTATGTGTATATCCTAATATCATGCTGTACATTCCAAAATATACAATTTTTATTTGTCAATTATACATGAATAAAGGAAAAAAACTATCTTCAAAAAATGAGGCTGGATTGATAAGGATAAAGTCGTCATGTTGCAGTCCCTATCCAGGCAAGAATTAAAGATTGTTATTAGACATTCGATAACTTGCTGATAGTAAAGTGAGCACTTGTTTTGTATCAAAAGTAGCAGCAAATCAATATTTTTTCTTGTCTTAACAGGGGAAACACAAATGCACACCAGCAGGATGCAGCTATTGTCATCCTGACTCAGTGATCAATACTGGGGAAATTAATGGTAAAAGTTAGAAATTGTGCCTCTCCTGGAATGATGCAGTAAGTTCCAACCATCACCTCTGAAGTGTTCCTGTCAAAACCAGTTCAACTCAAACTGATCAAGCAATTTTACAGGAAATACAGGAGGGTGAGGGTCAAGCTAAAGAATCAGAAAACCAATCATCTAAATCCAAAAAGTGAGGCCACTACAGGATGATACTCTTGTTGCTTAAAAAGTTAGGGACGTGAAAAAAGAAACTGATGCAGATTAAAAGGTTTACACAAGGTTTAGAGTAACCCAATAAATTGTATGGTTCCTGATTGGATCCTGGTTTAGACTGGATGTAATTTGAATATTGACTAATATGCTAAGGAACTATTATTTAGTTAAATGTAGCAATATTATTTTGGCTATGTAGGAACAATGTCTTATTTTTTCTAGAGATGAATAGGTTATATTTTAGTGTCATGATGTCATGTCTATAAAATAAAATATACTTTAAAATAACCCATTCAAAAGGTGTGGGGAGACATGGGAATGCCCTCGAGAAACAAATGTCTCATAAGTAAACTTAATATATATTTGATGAGTATCATTAGAGATATCCCATATTATGCATCTCTCTGTAAAGATCTGAATAGCGCCCTCTGAATGGAGAATAAGCCTCCTTATGATGCCATCTAGATATTCAAGCCCTGAGTCATGCAGAGAAGCAAGGGATCTTGGGCTGCCTTGCCTGTCTGTCAATAGCGCAGCTTCAAACACATACCAGTGCTGAACAAATGAATTGGTCACAGTACAACTAAGTAGTCACTAACTTTTGTCACTGTCTTCTCCCAACACGGTGGCGTATTTAGGTCCCCAGTGGGTAAGCCTGATGAACTGAAGTATTTATGTTAAAAAAACATTATCTCTACTCAATGAAAGCCACCACATACAAAATCAAATACAAATCTATTAATTTTGTTGTACATATACACACAAGTTAGATTAAAATAAAGTTCATGGGGCCTCCCTGGTGGCGCAGCGGTTGAGCACTGGGTTGCGAAGCTGCCCACAGCCTCTGTGGTGCTGGTTTGATCCCCGGCTGCTCCCCGGCCACCAGAGGAGGGTCCCACATGGCGCGCAGACCTCTCCTGCCGCCCGCTGCTCCCCTCAGCAGTGTACTTCGGTCCTTCTGCCTGCTCTGCTCCCCGCTCTGGCTCTGGTGAATTCTCTCACCCTCCCGCGCTTCTGACTGTACCTAGTGCTTGTATAAATAAATAAATAAATAAATAAATAAATAAATAAATAAATAAATAAATAAAAAAAATCTTAAAAAAAAAAAAATAAAGTTCATGTTTTGGTTAGGTATAGATTTGGTCACCTATGACAGTAAAACCAAATGCACAGTGGTGTAACCACACAAGCTAAAAGAAATCTAGAAGCAGGCAATCCAGAATGTTCTGTTGGTCCTATGCAGTGGCTAGTAACACAAGCTCCTCTACACCCGCTATTGGGAGACAATCCTCCGTGGCCTTTCTACATGTCTTATTGTAGCTTTTGTCTCTATCACTTCTCTGCCTTTTGGCTAAGATCAAGTGTAGCTTTTGTCTACAAATATCTTTTCAAAAACAGCCTTGGAAGATGAGATACTGTCTCCATCCAGGTAAGGGGGCAAATCTGATTCCTGGGCAGGATGATAAAGGTAATGTCTCTGGTCAAATTTGGCAGCAGTCTCCTCATGATACTGGGGATTTCCTAAGCAGTGTCCCACAGCTGTGGCACAGGTGCACTGCGGATGAAATACCCATCCGGCTGCTCAGCAGCAGCATCCATTTAGGACTTAGAGGGCAAGGGAAAACCATGGGATCAAGCTACCTAATGCATCAAATCAATTTGGGCAATTGTCTTATCTCCTTGCCTCTTCACCTAACCTATGATCGGGGGCCAGCCAGCACAGCAACTGCAGGAGTCTCTGTTGTTTAGGAATTGCCCGACCCCTTGAAATCCACTGTCACAGATGAGGTGTGGTTCCCATATCCTGGTTACAGTTGTCATCTAGTTGCAAGGAAGACAAAAGGGAGAAGAGGCAATGGCACGTGCCAGTGAAGGAATTGTTTTGAGCTGGTATCCAACACCCCTGCTTACTTACGTGCAGTATCCCCAAGTTTTTTAAAAAGATTTATTTATTTATGCATACAAGAACTGGGGTACAGGCCAGATGTGTGTGGGGTGAGAGGATTCACCAGAAAGAGTGGGGAACAGACCAGGCAGACTGACGAAATACACTGCTGAGGGGAGCAGTGGGTGAGTCAGGAGAGGTCTGCTGTGTCATGTGGGTCACCTCCTTGGCCAGGGATCGAACTCATGCTGCAGTGGCTGCGGATAGCTTCATAGTGCTGTGCTTAACCCCTTGGGCCACCAGGGAGGCCCAATATCCCCAAGTTTTATGTACAAATGTGCAAGCAGAATACATCACACTCTTAAAAATAATTATCTCTGGGAAATAAGAACATAAGAGGGGGGAGTGTTTCCTCACTATCTACATTTTACATTCGCAGTATACATTGAAATGTTTACATCATACATGTATAATATTACCTTCATGCCATGAAAAAGCATGGAAAATGTACACTTTAAAAATATTAGGGAGGGGGCCTCCCCGGTGGCGCAGCGGTTGAGATCTGGGTTGCGAGGCTGCCCGCGGCCTCTGCGGTGCTGGTTCGATCCCTGGCTGCTCCCCGGCCACCGGAGGAGGGTCCCACATGGCGCGCAGACCTCTCCTGCCGCCCGCTGCTCCCCTCGGCAGTGTACTTCGGTCCTTCTGCCTGCTCTGCTCCCCGCTCTGGCTCTGGTGAATCCTCTTGCCCTCCCGCGCTTCTGACTGTGCCCAGTGCATGTATAGACAAGCAAACAAACAAATAAATGAATAAAATACATGCCTCTTAAAAAAAAATATTAGGGAGGGCCTCCCCTGGTGGCACAGAGGTTGAGCGCTGGGCTGCGAAGCTGCCCCCGCAGCCTCTGCAGCAGCTGGTTCGATCCCCGGCTGCGGTGAGGTGCATTTCGTTGGTCCGCCTGTTCTGTTCCCCACTCTGGCTCTGGTGAATTCTCTCACCCTCCCACGCTTCTTACTGTACCCAGTGCTTGTATAAATAAATAAATAAATCTTTAAAAAAAATACTAGGGAAACTTGAGAGAAGGTAAGTCATTGCAGGGATTGATTCCCAAAATCCTTTTCATGTATAATGTGTCCCTAAATCTCTGCCAGTCTGCAGTGGGTGGCAACACGATTACAACTGGAGAATTCTTTATTTATCTAGTTTTTCCTCTCCCAGACTAAAATCACTTAAGGGAAAAACTAAAGAATGAAAAACTAAGTAGCCAGCAGTAATTTTAGCCTTGGCCATGGTGGCGAAGATTGGGTTGAGAGGGAGGGGAGATAGCAGGATTCTTTCCATTAGAGAAGTCTCTGGAACTGATAGGGGCCCAGGGACATTCTGTTTTCTTCTCTCCGCCTCCTCTTACAATAAGAACGTTTGCACTTGTTTTCATAATTAGTCTCTTAATTTGCTCCAAGAAACAAAAATCCTTTCCACCTGCAATTCTAGATGCATATTCTTAAATCTCCACGACAAAGACACAATTATGAACATGAAAGCAAACAAGACAAAAATATGGTTTCTTTTCAACCCCCAGGGTGGAAAAGGCTATGAGGGACCTTACTGGTTCAGTTGTGTAACATACCTATTTTTCTGAGGAATCACGGTGGCCCGCATTGGGAAGGGTTAAGTTTTTTTTTTTTTTTTTTTTTGGTAACATTTGTTTACCACATTCTTTCAGTGTCAGAGATATAGAGTCAAGTGTGCTACTGGCTGAGCCTCTGGACAGAGCAGTGTGCGCTGCTCTGATTGGTCCGCTGTGGTTTCATTCCATGCCACAGGTCAGAAAACACTTGTTAGGACTAGCATACTGGGGGGGAAAAGAAAGAAATACAATAAGAGAGAAAAGAAAATAACAGAATAAAGTGCAGGAAATTAGAAGATTAGTCTGAGAGTTCATCTCTCAAATTAAAGTTCATGCTGTTTCAACATTTTGTTTAGCTATTTTGTGTGCTGTGACTATTTCTGTATTTCTTACTATAAATAGTAGTTAAATAAAAGCTTGAAAAACTCTGGAACTGAAATTTACAAATGTACAAAAAATATGGTATGCGGGGTCTTTTCAAAATTCTCTTGCTGGAGACCATCTTCAGGTAATTTGCTAACAGACTTTTGCTCTCATTGGTTGATGCCAGTAGGCAGACCATCCAATCAGAGTTAAGCTGGGATGTTTCATTTACCTTCAACCCAATCAGGCTGTTGGTTAACCCAATGCATCGTGTACTATTTGTCTCAGTATTTAAGAACCCTCTTCTCTTTTCAAAGCCGCCTGGAGTCTGGTTTATCATTCCATAGGACTTCATGAAACAGAAGAGAAGCCCAAATCCAAGAAGAGAGGTAAGAGAAAAAGATGTTGTATAAAGAGCTTTGGTAACTAATGCTACAAATTTAAAAAAAAAAGAAGAAGAAGAAGAGGTTCCCCCAAACAGTGTATTTTTTTCCAAGGCCATGTACTTGGAGAACTCTTTTTATCACTTTGGTTCATGGCTATAGCAGAACTGGATGCTCCCCTCTAGATGGAGCTGTGAAACTCTAATCACCTTTTCTGAGAGCTCTGAGCCTACATCAAGTTTCCAGTAAAGCATCAAAGTAGGATAGGGATCTCTTTCCAAAAATCGAAGGTTCTTTTTGGAGCCAGGAAAAAATTAGTTGTGGCTAAGGAAAGTGTTTTGTTCATTTGGAAATCCCTCGATTGCTCTTTTTGGGATGGCCTTGCTTGTAAATACGTCACTCATTCCCTAGCTTGTCGTTTATAACAAAAAATGCTTTATTCAGTGCATGAGCATTATTTTCTGTATCTTTAAGTCTTAAAATCTGCCTGCCTATAGAGGTTTCTATTGTTTTGTTGAAGTATACATATGCTTATGTTGTATGTTTTAACAGAGACCTTTCCTAAGCCAGGATTTGTCCCAATATTGGAATTGAGAATTGTTTTTTATGTTTGTGGGACCTTTTTATTTTGTTTTATGTATTTTATTGTAGTAACGAATGTAATTTTCATGTAGCTCTGAAACCCATTTAACTGTTCTGAGTAATTATTGAAATTTCCTCTTGTACTAATTATTGTATTTATTTTTATTTTACTCTTCCTCCTCTCCCCCTCTGAATTCTTCAGATCAATTGTCAGCTTTCAGGGTTGGTTTTAATGTTTGCCTTTGACCTTTTGTTTCATTTCTCTTTTTTCCACGTAATTGACACCATTTGTCTTTCTTCTACTGGCTAGTTTCACTTAACATAATCCCTTCCATCTCTACCCTTGTTGCCACAAATGGCATGGATTGATCTTTGATCGCTGTGTATATATACCACATCTTCTTGATCTGTTCCTCTGTTTGGGGGCACTTAGGTTGTTTCCATATTTTGGCTATTCTAAATAGTGCTGGAATGAACATAGGAGTGCAGGTTTCCTTTTAAATTAGTGTTTTTGTGTTCTTTGGGTAGCTACCTAGACCCAGTGGAATTGCTGGATCTTATGGTAGATCCGTTTTTCTTAATTCTTAAAGGCCTTTTTTTTGAGTATTAGTTTCTACAATTTATTTTACCCCCAGATTCATACATTTTATCAGTATCTTTATTCTATCACTATAGATTTTCCAATGAGTATCCCATTAATTTTAAAGTATTCCCTATTATTCTCTTTTCTTTTCTTTTTTTTTTTTAAGATTTATTTATTTATTTATTTATTTATTTATACAAGCACTGGGTACAGTCAGAAGCGCTGGGGGGGGGAGGGTTGGGGAGGGGGAGAGAATTCACCAGAGCCAGAGCGGGGAGCAGAACAGGCAGACTGACGAAATACACTGCTGAGGGGAGCAGCGGGCGTGGCAGGAGAGGTCTGCAAGCCATGTGGGACCCTTGCCTGCGGCCAGGGATGGAGCGCTCCAGAGGCTGCGGGCAGCTTCGCAACCCAGCGATCAATCGCTGCGCCGCCGAGGCGGCCCCTATTATTCTCTTTTCACCTTAAGGAAGTTATTTAGAGTAGTAATTTAACAATTTTTCCCTGCCAACAACTCTGATGTTTATTCACCGATTTCATAGTTTGAGATATTTTCTTATGACCTAACTATTAACAAGAAAACAATTTTAAACTTGGTAAAGGTATAAGGATGTATTTGAATTTTATAAATATTGCCATTTTCATTTATGTTATTTGTTTAGAAACTTCTTTTGTAAATTCAGTGAACTTTTTGAATTTTATCTTTTTATACCACTTTGTTGAGGTAAGATTTCTTTTTTTCAGACCCACTTACTTTGTTTGATCTATGTTACTTTTTCAGACTTGTGGCATTCTGCTGGTTTTAAGATGTCATTCTTATGAGCTACATATTATCATCTTGAAATTTTACTGCTTTACTAAAAGGTTAATTCTGGTAGTTATTTTTTTAGATTAGCTTTTTAGGGTTTCTGTAAAATCAAAACTATTTTCCTAATTTTTTTTCCCTCATTCTTCCATGAGAGTACAGTGGAGTTTTCCAGAAGTACAATATGTGTGAGATGTCAATAGATTACAGGTGAAATGAATATAAAATGCCAAAGAACTTCTGCTTGGCCATGTAGTAAATAGATCTTAAAATATGTAAAATGATATTCATCTGCTCTTGGCTTTATTTTAGGAAAATACATTCTTCATGTGAGTTTGCATAATATGTTTATCATGTAACTAAGTTTGCCAGATTTAGCAGATAAAAATACAGAACACCCAGTGAAACTGGCACTTCAGGTGAACAATAAATAATTTTTAGCTTTAGTATTTTGCATGCAGTATTAGGAACATAGTTATACTGAAAAAGAGGCTAAATATTTTCTGTTGATCCAGTTACATTGAAAGTAAGTAAATATTTGGAGCATTTTTGTCTTTTTCAGTGATTAAACCTCAAAGTATCAACTGCTTTATATTGTGTATACTTTCAAATAATAATGGCTGATTCTTATCACTTTACTGATAATAATGATGATGACATTAACATTTCTTCAGCAGACATGATGTTGTGAATTTTTGAGATTTATCTGTTCAAAATAACATTTTTGTTTTTCTAAGTGTCTTAGGTAATATAAGAAATATCAATCACTAACATATGCCCTTTTAGCAAATTCTGAAGTTAGAATGGTTATCTTTTAGTTTATTGATATAAAACATATTATAAATGTGGTTTTTTTTGTGTGTGTGTTTTGTGTGTGTTTTTGTGTGTGTGTGTGTTTTTTTTTTTGTGTGTGTGTGTGTGTGTTTTTTGTGGGACCCTCGCCGGTGGCCAGGGATCGAACTGGTGCTGCAGAGGCTGCGGGCAGCCTCGCAACCCAGCGCTCAACCACTGCGCCACCAGGGGAGGCCCTATAAATGTTCTTATATTACATCATCCTAGCATGCTTGGAAGGAAATTCTTTAGTAGGACACACTTTGAAGAATTAGGAGTGTGTGATTTGCTTGCTAACTGGCTTATGTCAAAGGTGACTTGTAAGTTGCAGGGTTATAAGATTTCACATCAATTTCTGAACCTCATTTAGATACAAGCCCTGTATAATCACCTGACTTCATTTTCAACTCATACCTCTTTCTCAAAATAGTTTGTCATAATGCCTCAAATAAAGATTTTTGCTCCTCCCAGGAAAGTCTTCAAATTTCTGACCAAGAAACAGAATGGCAATGTGCTGCTTGGAGGCTGCTGTCCAGCTGTTCTACTGACCTGCAGAAGATTTCTGTGCCCTGTCCATTCTTCTCTTGAACCCATTCATTAAGATTTTAATTGTAGTTATTGCATTATTATGTTCTAAAATTATTGTTTGCCTGTTATTTATACCTTTTGTTTCTCTGCTGATACTTTGAGAAGACTCAACTTGAGAAATCTTTTATCTAAAGCAATGACCATCATGTGTCACACTGGCAGTGACATGCTACACCACTGGGGAGGCAATCTGGGTTTCCGCCCTCCCCCCAAACATTACCTAACAGAATTTGTGTGGGATTTTTTGCTCAAATATTACCTGATAGAATTTGTATTCAAATTAGAACTCAACATAATTTCAAAAGGTTACTTGCTTTTAGATATTTTCTAACTTTTTCATCTTTATCATATTTTAGATCTCAGGATTTCTTACTTTATAACTTGTTTTCCAGATCTGCTCATTTCTTTTTTATACATTTTTAGATTTTTTTTCTGCTTCCTTTTGATAGTGTTCCAGATAAGTTCTAAAATTTTCTAAAATAGAAAAAAATTCTAATCTAAAAATTTTTAATAGAAAAACCTATTGGGGTTACATTGGTTTTACAGATTTATTTAGGGGCAAATTCATTTTTGAGTCGTCTAACCCAAGAAGGCTTGTAGCTGACTGTGTTCATACTTCTATGCATGACACTCCATGCAGATATGCATTTCTTTTCATTATAGTTCATACTCAATTTTCATTGAGTTCATCTTTGGTGTTCATTAAAGGCAAATTTTCAAAAACAGTAAAATCATGATTCTAATATAATTATAAAATGAACATATGTTAAAGGTTTTATTTTATTTACAATGAAGAAATTGAGTAGATGTTATAACATGTTCAAAGGAGAATCCAAAGCACAGACATATTTATAGATCAGGAATATTGAAATATATGCTTAGATGTAAATAAAACCAGTTTTTCCACTAGCTCAGAGGAATGTTATCCCCAGGGAAAAAATCATTTGCGTGTTTCTAGATAAAATGCATTTTTCATTGCCTTGTATTTACAAGGGTGTAAAATAGCTTCCACAGAATCAGAATGGGATAATGCAGAAGTTGTCTGTACACAATGCATAGTTTTCCTTCAAAATACATTTTTTTGTTATAGTCTCTCCTTTTTGATAAAACGAATCTCAAAGAAAGACTATTCTTGACCACAAAATCAGGCTGATCCCATTAGTCTTGGTCTGATTATTTGTATAGGCACAGCAAGAAATTTAGTTTACCAGAGAGTGTAATGGTCCAGTGTAATGTCATCAATACCTCCTCTGTTCTGAACACTGTCTTCCATTTCGCTCTTTTGTGCTTTAGAAAAATTAATATGTCAAAATGCCTTAATGACATGCTCATCCCACCAAAAAATTACCCCCAAACCCCTTTGTCAGCAACATGCTTAAGTTGACTGGCCAACTCAGATCTCAAAACTCTGGTGTGCAAGTCCATGTGAGTTTCTGAAACCCAAGCCTTGGGGCCCAGGTGACTCCAACTGCCAGGGACCTGCTTCCCCCACTTACCTGACCTGTGTCCACCTCTCTGGGAAGGCAGGCAGGGTCAGAGAATCCCTGGAAGTGGTAGAGAGTCAACTTTTCCAGCACTGCCCCCTACACTCTCACCCAGGAGATCCTCATTTTCAGGCAGAACACTCCCCTCACACTTGGCCCCTGGTGACCAGAATGGATTTTCTCCTTTAGAAAAAACACACATACCCACGGAGCCATATATATAAATTTTTCTTTTTGCATTTAAATATAAAAATACCACTCTGTTTTGTGTTTTAAATGAAAGACCAAGCAGTAAGATGTTTTCCCTCTAAGGTAGGTCTATCCATCGTCTAAGCCGGGCTATCTTCAGGCCTGGAGGGGCCACCCAGGAGCATGAGCGGGTCCTTTCCCGCCAGGCCCCCACTCACTCCCTCCGCTCCTAATTCTTGGTTTCAATAGAAAGTTGATTATAACCTTGTAAGAAATGCAACTGCCCAGGCTCCTTCCAAGAGGGGTAAGCCTAACCCGACCCACTCAGTCAGTATGCCCCAACCCTTCAGCTACCTCAGAAAAAAAAGTCTTTCCCTCCCTTCACATATGCTGTGTCCTCTGCTGGGATAGTTATGTGTGCTCGTCACTCACACCTGATTAAATGAAAGCAGTGGTTATGTTTCCTCAACCCCCTCCCCACTAACTAAAGCTTCAGTGATGGGGGGAGAAAAGAGCAGGAGGGTTTGAATGGGTGTGAAGAAATTAAGAACTTGACCCCTCAATCCTGGCCAAAGAAAACAAGAGATATTAACTGGGTGTGACAAATAAAATGAGCACCTTGATAGTCCACCCTTTGAGTTACAGCTATTAGGACAATTGAGAGGTGCAGAGGGAGTGAGGTGCAATATGAGGGGGTGCCATGGCTGCACATCTTGTCCACTTAGTTTTTGTACTGGAAGGGCTCGTGGCCAGTTTCATTCAGAAGACATGTGCAGATGAGGGCTGTCACCTAAAAGGGGTCACACTTGGCAGAAGGGCAACAATCTTCAAAGTAGCCCTTCTCCTGGCCAACAGTCCAGAGCAATCTGATGCATCCACGCTGGCTGAAAAGTCATTGACGTTGGCAGTTTCTCGGTATCCCATCAGCCCCCAGGCGTTACCCAGGCTCCCTAGGGGTTGTTGGCACAGAATATAGTACTGACCCTACTTAGGCAGTCGCCCCACTGCGACCTCAGTGTACCTCAGGCGGTTCTCCACATGGCCTTGGTGCTGAAGTTAGTAGTGTGACAGCCAGAGCCATTCCAGTTCCCAAGGATGGGCTAGGGTCAAAGGTTGCTGTCACTCCAGAATCTTCACATTCACGAGGCAAGGTGAGACGGGCCACCGAGAGTTGATCTCCCATTTCCATTCTCTCACAGGTTCCTATCTGGAATTCTCACTGGGATGGCATGACCTCGGCATTTGTCCCCCCAGTCTTGAGCCTCGACAATACCCTGTGGTAGGCTCTGTCCCACCCCACAGCAGTATGGACCTTGCCACCCAGGGAAGTCATTGGAAGGCCACCCAAAAGGGTGCCCATCTGTGCCCATGAGAGTAAATTCCTGCTTCATTCCAAACCAGGGGTGCTGGTTGCTCACCATGTCCATTATCCTTTTACAGGTGTGCCTTAAATTGGTCTCTGCTGGCTTTCCATTGTACTTGAAGACTTCACACAATGCCAGTTTGTTAGGGTCCTTGCCGAAAGGGTTCCAAAACATGGCAGCAGGAAAAAGATTCATGTCACTTCTGGAGCCTTCAGACTGGAAAATGCCAGCGCCACCAAAATTCCACTCAGGCAGTTCTTCTATGTACTTTGGCCCACTGCCCCGCGTTCCGGCCTTCTCCAGTACCATCGATCCAGATACACATAGCTTGGACCTTCTCGCCCTAAGGTAGGGAGATACACACCTGCTTGGTGCCTTTGATTAAGTGGGAGCAAGCAGCAGGGCGGGCAGGCAGAGGGCTAGGCCTGAGAGGGGCTGGCGGTGCAGCTCAGGGGGTCCCTTTTCTATTCTAGCCATTCCCATTCAGCCCTTTTGTACATTAGCTTCTTTAGCAAAGCCCCTATAAGGATTTAAGTTCATATTTCAAATATCTATTAAAATGTCCAGGCCCTGCTGGTGATTTTACCCACAGATGCTACTACTCGGTCAGAACTTTTCCAGCTTGTCCATACTGCAATAATGTTTTTAAATCTAAAATCAGATCTTCATTTTTAAAAACCCTATCTTACTTTGAATCTAGCATACCAAACTCAACGTCATTTTGACTTTTGATCATGTTATCCTTTATATTGCTATGCTGATTTTGAGTCATCTGCAGAGATGAGAGCCTGTCAGAGAATAAGGAGGTGAAGGAAGGTTGCACGCCTCTGAGGTGTCAGGACCTAGACAAGGTTAGAAAATCAAAGGCGAGGGTCAGGAGATGGGCTGAAGAGGGGATAGTTAGAAGCAACCACATTCATACTAGTTATCTTAATAAATTCTTATTCCCCTCTGTCTTTTCAAGACACCTGTGAGAGAGCAACCCCACACTGGGGAAACGCTAACATTCTTATACCCCAAAACTATCTATATAGAATACTGCCTGTATATTACGTTTCATATTCTCTTGGAATTATAGGTATACAATTCCTATCATTTCCATCTAAACATTGTCTTTTTATTTCTCAATGTTTTTGCAAGAAAACCTGTGCATTTCTCCAACCTGGATGAGAGAGAAATACATCTGTACGGAGCATCACTTCCTGACTCTTTGCTTAATACTCATCTAACAGGTCTGATATTTTAGTAATTCATATAGCACTTATTCTAGCTGCATTACACCTACAAGGATAAATTCCATTTTGTTTTCGAAGTCACAAATAACCTTTTGTAACGTAAAGAGCCTGAATATAGGGCCTCTGGTGCGCAACAGACTTCATCCCAGCTGATTGGCAGGGAAACTTTTTGTTTGTTTGTTTGTTTTAAAGATTTATTTATTTATTTTATACAAGAACCGGGGTACAGGCCAGATGCGTGGGAGGGTGAGAGGATTCACCAGAAACAGAGTGGGGAACAGAACAGGCAGACTACACTGCTGAGGGGAGCAGCGGGCGAGACAGGAAAGGTCTGCTGCGCCATGTGGGACCCTCACAGGTCGGCCAGGATCAAACCAGCACTGCACAGGCTGTGGACAGCTTCACAGTGCGGCGTTCAACCACCTGCGCCACCAGGGGAGGCCCTGGCAGGGAAACTTTAAATAGTACTTTTCATACAGTGATTTATTTCTTTTATAGTTTAGTCAACTATCATTTCACTGATATTTCACCATCTTATGAAGCAGGATATTATCAGATACTTTGAGATTGTTTTCATAAATATTTACTTATTTGATAAGAATATTCTTTTGGATGACTGTCATACTGAACTCAGGTATATTTGAAATTTTGTTTCATTTTTTTTTTAAATGAAGTACCATTGTTTTTACATCCTTGTTAATGTTTTGATAGTACAGGATTTCTACCCTCAGGTGCTCTCCCACCACCATAGCACCCATAGTCCTCTGCCACAGTTTATTGTGCTTTCTCTTCCTCCCTACCCCCTTCCTCACCCTTCCCCCAAGCCTTCGAAACTGGCAGTACAAGGATAATGTGAAATATCTCCCAATCTTGGTTTCTTTATGACTACTCTAATCTTTGGGGTAGTCATTAGTCTAATTTTTCTCATTTCCCACACATGGCAGATCCTAGAACAAACTGAAAAAAAAAAATCAGGTGAGGACAGTGTGCTATGATGAAACATTAATGTTACATGAATTTTAACCTTGACTTTGTCACCAAAGTGCCATGCGACTTTGGAAAGTTTCTTCCCCACATTGAATGTCAAGGTGATAAAAGAGTGTTTGTTTGTTTTAGTTCAAGTGATCACATCTATTGTTTGGATAGTATTTCCGCTGGCATTTATCAATTGCTTGCTCTATTATCATCACAGGGTCCTTAGAATGGAGCTGTCTTTGAGTGAGACACATTCTGTAGTAATGAAATCTTGCTGTGCTTTCTGTGGTGTCTAATGCAGGCTTTCTGTAAGGTGAAAAGTAGTGACTGTAACCATTATTTCCAGATGCAAGTTTAGGGATTTTGTAGCTAGCAATCTCATTGATAGGAATGCATTTCCAAAATAAGCATCCTGTAATCTTTGGGGTAGTCACTAAGTTGATGGACAGAGACTCCAACCAGAATTCTTTCAATTTCCTTGCTTGTGATTGGTCTGGTCAGGTTTTCTACTTCTTCCCTATTCAGCTTCAGATGGTTGTGTAATTCAAAGAATCTGTTGTCTATCTCTCCTAGGTTATTGAACTTGTTGGCATAGTTGTTGCTCATAGAAGTCTCTTACTATTTTCCGAATTCCTCTAGTGTCTGTTGTAACTTCAGCTCTTTTGTTTCTGATCATTTGAGTTTTTTCCCTTATTTTCTTAGTGAGCCTAGCCAGAGATTTGTCTATTTTGTTAATTTTTTTAAAAGAACCAACTTTTGGTTTCATTAATCTTTTGAACTGTCTTTTTTATTTTGATTTCATTTATTTCTGTTTTAATTTTAACAATTTCCTTTCTTCTACTGGCTTATGGTTTTGTTCTTCTTTTTCTAGCTCCTCAAGGTGGGAGATAAGGTTTTTATTTGAGCTCTTTTTCGTTTCTTGATGTGGGCCTCTATTTCTACAGTCTTCTCTCTTAGTACCTCTTTGCTGTGTCCTATTACTTCTGGAACATTGTGTCTTCACTGTTATTTTCTTGAGGTATTTTTGGATTTCTTTTTTAATTTCCTCATTAACAGTGATCTTTCAGTAGTGTGGTGTTCTGTTTCCAGTGGAGCAAGAAGATGTGATATAGATACACAATGGACCACCACTCAACGATCAAAAAAATAAACTCATGCCATCTGTGGCAGCATGAGTGGAGCTGGAAGAGATTATGTCAGAAGGAGAAAGACAGACACCAGGTGGTGTGATGTATTTGTGGAATATAGAGAAACCAGAGGAAGGGTCAGATAAAACCAATCTCAAAAACTAGCCCTTGAAAACAGACTATAAAACTGAGACATTCAGAGGGAGAGGGGAAGTGGATGAAGCAAGCAGCAAGTGGGGAGGAGTACAATGGACTATGGTGGTGGCTTATGGGTGTTTTGGTGGTGGGAGTGCTATGGTATCAGCACCACAGGAGTGGGGGGGTGGGGATCCTATACTTCCTAACAACAATGTAAGCCAGCATTACCACAATAAAAACAAGAAAGAAATTGGTTAGGGTGGTCGCCTCTGGGGAGGGGAACTGAGTTTCAGGGTTGGGATAGAGAATCACTTAGCCCCTATATATCTTTTTGTGTTATTTATTTGTTTATTTTTTAAGATTTATTTATTTATTTATGCATACAAGAACTGGGGTACAGGCCAGTGGTGCAGGGGGTGAGAGGACTCACCAGAGACAGAATGGGGAGCAGAACAGGCAGACTGACTGAAATACACTGCTGAGGGGAGCAGCTGGTGAGACAGGAGAGGTCTGCTGGGCCATGTGGGTTGCTCTCTAGCCGGCAGGAGATCGAACTTGTGCTGCAGAGGCTTCACAGTGCTGTGCTTAACCCCTTGTGCCACCAGGGAGGCCCCCATTTTTAGTGTTTTAAGGCCATTCTAATAGATGTGTGTGATGGTATTTTGTTTTTAACTTTGCATTTCCCTGATAATGAGAATCTTGTTATATGCTTATTGCCAATAGTGTATCTTCTTTGGTGAGTGTCAAGGTCTTTGACCTGTTCTTTAATCAGATGTTTGTTTTCTTTTTTTAATAAATTATTTAATTTTATATAATTTTTACATCATTTTCATTTTTGCATAATGTATGCATTTTCATTTTGGTTACATTCACCATACAATTCCCACCCCCTTTTTCTGACCCTAATCTCTCTTCTCCCCCCACCCCCCACTGTAGTGTGTCTCTGGTCTGTAGTTGCTTGTTGATTTTGATTTTTACTTTATTGCAATTAGTCTTTTTCCTGGTCCCTTATTTAGGTTTTCTAAATTCCTGCTATGAGTGAGACCATCTGGTATTTTTCTTTTTCTTTCTGGCTTATTTCGCTGAGCATAATCCCTTCCAGCTCCATCCATGTTGCAGAGCTTCTGCACAGCAAAAGAGACAATCACAAAAACAAAGAGAAACCCCACCGACTGGGGAAAAATTTTTGCACACAACACTAATGATAAAGGACTGATCACAAAAATCTACAAAGAGCTGATGAGACTCAACAAAAACAAAGGAAATAATCCAGTCAAAAAATGGGCAGAAGAGCTAAAAAGAAACTTCTCCAAAGAGGAAATGCAAATGGCCAACAGACATATGAAAAAATGTTCAACATCACTTGTAATCAGGGAAATGCAAATCAAAACTACAGTGAGATACCATCTTACCATCTTGTGAGAATGGCACATATTAAAAAAAACTAGCAACAACAAATGTTGGCGAGGATGTGGAGAAAAAGGAACTCTCCTGTACTGCTGGTGGGAGTGCAAGCTGGTCCAACCACTCTGGAAAGATGTTTGTTTTCTTAATGTTGAGTTTTGAGAGTTCTTGGAATATTTTGGCTGATAGTCCTTTATCAAATATCCCTTTTGCGAATATTTGAATTGCTTAGTTCCAGGAGGTATTTTTCTTTTTTTCCTTTTTTTAAAGATTTATTTATTTGTGCATATAAGAACCGGGGTACAGGTCAGAGGTGCAGGGGTGAGAAGATTCACCAGAGACAGAGTGGGAACAGAACAGGCAGACTGACTGAAATACACTGCTGAGGGGAGCAGCAGGCGAGTGTGGGGAGCTCCCTGGCTGCTGGGGATCAAACTCGTGCTGCAGAGGCTGTGGATTTCTTCATAGTGCTGTGCTTAATTAACCCCTTGTGCCACCAGGGAGGCCCTCCAGGAGGTATTTTTCATTTTGGGGCCAATTCTTTCAGATTACCTACATAGACAATCATGTAATCTATAAATATGGAGAACTTGATGTTTTCCTCCCTTTTCTGTATACCTTTTATTACCTTTGCTTACCTTGTTGCTTTCGCCATATTATTCTCTGCAACGCCACTGCTTTGTCTTTCCTACCTAGCAAGATGGATCTCAACATTTTAATCTCAGCCAACTTTGATATTTTAGTTTCCTTTTCTTAAAACTTCTGCCTGTATAGGAACAATATTTTTTTCATATAATCAAAGGTTATGCATTTCCAGAAAATATTTATTGGGTTTATCTGACGTGGGACACTATGGGAACTGCAGAGAAGAATATGCTACTGATCTATTCTTTTTTTTTTTTCTGAAGATTTATCTATTTATGCTTACAAGAACTGGGGCACAGGCCAGAGGTGCAGGGGCGAGAGGACCCACTAGAGACAGAGTGGGGAGCAGAACAGGCAGATCCACTGAAATACACCGCTGAGGGGAGCAGCGGGCGAGCCAGGAGAGGTCTGCTGCTCCATGCGGGCAACTCCCTGGCCGGGGATCAAACTTGTGCTGCAGTGGCTGTGGACAGCCTCATAGGTTGAGTCTTAACTCCCTGTGCCACCAGGGAGGCCCCTACTGATCTAGTCTTACCTGTGCCTTTGTGCACATGGGAAAACATGTCTGACCTCTGCAGAGTAGCCAGTCCTCTCCACTTTGACCCTGGATATTCATTCTAGAACTTGTTTTTACTACCACTTTTTAAAAAATAAAAAAAAAATTAAATTAAATATTTAGTGAGTTAATCAAATATTTTCGTGTTTACAGTTTCCGTAAACAAAGAATTAGCTTTAGTTTCTGTCCCTTCACTTTAAATATGCCATTAGTTGATTAAGAGTATGACCAAGTCTTCCCATCTGAGCTACAAAGTGGGCATTTCCCCGATATTGAAAACTGTTTATCTCTGCTTGAGTTTTCCTAGATTCAAAACTATGAACTTCTAGCCTCTTTTAAAATGCCAAATAGAACATTAAAATAATCAAATCTTAAAAATGAGTAGAAAAAGTGATAACTTTAAAAAAACAAGCACACCCCAAGATTTTAAAAGGCCAAGTTCTGTTCCTATTTAAATGTCTGAAATTTCTCAAATCAAAAAATGCAAGAGTTAAACCAACTTAATATTGGCACTGTCAGTTATCTATAATGTCATAAGGTATCTTTCTTTCTTAGTTTTACTGTTTATCCCACTCTGACAATACATCAGAATGCCAGTCAGAATATTTTCTGACTAATTGGAAATCTTAAGTTAGCATCTATATTTTTCCTGAACTCTTTTATATATGCACACATAAATATGGACATGGTAGATAATTTTACTTTGTCCTCTATGTGTTAAGACCATTTGTGGGTTTTTCCTTTCTCTTTTTCTCTAGACTACACCTTTGCATTCCACACTGGAGATACCTGCTAACTCTTCAAAGTTGTAAAAGCAACATCCCCCACTCTATCCTCCCTTTCTCTTCCTTTGCTTTCTCCCTCTCCTCCCCTTGATCCCAGTTCTAAGTGTTCCTTCTCTTAGCTTTGAGGCTACTGGTAAGGGTTCTTTTATCACTGTGTGAGCCTTTAAATTATGTCTGTACATCAGAAGAAATTTTAGCCCTTATTCTAGTTCAGACAAGGAACACACTAGAGTCCTTCTCTCTTCTCACAGAAGGAGCCTATTGGTAATAATATACATAAACTTTGCTGTTTAGTAAGAGCAGCCACTCACCTAGTTGATTGGAAACCTCAGTAATTGCTTTTTTTTAAAAAAAGAAAATGTGATTCACTTCCCGAGCTCTAAGTGAGAGATAGTCTCTCCAAAAATTTGAGCAAGATCTATATTAATGTCCAAAGTGTTTGGCATTCCCTGAATGCATTATGCAGGCCAGAAGGTTCATTAACAGTTTTGAGATTTGAAGATCACGAGTTTAGAGGTCACTAATTATATATATGAGTGATTTATGAGATCTAGTACATGAGTTTTAAGGAGATGTTGTGTTAAACTAATCCTGAATTCTGATAGATACGTAGAGCATGTCTGGAATGTCAACCATAACACTGAATGAATCACCAACATGTGGACCTCTTCGGAAAAATGAACTTGACACAGATGTGCTTAGGAAAGCAAAAACACTCATTGAAATGACTTGTCTAAAACAAAGAAATGATCCAGGCTAACAAAGCTAAACATTAATGAGAAAATATGCTGCTTTCCTCTCTAGATATTATCCAGTTTCTGGTATTTGGTCACTAGCATTCATCCCTTAGAAGCATGAACAGATTCCTTAACATTGGTGAAAATTAACAGGTAGATTTTGGGAATCTCAGAATGTTAGTTAGTGGAGAACTTAGAAGCAAGTCTATATTTACTAGTGCACAGTGAGTTAAGATCAAACCTGGAGATAAGGTTTCTTCAATCTTTTTTAGCTCTAGGGTGATTTTGCTGCTGCATATTAGGCAATTCTCATAACTGTACTTTGGGTTTAAAGTCTTACTATTGTTATTGACATAGCCACTGTAAGAGTAAATAAAAATCATTGGGTCTGCTTATAAAGGGCAAATAAAGCATTTTTTAGGAAACCCAATTAACCAAGAATCTTTACTCTAGCCTTTTGGAATGTAAATAACTCTTTTCAAGGGTCTGAATTTTACCTTCTTTGAAATGTAAACACCCAGCAAAGTCTTCCCAGCACTGTGGTTGCTTAACGTAGGTGTTTATCTCAGGCTGTAATCTTTTGCTTATAGAGGAGATAAAAGAAGTTTTATTATTCCCTCTGATGAAAGCAATTAACTAAATCAAATAGCTATCTCAATTCTCAAGTGAATTTAGGATGAACTATATGAAAAAAAAAAGCACAAATAATGCTGTTAATCCCTCTTATAGGACACAAAAAATTTCTATAATACCTGAAGGACATATGTTATATATGGTTAAAAACTGTATAAATGTTTGTGAAAATGCCAACTGGGGTGTAGGCCAGATGTATGGGAGGGTAAGAGGATTCACCAGAGAGAGTAGGGAGCAGTACAGTGGATTTATTGAAATACACTGCTGAAAGGAGCAGCAGGGAAGACAGGAAAGGTCTGCTGCAGGGTATGCGGGTTAGCTCCCTGGCCTGGGGATGGAACACAGCCTGCAGTAGTGATAGCACTGAGACTTCACCCCTAGGCTACCAGGGAGGCCCCCTAAAAATGCCCTGACTGTATAGTCTCCCAGAAACTGTCTGTGCACACATAAATTGGATATGAATATTCAACAATAAAATATCATTCTTTCTTCACGCTTTATAGGAGGATACTCTCTGCTATTTGTTGGATTTTTTATTCTTGCAATACTAGATATCCACAGGTTTGAGGCAGGGTAAAGAATGTCAAGGGTGCAGGCCGTGCAGTACATGGTTATCTAGCCACGAAAATAGCTAGGAACCTGAACTAACATTTGCATCAAAGGTCAAGACAAAGATCAGAAACCAGGTCTGCAAACAAAAGACATAAAATTGATAGATGCATGCAGTGGGGTAAACCTGGGGACAAGCATGGGTAGAAATGAAGAAATTCAAGGAGAACCAACCAAAATCCAGAAAGACAAAGTAAAGAGGTAGCTAGAAGTTCAAGCACAGCCAGAATTTTTTACAGAAGCCAAAAGGAGTGGGTAAGTCAGAGAGCAAACATATTGCCCCTTACCTTAAGAGACCTGGCTCCAAAGCAAACTCGTAGCCAAAAGATTCACACATTTTCTCAAAATGCATGTCAATTGCAGAATTGGTCTGTAATTTCTAGAAAAAAATGTGAAGGTAGGTCTTGATTTTCATCTAAAAAATGAAATTATTTCTTTTCTATTGGAATTGATGCCTACTCTTGTGTTACTTTTTGATATTTGGGGAGAATGAACTTAAAATAATGTATGCAGCAAATTAAAGAGAACTGTTGAGTCCAAATTTAGTAAGAAAAAAAATGAACATTACTGGAGAACTTGTTTAATGAATTGTGCTAATAGCATGCAGTGGGAAATGATGTCGCTATTAAAAAGGGTAGTGTTCTGTTCACATGGAAAAATATCTATCCTTTATAATTTTTTTAATCAGACAGTGCATCCTGGTAAGATTATACCATACTAGTTGTTGGGGCCAGCGTCTGTTTGCTTGGTATCTGTCCTGTACTGGTTGTTACATATCTTTAGTATCATCTTTCTGTATATGCATAGAATGTTTACCAGAAGTCTTACTGTGGTTATCTCAGAGTGGGAACAGTTCCTAGAAATTCTGCTTTATTCCCCTTTAAACAAAGGAACATGTTAATCTACTTTGCGTACTTGCAGCAGAGTGGACAGAAGTGAGTCTCCATCAGAACCACCTGACACTTTTAAAAAGTATAGATGATACGTTTCCATCCCCAGAGGTTTTGTTCTAATTAATTGGCCTTGGTGAGATCCAAATAAGAATATGTTTTACCAATATTAGCACAATAACAAATTAATAGTAATAATAATAAATAGATAAAACGTATTGTAAATGCTCCCCAGTAAATTTTATATGTACTCAGAGTTAAGAATCAGCCACGGTTGGGAACATAGACTAGAGAGCTGGACTGCCTGGATTTGAATCCTGGCTCTGTCAATTACTCCTTATGTGACAGTGGGCAAAATACTCAACCTCTCTGTGAAGAAATGAGGATTTTAGTAACATGTATTTCTTAGGGGTGTTGTGTGATTACCTGTCATACACACACACACACACACACACTTAGTAAAATTGTACAAAGTATTATTAATAACGTTAGCTATATTATACCAATTCATTTTTATAAACATGGAACTGATCATATCACTCAGAAGTCATTCCTTATTTCCCTACTACATACTGGATTACATGGAAACTTCTCACCTTGGCATGTCAACTTTATTTTCCCTTTTATCCTTCACACACCCTATAACATAGCCACATAGGACTATCTTGTTATTCAAATTACCACAAGCTTTAAGAAGATAACAGTGGTTGAACGCTGGGTTGCGAAGCTGCCCGCAGCCTCTGCAGTGCTGGTTCGATCCCTGGCTGCTCCCCAGCCACAGGAGGAGGGTCCCACATGGCGCGCAGACCTCTCCTGCCGCCCGCTGCTCCCCTCAGCAGTGTACTTCGGTCCTTCTGCCTGCTCTGCTCCCCGCTCTGGCTCTGGTGAATTCTCTCACCCTCCCGCGCTTCTGACTGTACCCAGTGCATGTATAAACAAACAAACAAACAAATAAATAAATAAAACATGCCTCTATTAAAAAAAAAAAGAAGATAACAGACTACCAAAAGCATGATTGGTGGTTACATATAGGTAATGACAATGGGTCCTGGACAGTCATTTATGTGTGTCTATTCCAGAGGTAGCAACTATATGGTATCCATATTCCTTTCTGTACCCATGATAGCGTGAGTGATCAAACATGATTTCTTTACCACTGAGTCTTTTCACCACAGTCCTCTGAACAGTTAAGCTACTCAGCCAGATATGGTGCCACAGACTATGTCAAACCATCCTTCATCTCTTCAAAATCTACAGCTCATCCATCATCTTAGTGGCATCTTCTGGTTTTAATTTCTTTAAACTGAGGTCCAGCTGATTTCAAGGTGTTGGGAATATTTCTTCTCCCCTTACCAACCACACAGAAAGTCCTTTCATTTTGTGGGGCTAACATAAAGCAACAATGCTTTCTTTGATTAAAAAATGTGAGATGTCAGCCATCATCAGTTATAAACTGTAAAATGCAAGATTCATGTCTTTCCTCTCTCATTTTCGTCCTCTGTGTTCTGTATTCACATTTGCACATGGACTTGCATTCTGGCCAAATGTGATGGAGCTTTTTTTGTTTTGTTTTGTTTTTAAAAATTAATACCATTAATACCAAGAGGGCACTGACTGAGGTGAAAACTCAGAAAGCCTGGCCTCTCTTTTTCCAAAAAGATTTCATCCAAAAGTGAGAACACTCTGTTGGGATTCCTCAGAACCTCTTAGCCCTGGAATATTTTCAGGGAAAATAGTTGGAATTCAGGGAGAAAAATAGATTGCCTGTCTTTCTCAGAATGCAATTGTGTCTTCACCTTCCCAGCACCAGTTGATGAGTGCTTGAGACCGGATTCAAGGTCTGGCTGGCTGCTCTAAAGTCCATTATCTTTCTATAAGACAAAACCTGCTGTTAAAACCGACACACCGCCACTTACCTTATAATATCTATCTCAAAGTATTTTCTAGAATGGAAAGATAAAAAGGAAAGAAAGAAAGCTAACATTTACTAAGTGCCTACTAGAGGCAGTCTTTGTAGGAAGTACTTGACATAAAGCACTTTATAAATAGCAAAGCACTTTTCAAATTTTATTCATTATACTGAAAGGTAAAGTTAAGCTTATTTTTACCACCCACCAGTACTTTCTTTATCAGCTCCCAAGAACTCCCTTTAGTAACTCCTTAGACTTCATCTCTCTGATTATTCAATGTCCTTCTTTTGTCCCTTAATTTTTGAAGGAGACTCTCTTGTGTCTGCCTACCTTTCTCCAGTTTTTTAAATCTTTTTCCCTTTCTTCTCCTCATCAAAAATTATTTGTTCTATGTCTCATTAATTAATGGCTTAGCTAATCAATTTATTAACAGGCCTTCTCTTTCTGGAATTTAGTGCTGAAGACAGATGTCTTAACACAAAACCTTATGTTTTATTATTATTATTATTATTATTATTATTATTATTATGTTTATTGAGGTAACGATTTTCAGCACCGTGTATGTTGTAGGGATAAAGGTTCACACCTCTACAAATGTATGTGATCACACCATACCTACCACCAAAGCCATTAATCCCCACCACAGTCCGCTGGGCTCCCTCTTTTTTGTTCTCCACATTCCATCCTCCCTTCTTCTGTTGGCCTCAGTTAGGCAGTCAGATTTCAAAGGTTTGCTTTGGTTTGGTTTGGTCTGTTCCTTTGTTTTGCATATTCCGCGTATGAGTGAAGTCATGTTATTTGTCTTTCTCCTTCTGACTTTTTTCACTTGCATAATTCCAAGTTCTATCCATGTTGTCACAGATGGTATTTGCAAAGGTGTGGAGAAAAAGGAGCGCTTGTGCACTGTTGGGAATGTAGACAGGTCCGACCCCTAGGGAAAACAGTGTGAAGGGTTCTCAAAATATTAAAAATAGATCTACCAAATGATCCAGCAATCCCTACTCAGGTCTCCTGGAAAAGGATTTTTTCAGAGGTGTAGCCAACATCTCCTTATTTCTAGACGGCTGCTTTTGTTTTCCCCCTAGAACTGAGGGCTGTGGGATCAATTAATTCAGTCTGTTACTCTAGGAGAGGAATTCTTCTGAGACTGCTAAAGATTTCGCCAAATGACAATTAGAATAAAGCTTCCCTCTGTCTACTTTTCTATACTATACTATATGAGACACACTTGTCTCTGAGCTCTAACTAAAACCTTGAAATTATTTTTCTGATCCACTTCTCTCTGCCCTGGGTCACTTACACTACTTCCGTATCTTGGCTATTACTTAATGCTGCAGTGAACACAGGAGTACATGCATCCCTCTGAATTAGTGTTTTTGTATTCTTTGGATAGGCACCTGGAAGTGGAATTGCAGGACTGGTAGATGATCCCCATCGTACCCCGTATCTGTTACCTCTGCTCATAATATCAACTCTTCTAGTCCCTTGTGCTTTTATACCCAGAAAATTTTCCTTCCTCTGAATCCTGTGCATTGGGTGAAAACTCCACTGTAATCGCTACCTCTTTGCAGAATGTTTGCAACTGACACTTTGTTCTCATTTGAGGACTTTTCCTTTTCTTGCAGCTTTTATGAAAAAATTGATAGTTTATTCAAGGCCACATACCACCGTCCTAAAGATGACTCACATTTTCTTGAAAACTCAGTTGTTACTTCCAAATCATTATTCTTATGCCCTTAACATAAAACTAACTGTCATGACTTTGATTACAATCATCTATCCTGGATATTTTACCAACTACCTGCCAACCCTCTGGCCATTACCTTTATTTTCATGTCCTGTCTATCCCATCTTTGTCATCTTCAATGCCTTCACTATCCATTGACACAATTCAAGTAACTCCTTAATGTCACACATTTTTCTTTTTTTAAAGATTTATTTTATTTATTTATGCATACAAGAGCTGGGGTGTAGGCCAAAGGTGTGGGGTGTGAGAGGATTCACCAGAGACAGAGTGGGGAGCAGATCAGGCAGACTGACTGAAATACAGTGCTAAGGGGAGCAGCAGGGGAGGCAGGGGAGGTCTGCTGTGCCATGTGGCTTAGCTTCCCAGCTGGGAATCGAACTAGTGCTGCAGTGGCTGCCAAGAGCATCATAGTGCTGAGACTTAACCCCTTGCGTCACCAGAGAGGCCCGACAAATTTTTGATTTATTGAATCCCAATTGCTTTTACTTGTCCTCCATATCAGAAATATCCTCTTATGCTCACATCCTGGACACAGTCATCATTCATTACTTTCATATTTATGACAGCTTAACTTTTTTCCTACTTCCAAATCACCTCTTCCAACCTTTTCACCTCTCCTCATTATCTCCATTAAAATTAGTATATGATCTCATAGATTTGACCCTAAATTCTCTGTATTTGACCCTCCATATTCTGTATTAAGAATATCCCATCTTCACTTCCCTCTTTGTCTTGCTAATTCATAATTTTAACCAATTTCTTGCCAATCCTGTATCCTTCACCATGCTTTCCTCCTGCTTGACAGTATTCAAAATCAAATTTATTTAGCTGCCTCTATTTTCCCTATTTTACTTGAGAGTGCTAATCATAACAAGGAAAACAGCATGTTTCTAAATACATGTGCCACTACAGATTTCAGTTCTACAGCTTCAGTGTGATCCAAAAATGATTCTCTGTGTACTTCACTGGCTCTCTCTCCCTTAACTAGTAGTTATTTCAGACATCCACTACTGTCCTTGAGTCCTCTGCTTTTATTAAATGACCTCATCTTCTACTTGAAAGACGAAACAGACTAGAACATGGGTTCCCTAAAGTTCCTCACCCCACTTTCAAACCATGTCTATATCTGCAGTCATCTTATAATCTTTCCACGAAGTTAGTGAAATGAGAGACCTCTTTCAAAACAAAAGCCCCCCATGTATTTTGGAAACCCCCTTCCCTTCTAAGACTTCAGGACCTTACTCCTTAAGTTGTACTTCTCCTCCTTGGATCTTTGATATTTCAGTATTCACTGATTTTTTTTTTCATTACAATCAATAAACAAGATGGAGACGCTTTGATCATTGTTTTTGCAGTGAAATAGCTTTTAAAAGAATTGTCTTTTTTACTTCATTTGCACTTTTCACTTCCCATTTCTTCTTTAATCTATTGTATACTATAGCCCCCACCACCCCTCCTGTAAAATGGCTCTTACCAAGAGCCACTGCTAACTCCAATAGGTTTGTCTCAGTATTTATATTATTTAAACTCTGCATCAATTGAAGAATCCTACTCTTGATTCTGTGACATCACTGTTTCATGATTCTCTTCCAATGTGGCTAGTGTTCCTAATGTCCTTTGCTGACGTTTCTTTCTCTAACTGTCCCTCATATAATTAGCCTTTCCTGTGCTGGCCTTTATTTCTGGTTCATTCTCAGTTTACTTTATACATACGTGTTACATGAGCTCATCCAGACCCTAACCTTTAATAACCATCTATAGGTTGATGATTCGTTAATCTGAATCTCCTGATCTTGACACTAAGATGTAGAATCACACACTCAGTTGTTTCTAAGACACTGCAAGTATATCAAATTATGTCTACAAAATGAAAGTCTTTCCCTTCTCCCTTTCTCCTCCTCCCTAATCTGTTTCTCTTTTTTATCTTTCTATTTTACATCTTAAACAACAGTACTAGCCACATTGTCCAAGTTAAATATTTGAGTCTTCTTTTTATTATTTCTTATCATTCCCTTCATATACAGGACTGCCAAGTCCTACCTCCTACACTTGGATTTGTCCCCTCCTCCTATTCCCATTGTCAGTACTTACTCTAGCTGTTGTTACATCAGCAAGACTGGATTACTGCTAATTTTTTTTAACTGATCTCTCCTCTCTCCTACTTAAATTGCCCTCAGTAGTGTTGCCAAAGTGATAGCTCTCAAAATCAAACCTGATTCGATCACTCCCTGGCTTTAAACTCTTCAGTATCTCCCACTGACCAAAAACTAAGATTCAGACCCCTTGGCACACCACCAAGCACTCTCATGATTTGACTCCTTTATGCTTTAGCTTCTTCTCTATATGCTCCCTCAATTTCAACCAAATCTAGTCATTCACTGACTGTTGAATGCACATTTTCCCTTGTGTCCCTGATGTCACACATGCTCATCTCTTTTGAATTCTGAAATATGTCTAGAATACAGTCAAGCCAATCCACTCATTTATATCTTTAAGCGTCCAGTTTAAAAGTCATTTTTGGGGTGCAGCTTCACTAAATCCCTATATTAAGTTAATTACCTGCTTGGGATTTCTTCTTTCATCCTGGAATATCCTCCTAACAGTTTACCTGTATTGTAAGCCTGATTATCTGTCTGCCTTCTCCACCAGATTATATACTCTTTGAAAACAAAGACTATGCCTTCTTTTTCTTTGTTTCATATTAGTTAATTTGCAGGTTCCATTTTCAATCCTCAATAGGTTTTATGTGTTTCTCATATGCTGCTTCACTTGTTAGTTCATCTAATTTCTAAAGGATTGCTCAGCGTCATCTTGATCAGCCAGTCATATTCACAGCAAGATTTGTTGATAGAGAATAGAGTTCACTAGCAGCTTTCACATTTTCTAAAGCACCAGACTCCTCTTATTTGTTCAATTTTAGCCAACTTCAGGCTGAGTATATTTCCCAAGGTTCCTGTGCAAAATTGGTGATTCCCACTCTTCCAATGCCATTTTCTGATGTTTTCTATTCATGTAGTAGAAAGCTTTCTTGTGGATACAGAATAAACATTTAGGATAGGGCCAGGCTCTCAATTTTCTGTTAGCTTCATTCTATTATTTTCCCTAATGCAGGCATCAATCAACATAATTTGTGCCAAGTTAGAAAAGGAAGAGGAGAATAGGGAAATTTCATTAAGTTAAAGGTGATGTTACATTTTGGGTATTGGATCCCTAGACCTATAAATGAGAAATGTTCCACTTACGACTAGAAAAGGGATCATAAAGGTGAAGGAACAAAAAGGCAAGCTCAGAGAGAGATCCAATATGCAGAAATATTTACAATCTTACAAAACTATTTAGTAAAGAATATTTAGTAAAAAAAAAAATCAACTTCTTGCTGATTGCATGATAATTGACCAGAATTATGTGTTTTCCCTGAACACTTAATTTCCTCATTTGTGAAACAGAAATAGAAGTACACACCACGTGAAAGTATAGTGAAGAGTATAAGAAAGAATGCATGTTACTTAAGGAGTATTGTGCCTTGCACTTAATAAAGTCTTGATGTGTGTTAGCTGACTATGTCATTACTTGTATTCCTTCCAGGCAACCAGTAGCAGGATAAAGATTAGTTGTTGAAGACTGAGGAAATTTAATGCAATATGTCTGGTCTAGTCCCTTGCCTCTGGGGCTGTTATATGAATAGAGCTGTATAGAACCTTTATTAGGAAATGTTGGTCAGGGGAGTTCCTTGGATAACTGAAGCACAACTGGTCAGCTCTGGTTGTAAGTGGTTGATAATGTGGCAGCCACCAGTTCAGTGTGTACCCAAGCCACTGTTAGAGAGTCCCTAAATCCCTGCACACTGTGTTCTCTTTGCTCTGGTGGCCAGCCTTATCCACTGACCCTATCACCACCATGTGATAAGGTAAATGCAAAATTATATTACTTGCATTCTTATTAATAATGTGGGGGGGGAGGTTATTGCTGAATGTGGCTGTTGGTCATGGTTTATTTTTCCACACTTTTTCACAATTTATATTCAAAATAGATTGCAATCAATAGTTTTAGTCATAGGTTAGTGCTATCTGGTGAAGAAACCCAAAAATTGCAGCTTGGACATCAGGTAGCAGATAGCAGAGAGTTGAAGTGGCACAACTGAGGAATACCACCAGGGGGAATTTTCTGGGATTTTATACGGTACAGGATAAGCCGACAAAGCACTCAGACACTAAAGCACATTACAAAAAAAATCCTTTAGCTCCTCTCTCAGTTAAGAGAAAAGCTGTGTGTGTGTGCACATGTGAGCAAGAGATTAGGAGTTTTCAGGAACTAGAGACATACTAAGAATATAGCATTTTACACTATATTATTTAGCAAGATATATATGAACATTATAAATATAAGGGACTTTTTTTCTTTCCGTATGAAATGCCTTTTGCAAATGTTGACAAAGTAGTGTGTAGTTAAAATAAAATATTATCTGTGGACCAGATCTAGGCCTAGGGACCACTTGCTTGTGACCTTTACTCTAGGACTTTACTATGATATATTATAAATATACCATGATACAGGATAAGAGGCAATAGAATGAAACTTCTTTATACAGATATATTTCTCCATTGCTTGCTGGTTTTTATCCACATATATTAATTCTGTCTTCAGGAAAAAAAGCTGATGCAAATATTTAAAATATAAGATAAATGGAGTTGTAAATTCAATCAGAAAAACGATGTGTAAACATATTTCCTTTATTTTCAAAATTATTAAGTATATCTTTGGCTAAAAAGTGAGTTTTAAGCACCTTTTTAAAAAGATTTATTTATGCATACAAGAGCTGGGGTACAGGCCAGAGGTGTGGGGGGTGGTGAGAGGATTCACCAGAGACAGAGTGGGGAACAGAACGGGCAGATTGACCAAAGTATACTGCTGAGGGGAGCAGCGGGTGAGTCAGGAGAGGTCTGCTGCACCATGTGGGTAGCTCCCTGGCCAGCCCGGGGATCGAACTCGTGCCGCAGAGGCTGTGGATTGCTTCATAGTGCAGTGCTTAACCCTTGCACCCCAGGGAGGCCCCTTAAGCACCTTTTACAAAAGGATTGCATTTTCTGCTTTATGACTTTTTAAAAATACCTGATTCTCTATATTAAATATTTCCCATTTGAAATGCTTAGTGTAGTTTCTTTTTTGTTGACAATGCCAAGTGATGCATAGGATTTTCATTGACTAGTCCTCACATAAGTGGGCTATGACTCTCATTTTGAGAAAAAAAATGCCTTTGTTTTTACTGGAAGAAATAAATTACACCACCCTTTATTTTTAATTATTTTTATTAGCATTGCACACACCCTTTTAATGCTTATCTTCACTTACTGACTATTCCAGTGGGATAATTCTTGTGTATGATCTTGCAGTAATTTCTTTGATGTGTTAAGGTTACACTAACTTGCAGAAGGACAGAAGTTTAGAGAAATCACCCAACGACTGGGATAATCTTGAGTAAATTGCTGAACTTCGAAAACAACATAAAGATTTATTTCTTAAGAGCCCAGCACCCCAGGTGTCTGAATTTACCATTCAGCTTTAGCCAGTCATTGCCAGTAAGAATTGCACAGCCAAATACTGTCAAATCTCAAGTGTCTTTAAGGGACTTTTTTTCTTTCCGTATGAAATGCCTTTTGCAAATGTTGACAAAGTAGTAAATAAACAATTGTGTAGTTAAAATAAAATATTATCTGTGGACCAGATCTAGGCCTAGGGACCACTTGCTTGTGACCTTTGCTCTAGGACTTTACTGTGCTGGAGCTGGAGGAGTCAAAAATAAAACAAACTGTCCTTTGTCTCAAAATGACCCAAAGCTATTGAGAAAAGAGATAAACACAATACAAATATGCACGAGACAGAACTTTAGCCCAGAGGAGGGTGGAAGTAAATCCAAGCAGGGACAGAAGTGGATTCCTGCCAGAAATGACAACACAGTATATTAACTGGGATTAAAAGGATCTGTAAGGATTCATTAGGTAGGTGCCTGATGTAAGGAAAGGGGCATTTAGAGAGAGGGAGCAACATATACAATAGCAATGCCTCATGAAATAATGTCGTCTTCACAGGAATCTGTAAGAATAATACGACTGAATCATAAATTAAAAGCAGAGTGGAGCGGTGGGGGCAGTGGAAGTGGATGAGACCAAGGAGTGAGCCTAGAGACTAATAATAGCGTATAGCTGTATCCTTTGATTTCATCCAACCAGCAATGGGGAGCGAGTGATAAGTAGCAGCAACATGGAAAGATGAGAAAGGAGAGCATGCCCAAGAGAAATTTGCACAGATGCACCGAGAAACACCTATCAACTGGAGAACGGAAGGGGTGTTGTACAGCACTGACAAGGAATAAACTGTAGCTACACTGGTGAATCTTAGAAATAAGATGTTTAGTGAAAGAAACAACTCCCAAAAGGCTACCTAGAAAAAAAATAGGGATTCTTGTGAAATTTATAAAGAATCAAAACTAAAATTCAGTTAGGCACACTTATGATGATATATGTAAAATGAGCAAGGGAGTACATTTTTTAAATTTATTTTATTTTATTTTATTTTATAGAGGCATGTTTTAATTATTTTTTTATTTGTTTGTTTGTTTATACATGCACTGGGTACAGTCAGAAGCGCGGGAGGGTGAGAGAATTCACCAGAGCCAGAACAGGGAGCAGAGTCAGGTAGAAGGACCGAAGTACACTGCTGAGGGGAGCAGCGGGCGGCAGGAGAGGTCTGCGCGCCATGGGGGACCCTCCTCTGGTGGCCGGGGAGCAGCCGGGGATGGAACCAGCGCTGCAGAGGCCGCGGGCAGGTTCGCAACCCAGTGTTCAACCGCTGCGCCACCGGGGAGGCCCGGGAGTAACACATTTAAATCAAGCACTGGTATTTCTTTGGGAAGAAAGTTGGGGGAAAGGTGGTAAGATTTAAATTGTTAGTAATAGTCTAGTTCATTGGTTGAGGACTGGACTCATGGGGTTTTATTGTGATTCAGAAGGGTAAATCACTAGATAAGCACTCATTTATGGGCCCACGATGAAACTGATCACCCAGGATTATGCTGATCTATTCTCTGTACTGAGGACTTAAGAACCACAGATGATGTATTTGAAAGATGTTGAGTTTGAGCACCCCCACGCCCCACGGTAGCGCAGGTGGTTGAGCACTGCACTGTGAAGCTGTCTGTAGCCTCCGCAGCGCGGTTTCGATCCCCGCCAGCCGGCAAGGGTCCCACATGGCGCAGCAGACCTCTCCTGTCTCGCCCGCGCTGCCCCCCTCACCAGTGCTTTCAGTCCGTCTGCCTGTTCTGCTCCCTGCTCTGTCTCTGGTGAATCCTCTCACCCTTTCGCGCATCTGGCCTGTTCCCTGGTTCTTGTATGTATGAATAAATAAATCTTTAAAAAAAATGTTGAGTTTGAGAGATGTACTTGCTGTTTAGTTTGGAAGAGGAATCTATTCGTTTTCAAACTTCTCTCTCCCTTAAATTGGTTCTAGATCTGCTCCTCCAAGGGAAGAGGCCTCACCGAGGCCCACGTGCTTTTACCTCCCGCGCTTTTTGCCCTTTGCCCTTGGCCATCATCTCCACCCAGCCACTGGGAGGCGTCTGGCGCCCAGCAGGGGGGCGAGGGGCGGGGCGGCCCGCGGATCCGAAGCCTTCCGATTGGTGGAGAGCAGGAGCCCGAGCGAGGCTGAGGCCGAGCGCGGAGGAGAGGGGTGGAGGGGCGGAGGGGCGGAGGGCGGAGCCGGCGGGGCGGGGCCAGAGGCGCTTAACGGGAGCGAGGCGCAAGTGCAATTGTCCGCGCCTCGCTGCGATGGCGGCGGCGCCGAGCACAGTCACCCCGCTGGCGGCGGAGTCTTCCCCTCAGGAAGCTACCGTCTCTGCCGCCTCCTCCTCCTCCTACACCGCCTGCGCGGCGGCGGCGGCGGCGGCGGCAGTGATTGTGCCTGCCTCCCCCGCCACCTCCAGCCCTGCCTGCCCGCCTGCCGGTGGCTGTGGCGACGGCGGCGGCGGCTGTAGCGACTCCACTATGGCGGCGGCGGGGAGGGGGGGCAGTAGTTTTAAAGTAGACACCCGCCCTTGCCTCAGAGAAGGTGAGTTCCCGTCCCGGGGTGTGGGGGCGGCCCTGTCTCCTTCGCTGCCTCTCTTCAGCCCGGCCGAGATCGGGCTGGGCGCGGTTCGCCACCGCCCCACCCCCACCTGCTGTGGCGCAGTAAAGGCCATGCTCACCCCGCCCCGCCCCGCCGTATTAGCCCCGAGTGTGCCAGACGGACCGAGGCAGAGAGGGCCTTCCCTACTCCCCTCCCCCGAATAGGATGGGGGGGGGTGCAGGAAAAGGAGCCGCAGGTCCCCACCAGGCAGGAGTTTGAAGGGAAAAGGAATACATAATTTCTCTCCCAGCCAGGGCGCCTTAGAATGCTAAGGATCCGAAGTGTGATTTGGTAAAAGAGGAGGTAGAGTAGGAGAGGTTCAGGGAAAGGGGATTGATGAGAAAGGGAGCAGAGATCAAAGCCAAAAGGGCCAAAGAAAGGAGGAGGCAGCCCCCCCCCCTTTGGTAAAATTCAGCGTCCTGCAGCATAGAAATTTGCAGCGGATATTTAAGGAGAGATGAGTTTAGGAATTTGCGAAGGTGAGAGCATATATATATACATATATATGAACGTTAGGGTCTGTTGGATTTTAGGATCTGTTGCATTTAGGATCCTAGGGTCTTGTGGAGGCTCTGTACTGAGGAACCAAGAGAAGCAGAGTGTGGCAGAAGCACAGATTTCAGGAATCACTTCGGAGAGTTTTTCTTTGGCTATGCGAGGATATGACCTTGTAAAACAAGGTATAGGGACCCATCTTTAGGGTGGTTTTTGGTTTTTAGTAAGTGTTATACCTACCAACACATGACTCCTGACAAATATATTTCTTTACTATTTCAGAATAAGTGGTATTTAGTTCACACGAAGTACTATGTACTTGTCAACAACCTACTAATAGACTGTAAAATTTGCCATTGAAATGTGTTTGAAAGCAGTTTTGGAAATGCTTCTTAAATGGTTGAGATGGATTCCACTATAGAAGATCTCAGTAAAGCATTTTGCCATCATAAATTTTGAAGTTGTTTTCCAGTTTTTGCTGTGTTACCTTATGTTGCTAATTTGCTTCCAGAGTGAAAGATCGTGGACGCCAAAATAGAGTAGAATAATTTAACTTCCTTTTTCTTAGGAATCCCATTAAAATTACCCCATACAAATAATTTTTTCTACAGCTATTCTGTGTGCTTTTCCATAGCTTTTCACACCTTTCACTTTGGAGGAATGGCAAAGCAGTAAAATAAAATAAAATAAATTTATATATATATATCCCTTACAATATGTGCATAGGTACATTGCATAAATGCCACTTACTAAATATGGAAATTAGAAATACACTGTAAAACAGTGATTTATTCACTAGCTCTTAAGGCAACCAGTGAAAGACTGTTTAGCATCTTCTGTCAGCCTGGATTTGTACAGTTGTTCTGGGATGAAATGAAATCTGTTTTTTTGTTTTTCTACCAAAATTTCTGCCTATAACTAGTAAGGAGAGAACAGTTTCATAGGTGCTCAATGTTCCAGTTCAGTTTTGCTCTTGTAGCTTTTTCATAGTAAAGGTTAGGGCCAGTATCTTGGGAAAAATAGCTTTTGGCCTGATTCTGTGACTGATTTGGTCACAGTATCTTTGAATATATGTAAATAGCAATGGTTTTAAGAGCTATAAATTTATAAAGTAGCAGCAGTAACCTATCTTTCCTATTGCTAGGTGGTAAAATGAAAAATAGCCCTAGCATAAGAGTCTGGTGTAGTTAACCTAGGTTCTGTTCCTAGTTTAACCACTAGATTTTGTGAGCCTCGCCATATCCTAAACTTTCTGGATTTGGATTTGTCAAGAGTTATTGCACTGACCAAACTTTGAGGTTGATTTCACATCTGAAAGCATGAATCATGACTTTGTAGTTCTGCATTAATAATTCTTTCAAAGACATTGCCATAGCTATGCACTAGAACAGTACTCCATAAGTCACAAGAAACCTTGACTGATAGTTATCATCTGACATTCAGTGAGTAATGAAATATTTATTGTTAACCTGAGAGAATTTCCTAGAATATGAAAAAATTAAATATGATTTTAGGTATACATCCTTCATTACTATTCGGTCCAAACCAAACCACTCAGTTTTTCAGTTAACAAAGGGTAACTATTGATAGCATCCAAAACACTATTAGTTCTCAAAATATTTTTGTTTAGCTATTTATACAGGCCACAAATGGTTGCCAATTAGGATAGTGGATAAAGGAAAAGAGAGAAAAATGTTGCTTGGTGGTATACCAATATCTTTTGCTTCTTGTTTGTTTTTTAAGCCCTAGTTAGGAGGTTGCTCTAAAAGTTAGCAAAAAAATTTGTCAATATTTCAGTTATTACAAGTCCACTCTGGATAGGACCTTTAAAAGTGGTTTGATAAAGCATTTGCTGATCCATTTTCAATGATAGCCTAACAGTTCTGAGGATCTCATCTGTTTGGGGGTTGGTAATGAGCAAACATCAGTGGACATCAGGCATTGACCAGCAGGGAAGATTAGAAGCTTCCTAAGGTTACAACTGGGGGATTGAGCAATAAACAAACCAAAGAAATGCCAAGTGAACAGACATATGAAAAGACATATATTCACCCAGGAACCATTGTTAAGATGAGTCGTGAGAATTTGTAGGACCCTTCATATTTCATTCAATTAAGTTTTTCAAAAATGTTGTATGACTCAAAAATAAAATTTTCACCTGTATTAATGTACCAGTGCAATTATAGTAAAAATCAAAACAAACAAACCCTCTTGTTGATTTACCTCTTCCTTTTATGAAAAAGAAATTAGTAAATGGTTCTATTTTAAATTGACATTCTGGCTTTTTACTTAATTCATAGGAAAGTTTGCACAGCAGATACCTATGGAAGCTTTCCTTTTTCTCTATGTCATTGGTTAAGTTTCAGGTCATAAGATCTAGTTAATAGCCTTTCCTTCATTTATTCAGGAGTTATTTATTGAACATCTATAAATGTGTGTGCCGACACTATGCTCAGTGTTGAGATTATACAAAGTAGATACAACGGCTTTGTTAAAGAGCTCAATTGTAGTGCTTGATAGTAAAATTAAAAAAATGAACAAAATAATTAGAGAAATGCAGCTTTAAGTATAACTGTTCAAACTACTACACTATCAGGACTATTCCAATGTTTATTATAAATCTGTACTCTGCCTGTAATGTCTTATATACTGTAAACACACTAAAGCACATTAAATTATAAATCTAATATTGGTATCTAGAAAGAATAATTAGCAAACTGTTAGGATTTTTAGTTCTCCGCATTTGCCAGGATGGGGATGTCTGAAGAGAAGCGAGATTAATGACCGTTTGTTGGTTTCAGACCCTTTATCAATATGTGAAAATGTTCTAAGCATGCCCCATACATCACAATGTTAGTATAGGGACTTACTCTTTTCCACTTGAAACCAATCTTGCAGATTCATTCACATTTACTAACCTTTTGGAATTAATGGCTTTGCTTTCTGAAGTAGCGTAGCTGTCATGGGATCAAGTAAATTAGTAGATAACAGACTTTAATTCAGCTTCTGATCACAAGTATGACTTCTGAACTTGCCACAGAATACTTATGATGATGAAGATCAAGGATTTAAGTTTATTTTTTTAATTTTATTTTTATATTCCCCATACAATTGCAACCCCCTTATTTTGACCCCAATCCCTCCTTTCCCCCGCCCCAAGGACTTAAGTTTAAATAAAGACAAAGGACTATTAAACATATAATTAGTACTCCCAATTATTTTGTAAAATCCATTGAATTTGGTAATTGTTAATATGCTCTGAGAAAGCCTTCAGTTATTTATGTGATTGCTGTAATCTATGTGAAAATAACTAAAACTTGCCAAACTCATATGTCAGATACTAATTCTATAAACTGAGCGAATAAGGATATTACATAGCATTATAGCTATGTGTTCAGAATATTGACAGGTACAGATCTGTATTTCTAGCACAATTAATATCTTTGAAAATTCTTTAAATGGAGTGTGACCTTTAGGGAAATGCTTTAGGGGAAACACTTTGACAAGGTTAACAAGGTCAGTTCCCAGTCTCGTTGAGCTCTGGTCATTCTTTCCTGAAATTATGTGTATCAAAAGATAGCACAGGTCAAATCAGCTATCTTTTTTAAAATCCCTTTTAATTAAGAATGTTTAAGGGAGGTTATCTCTACAGGTCTAATATAGTACATACACTCCTTGCAGAATTAAAATTTTTATTTCTCAAATTTCTTAATGCCTGAGTTTAAATCTATGGCTAAGAATGAGATGTTTACAATATTTCACCCAACCCCCTCTGAGATTTGTTCCATTCTTATCACTTTATTAATATAGGATAAGCAAATGGTTCTTTATAATGCTAGATTTTTTTTTTGCATCAAGATCAGTGGTACTATGAGCTACATAGTTAAATCATTAAAGCATATAATAGCTAGTTCTTGCCATACATATGATGAATTGTCCTGAGGAGGTATTTTAGTATTTTGTACAAATCTAATTATCGTGTTACAAATGCAAGTAAGATTTATTTTATAACTGCTAAAGTATGCTTACTTTAGCATAACAATGAAGCTACTTGGAGTAGGTCCAATCCCACAAATATCTCCAAAGTGTGAGTTTCTGGCACTTTTTGATATCATCAAGGCCTGATAGTCTGATGCAAGCTGAAGTACATATTTTATATCAACATTGTGGGTTTTAGTAATGCCCACGTCCATAGAATGTAAATTGTTAGTACTCATTTGTATTCCACTGATTGAAGAACATCCGTCTACTTAAACTATTGGAATTTTTTGATGATTGAAAGCAACTGCAAATCTAGAACCATATATTTTACATTGTAATTTTCCCATCCTTTATTTCCTTTAACTTCTGTGGGACTTAGTTTTCTCATTTTGAAGTGACGACATTAGACTAAATCAGTTATAAACTAAAGGCAGTTTTGCCCCACAAAAGACAGATGGCTATGTCTAGAGATACTTTTATTTATCACAACTGGGAAATACTACTAACTTGTAGTTAGTAGAAACAGGGAAAGCTGCTAATACCCTGCAGTGCATAAGGTGGCCCTTCACAACAATGAATTATCTGACTGAAAGTGACATGAGTGAGCTAGATGATCTCTAAAATCACTTTTATTGAAATTAAATGATTATATATAATATTAAGTAAGATCAAACTTTCTGTATTAGTTAACAAGCATACTCTAACGTGCCTATGTGTGTTAAACATGTTAATTTTTTTTATTTAGCATTCACCACATCCTAGAAGAAACATTGCATTTCTGTACATTTTGATGAAAAGAAACTGGCTCAGAGAGGCTAGTTTGTTCAAAGTTATATAGTTGTGGATAGGGATGGAATTTGAGTCTATTTGACCAACTCAAGTCATACTTTTTTTCTGCTACCCAGTACTGTAGGTCAGTTTCCTCTCCCATTTCAAAAAACTATGAGTATTTTATTTTCTCAAGTCATATAAATATTGGAAGGAAATGTAAACATTAAACACTTTCATTAATAGAAACTTGGTTGGTTAATGTAATCACTAACCAAAAACTAAAGCCACACATAAATACAGGAGCACACATATTTGTCACAGAATCATTCTTCATTTAAAAGAACCTGCATGGGTGTTATTCAGGAGAGGGTCATTAGGTCATGGTAGCAAAGGAAAGGTTTGTTACTTGCCCAGCAGTTTCCTGTAAGTAGCATGTTGACTTTGCAGGGCAACTGCCCTGTATGCCATGGTTGAGGGAGAAGATGCTTTTGCCCTTTTTCTTTTTTTTTTTTTATTGTGGTAAAATATATATAACAGAAGTTGTCATTTCATCCATTTTTAAGTGTGCAATTTAATGGCATTAAATACATTTACATTATTGCTCAATCTTTACCACTATCCAAACTCCAGAACTTTTTCATCATCCCAAACTGAAACTGTGCATATAGGTCATGGTTGGGTACATGATCAGATTTTTCTACTCTGAAGAAATTTTTGATATATCAAATTTCTGAAAAATAACAGATATTTAAAGATCATCCCTAAGTTATTAACAATTGACAATCTGAGGAAGTGTATTATGCCCATAGAACACAACATCACAAAGCAGTTTTACCCTCCACTACCTTGAGTGTAAATGGGACTGTGCATTAAACATTGGTTTTATTTTATCTATGCCTTATCAGTTTGAGACCTCACTCCATTATCAGACATGTTCTCTTCTCATATTGACAATGCTTCCTTATTCCTCATTATCTTTGTTCTTTATTAAGATTCAGAAATGGTATCAGCATCAGAAACTCCTTTATGTCTCAAAGACAGTATATTCAAGGTATACTGATAGCATTGCCATTGTTTCACTAAGCTCATGATTGTGTCATTGTGTCATTAAGCTCATGCTGTAATCCAGGTGTACCTCAAAAAAAAAAAATCAAATGAAATAGACCAAATAAATAAATAAATAAATAAATAAATAATAAAAATAATGATCTTCCTACCAAGTTGCACTAAGCTGGGCTTTTGTTTCTGAGTAGAAAATCTTGCTCCCCTATCCATATCTCTTTTGGAAATTTCTGATAGCATACAAAAATCAAATGTGTTAGGGAATAAAAAAAGTCGAGGAAGTGTTCAATTTTTAAAATGACGTTCCTAAGACTAACCAGGTGGTATTTACCTTCCCCTGTTCAAAGAAATCACACTTTGTAGCATTCAGTATTTTGTCATTTGATATTCGAAATGGATAATCTACTTATATTTTTTAACCTTAGCCCTCCTAACTTCTAACTAAATCAGATTAAAAAGTAGGTGAGCATTTGCCATGAATTTGGTGTATTCATCGTGGGGGAAGAAAACTGAGCTACTTATACCTAAATTATAAACAAGATAATACTTTAATTTGCTGAAGAATTTGACAGTAGCTTTAATGACTAAAACATTATAGTTGGCAATAGAAATGCTGTGTATGTTTTTGCAAAGAAATATTTTGGAGAGAACCAGCTCCAGGGTTAGGACATAGACAAGTAGAGGCACATAGTGAAACAGAAGAAATATTGAGACTGAATGTTTAGGCTCTAAAATTTGTATGAACTCTTTTATGTCTCCTGGTAGTCTTAAGACTTCGAAGCAGTTAAAATATTCATGTCCACTTTTACATGCCCCATCAAAATTTTGCTTCTGATATGTGTTCCTGTCTATAATAAATATTTTCCCACTGGTGACCATCAACCCATATATAGTCAAGTACAAAAGAAAATTCAGAAATAGAAATCAGAAAGGTAGTGTTACGTTCTTAGTCATACAGCTAGTTAATAGAGGTAAATAGAGGGATAAAGACTGTAATGCAGTTTCTCTCTACTGCTTTTTTATAACTTTTACTTCTTTTGGAATTAAGAATTACTATTAACCTATATTTAACAGCCAACCAATAAAAATACATTTCTTTTGTATTCTAATAAGGAAGAGAAGAAACATGGAGCTAGTGTAAAGAAGAAAAAGAAAGAGAAAAAATATAGGAGTCCCCATTCCTACCAGAAGCAACTCCCAATCCCCAGTTCTTTTCCAGAACACTTACTTTAGTTTCTGGTATGTAGTGAGTGCTCAGTAAACATTAGTTTCTGCCACAGCCAAAGTCATTTGCTCACCTGGCCCCTAATTTAATATTTACTCCCTGAGGTTTTTCTACTCACTAGGCCTTCCCCCTGAGACAGGCTGAAAAAGTGTGTACTATCAGCAGCTTCCTCTCCCACTTCACAATTGCCTATATAGGTCATTTGTTTCTGGGAATTAGAAATCATATCTCAAATAGTGGAGATGGGCTTAGAGAGGGGTCTAAAGGAACATTTTATTTAGTATTGCTTGCAAATCAGACATATTTCTTATATATACCATCCTAGAATGAAGTCTCTCATTCAACATAACTTGGGCTCTTTGGGGGGAGTAATATTGGTTTTCTGGGAATTAGAAATCATATCTCAAATAGTGGAGATGGGCTTAGAGAGGGGTCTAAAGGAACATTTATTTGGTATTGCTTGCAAATCAGACATATTTCTTATATATACCATCCTAGAATGAAGTCTCTCATTCAGCATAACTTGGGCTCTTTGGGGGGAGTAATATTGGTTTATACCATATATTTCAGTTATACAGACTTACATATCAACATCTATACATTATACTCAACACCAAAAATCTAGTTTCTGTCCATCACCACTTTTTAAGAACCAACTCTCAAGGAAATCTTGGTTGGACTTAGACCTAAACCCTAGCTCTGACACTAGCTGTGTGACTCTGAGAAAATTGTTTGACCTCTCCAAGGCTTGGGTATCACCTTTAGAAAGTAGAAGAGTATCACATTCATGTCTAATTTAAGGAAAACGCAGCTTGAGCAGTATTTAGCCATGTAGAATAGCCTCTAAAGAGCAATTTTCCATCATCTATAAGCGTTCTCAGTAGAAAGCCACCTTCCACAAAGCATTCTGTCAACAGATTGAAGATGTTAAACAGATTTTGAAGGAACAAAATGATTGGTAGAACCTAACTAGGTAAAATTTAAGCAGAACAAATATGTGTGTATATTGGGTCTATTTTTGGGGCCCAGAAACATTTCTATCTATATAACTATGTCCTGGAGGGTAGCGTTTAACTAGCTTTATGTGAAAAAGAAGTTTGTATTTTAGTCAAAAGTTAGCATGAGTGAAGCGGGGAGGGGAAGCAAATATTGTTTAAAAATAAACAATGATGCAAAAAATAATAAAAAATCATCAAAGCAAAATATATATATATATAAATAAAATAAAAAGTTAGCATAAGTCAACAGAGTCATGTAACCACCCCAAAATGGTAAAATTCTGACTATATTAATAGAAGAGAAATATTCAAAATAAGTATGTCTAACGCTATCAAACTATGGATTTTTAAATGGTTAAGACTAAATTTTATTTCATGGGATTTTTTGGGCCACAATTTAAAAAAATGAGATGAAGATATCATTTACTTGTTTGTTGTTATTGTGGCCTGATTAGGATGATTGTGTGTAGACTGCACTTTATGAATGGAAGGATGCAGGCAAACTAGAGAAAAGACGAAATCATGCTGTATGATGAAACTGGGGTTAATTTACAAAAAGGCTCAAGAAGAAGGGAAGGAATGAAGACCTCATGACTTTCTTAAAATATTGAAGAATTGCCATTTTAGAAGAAGGATTATACTTGTCATGACTTTGAGGAAGCTCTAGGATAGTGGTTCTCTAAGTGTGATCCTTGGACCAACAGCATCAGTGTCATCAAGGAACTTTTAGAAAATATATGTTCTTAGACTTTATTTCACCCCAGAACTACTGAAACAGAAATTCAGGGATGGGATCCAGTAATCTCTTTGTTTATTTATTCATTCATTCATTCATTCATTTATACATACAATCACTGGGTACAGTCAGAAGCGCGGGAGGGTGAGAGAATTCACCAGAGCCAGAGTGGGGAGCAGAGCAGGCAGAAGGATGGAAGTACACTGCTGAGGGGAGCAGCGGGCGGCAGGAGAGGTCTGTGCGCCATGTGGGACCCTCCTCCGGTGGCCGGGGAGCAGCCGGGGATCGAACCGGCGCTGCAGAGGCTGCAGGCAGCTTTGCAACCTAGTGCTCAACCGCTGGGCCACCGGGGAGGCCCCCAGTAATCTCTTTTGACAGTCTCCCACTGATTCTATTTGGTACACACTGAAGTTTGAGGTCCCCTACATTAGGAAAACAGATTTCAGATACAAAATTTGGCTACTAAAAAGATAACATTACTTCTCAACCTTTACTGTGCAACAGAATCACTTGGAAATCTTTAAAAAAAATAAAAATAAAATGTGACCAGAATCTCCTAGAGATTTGAGTTAATTGGCTTGTGGTAGAGTCTGGTTTTGTTGTTGTTGCTTTTTTTTTTTTTCTGTTCAATTAGTTCTTTTGTGTGTGTGTGTGTGTGTGTGTGTTTGTGTTGTTGCTTTTTGAGGTAACATTTGTTTACATTTTGTTGTTGATATTTTGGAAGTATAGGGTCCCCCTCCTTCAGATGTATTTACCCATAGCTCACCCACCACCAAAGCACTATTAGTCCACCATCGCAGTCCATTGTACTCTCTCCCCACTTTTCTTGCTCCTCTCCGTTCCCCTCCCGCTTTGTATGTGTTTTAAAAACAACCTAGGTGATTTTAGCGTGCAATTTGGGTTGAGAACCATCTTAGCAGAAGGTTGAACTAGGAGCATTAGGTTGGTTGTTTAAGAGATTACTAATGGACCTTTTTCTGGGCCTCCCTGGTGGTGCAGGGATTAAAGTCTCTAAACTATCAAGCCATCACCAGCCACTGTGGCATGAGTTTGATCCCAGGCCAGGGAGCTAACCCACATGGCACAGCAGACCTCTCCTGTCTAGCCTACTACTCTCCTCAGCAGTGTATTTCAGTAGATCTGCCTGTTCTGCTCCGCACTTTCTTTGGTGAGTCCTCTCACACACACACACCCCTGCACCTCTGGCCTACACCCCAGTTCTTGTATGCATTAGTAAATAAAAATAAATCTTTAAAAAAAAATAAAAACAGATTCTTAGGCCTCAGCCCTACAAATAGGTTTGTAGTGTCAAGGAATATTTTCTACTCCCTCCCTCCCTCCCTCTTTTCTTTCCTCCATCGCTCCCTCCCTTCTTTTCTGTTAGAGTAAGCATAGTTAACTTGATTAATACCATTCTAGATAACAACACCTTTATATTCAACTTTGTCACCAAATAGATATTGGACAACCATAATGTATAAAGACTGAGTCTGCGCTGTAGGGCATTGATTCCCAACATGGTTGATCATTAGAGTCATTTTTGGTTGGATTTGATCACTCAGATATTTTAATTTAGTATGCATGATTTAGAAAAACTGTGCATATGAGTTTGATGTGAAACCCCAATTAAGAATGGAGATTTACTCCTGAATTTTTTGAGAGTAGATTTAATTATATTTGAATTGATTAGGACAGCATGCCATTTAAAGAAAGACATATCTTTTTTAAGTACATTTTCATGTGTGTCACCACTCCAATATCTTTCATAATTTTAGATTTTTTTTCTGTTTTAATTTTTATTCTCTATAGTCAGAGTGTCAACACATTCATTATACCCACAAAAAAGTTTGCCATTGACAAGAAATATAGATGAAGTTATATTGGTTATAAGGTCAGAATTCCACTTACTGAATCAGGAACAGATTTGAGGTGGTGGTATATGAAATAATATATAGATGAAGAATGAAAATGATTCTTTTATCTATATTCCCTAGTGTGATTTACAGTCTCACTTTTCTGTATTTTATTCATAGATACAACTTGGAATAAACAGAAAAAGGCTGAACTTTTTACAGATAATTTTTGTAATGTATGCGGAGTGGTGCTGCAGTTTGAATCACAAAGAATTTCACATTATGAGGTAGGTTAAAATAATGGGAATAGCCTATAAAGTAGGTCTAATTGTAAGCAATAAATGTCATGTTATCTTCTTCGATTCTTAAAGGAATTCTGTGAAGTAAGTGATGTTATTTTTCTTTGATAGATGAGGAGACTTGCTCAAAGCAGTGCAGTAACTTTACCTCTTAAATCTAGGGAATTTGGGTTTAAACTCAGTCTTTTTTACTCCAAAACATGTTTTCTTTACTTCACACCATTCTGCCTCCCTTGTATTCATCAAATCACTATATTCTTCTTGTCCTTGTAGTAAACAAATATGAGGGAGGCATTGTAATGCTTGAATAGGAAACTATTAATGTGAATCAAGATATTATAGAACTCCAGATTCTTCTTTTACAGCAAAAGAAGACTGTAATAACAAAATGAACAAATCTTGCACCAGCTAGCACATGCTTTTAGATACAGAACCTTTCGCAGAATTCTGAAGCTGGAGGAGGGGATGTTTAATGTTCTTCCTCCCTTGGTTTATTGATTAGAAAATTCAGACCCAAAAGGGATAGTGATTCTCTGTAGCTAGTCATTGGTATGACTAAGCCTAAAAATGATTTCTTCTAATTTCATATCCGATGTTTTTTCCTTTCATTTGGCATCACCTCCCACTTCTGCATCAGATTATGAGCCATTGGATGTCTTTCATATCTGGTATTGGGCTTACCAGAAGTACTAGACAGATTTACTGTGAAGAAATAAAATGCCAGCTCTGCTTTTTAAAACACCTCATCCTGTTTCTCCTATTGCTATTCTTATAAACTATTTGGCAACTATTGATATTTCAGTCCTCATGGTGATCAGGAATCAACCACTATAATTACAGATAGACAAACTGTTGGCTACGGGTTGAAAAGACATAGATTCTAGACTTAACTCCATCACTGTTATATAACTCTGGGCAAAGTCACTTTACTTCTCTGAGATTCTTTCTTAAGCCTGCTAAGTCTCTCTTACCGTACTTGTGAGACTCAAATATGTGAGTGTGCCTTGTACATCCCCATACCTCATAGTTCAAGATTAAAGTTAATAAAGAGACACAATCATGTTTGTCTCTGTGATGATTGTAGTTGGAGTCATTGGAATTTAAATTAAAATAAAAGCTGTTTATGGGATTATGAAGTACTGTTCAGTGTAAAACATACACAAAATATGAAAAGTAAAAATCAATCATATCACTTGCAGGTAACCATCATTTAACTCCCTTTTGCTTATATCATTCCAGCATGCTTTCTGTACATACACAAACTGTCACACACACAAACACATTTACACATTTTTACAAAAGAGAATACTATTCCCTGAATAATACTGTGCTATGTTGTTTTATATTTACTTTTTCATGTTAGAGCATATTCTGGATAATTTGTCCTATCATTGCATCTTTTTCTTTTTCTACAATATTTTAATGGCTAAAAAGCATTGTATTATGTAATGGTATAGCATATTTTTAATTTAAATTTCAGTGCCATCTGTAAGTCTAGTGCTTAAGCTTGCTAAATCATCAAATCAACATTATATATTCCCATACATTTGAAAACATTTCCATACAAGTATTCTATTTAAAAAGGTGATATTTTTTCCCCTTCAGTATATAGCTTGGTTAATGCTGTCAGACTATCTCAATATAGTATTTATTGTACATATAAAATATAACAGTACTGCAGAAGTCTCTACATTTGTCATCTAGATATTTTCCCTTTATTTTCTTCTAATACCTTAGCATTTTTACTTCTATCTTAAAATGTTTAATGTGTCTAGTATTGGTTTTCAGATGTTGATAAAGGTAGCAGCCTTTTTTTTTTTTTTAAATACAGATAGCCAAGTGTTTCAGCTCTATTTATTTGACAGTCCATTCTTGCCTTACTGATGTACACAGACATATGTATGTATGTATGTGTATGTTTGTTTTGAGGCTGTTATTCTGTTTTGTTGTGTTGGTCTATTTGCCTGTCTCTATAATAAATTCTCCTCATTACTATAGATTTAAAATAAATCATGATACCTGGTAAGGAAAATTTATATGATACAAAATCATCATAAAGTTAAAAGACAAGTCATAGTTTGTGTAGTACTTATAACCCATATAATTAACAAAGGAATAGTGTCTAGACTAAGGACTATATATCAGTTGGAACAATAAACTACTCAATAAAAAATGGGAAAATAATATGAATGGGCCAGAGAAAAGATAGTTAACTTTACTTGTGATCGTACAGGAAATGTCAATTAAATTGATAATGAGCGATCTTATCAAAACCATCATGCTGGAAGAAATTAAAATCTGATAGCACTTAATAGTTCAAGAGAATATGTGAAAACAGAAACACTCATATATGCTGCATTTGGAAATGTAAACTTCAAAACATCTTTGGAGAGAAATTTTGTAATGCCTATTAAATTTGAAAGTCCTTATACCTCATAAACCAAGAATGTCATTTCTAGGTATCTATTTAAAAAAAAAAACTTTTAGACATGTGTATTAGGAAATATATTTACATGTGTTCAATGAATAGCTAAAGCTATTTATAATAGCTAAAGAAACAGAACATAACTGCTTCAGTAGGGGATTTGATGAATACCATATGGAATGGAATATTATATACCATCAAATACAAATGAAGTACAACTATATGTATCAATATAGGCAAATTTTAGAAATACAGTTATAAAAATGCTTAAAAAGAATAACAATGGAATTAGTGCATTTTCGTAAATTTTTAAAATGGCAATAGTATATAATACTATTTTATGGGTACATGCATACATAGTAAAGGATAAAAGGAAGTGATGCAAGCCAACTTAAGATAGTGGTTGCCTGGGAGGGGTGAGGAGAAAGAGATAATGGGCATGAAAAGAATAGGACTGTATTTTAAAAATTTTACCTCTTTTGAAAATGAGATCTGAAAGAAATACAGCAAAATGTTGACAGCTAGATGGTGGGTATAGACCAGCTATATTGTTTCCTGTACCCTTCTGTATGACACATATATTCCACAATTTAAAATTCTATAGAGAAAGTGATTAGTTCATAGTATGTGTTCAGGAACATTAGTTTCCCTTCTCCCTACACCACATTTTGGTTATTCTTATATAGTTTGTTATACATTTGTTCAAAGATTTCTCTAATATGCTTTTACCTAGGAGGATTAATTTCCTCACTTAAAAGAATTAGAGAAGTAGGTAGTACAGGGTTGAAACAACAGCTGAATGACATCATAAGGATTGTAGGCATTTTCTGTCTTTTGATGAATTAGCTTTTGTCCTCAAGATGCCCCCTAGCCCTAGATGATGGATGGAATGCTGACCTTTGCATCTTAATTCAAGAAACAGGAGAGAAGGAGGATAGACAAAGGGCCTACTCCTAGACTTTTAAGGAGGCTTCCCAGAAGTTGCACCCAACACTTTATATTGTAACTTGTTGGCCAGAATCCTGTCACATGATTCCATCTTGCCTAAAGTAGGACTGTAAATGCAGTCTTAACTGGGTGCATTGCCCTATATTGTGTAACTAAGGAAGAAGGGATTTGATATTGAGCAGCAACTGGAAGTCTCTGTCGAAACAAGAACCAAAAAGTTAGTGCCCTTTAAATTAAAACATAGTTCTCATTTTAGCTAAGATTTAGACATTTGAAAGCATGTACAATTCTTTCTTTGTACACTAGATCCCTCTATGTGAGATTAAAGATTAGATCACACAAGTGTGACCTCAAATTTAAAGAAGTAAATTTGGGATACTTCTGTTATTGAATAAATAAAGTCATAATTATGTCTTTTTTCAGAGTGAAAACCATGTTCAAAATGTTAGGTTTTATTTTCAAATGTATGGGGAACAAAATGAAGTGCCTGCTAAGAAAATGAAGATGCATGTTAGGAATTTTCAGGTGAGTGGCCTATGTTGATGTTCTCATTCTGTACGTGGAATTATTGAATCTTTCTAATAAGATTGTGCTTATTTTAGGTGCATAGGCATGAAGCAAGGGACAGAAACAAATTTTGTGATCTCTGCAACATGATTTTTAGCTCCCCAGTTGTTGCTCATTCTCACTATTTGGGGAAAGTCCATGCTAAAAAGCTGAAGCAATTTATGGAGGAGCACGATCAGGTGTCTCCATCAGGATTTCAGCCAACGATGGGTAAGATTACATTCAACTCTAGCTTCAGTGCCCGTTCTCTCTATCATTTTCCCCCCAACTCTGACATCCTTTTCTTTTTTCTTAAGCTAGAGACCTTAACTTCAGGGCAGTAACTTGATTCTTTTCCTTATGCCCAGTTAATCTCTTTCTGTGTCCTTGTCATTTAATATGGAGATTATAATTGCTACCTGTATTTTAAGAAATGTTATGAGCTCTCCTTTTCAGTTTATTTAATCCAAATAAAAGCAAGTTATTTGCTGTGCTGTTAAAAAGAAACAAGTAATCTGAGCTCTCCAGCTTCTAGTCAGATCATTAAATCTTAGCTCCTTCTTACTTCACTTTGGCATCTGTTTCATTTTTCTTCTTCTTCTTCTTCTTTTTTTTTTTTTCCTTTAGTACTCTCTAAAAGATTATCTCATATGTGTTCCAACCATTGTCTTCCAACAATGTAGTTATGGTGTAGCATTTCCTAACTGTAACTGTAAGCAAGAAATAAATAAGTTACAGACTCTCCTACCCTGATATCTCATTCTTTTCCACCTATGAATACAAAGAAAATGTACCACCAGCATTCAGTTAGGCTATTGAATGCTTATTTTGTGCTAAATCCCAATGATACAGAGAATTATAAAGCATTACCTCTTTTCCTCTTTCCAGAGTTGTTAGGCTACCAGTGCATATGAGATCTGAACCAAACCGCTCATCTCTGGCCTGAGGTGGCAGAGTACATCCTGGAAAATTCAATTTGTACTTTGAAAAGTGTGTGTGCTAGAACAAAAAATAAGATGATTAATCCTCTGAAATAAATACCACATTATCACTAGCTTCAATTCTTTAGGAATAAGGTATGCCTGGCATGGAAAATTAATCAACATGAAATTCAAACTCATAGTGTAAGCCTCAGCCAACTTTTTAATATATTGTTTTCCAATAAATGAGACCAGAATTATTTTTAAATTTATACTAGCCTTTCCAATTTTCATATATTTGGTTTTCTTCCCGTCAGCCTGATGAGGGACAGAATTAGTGTGCCCTAAAAGAGAAAGAGTCTTGTAAAGCTTTATCTTAAGTCCCCAAAATTCAGTTTGGTCTCGGAGAGGAAAGTAAATGAAAGAGCTCTGAAATAGGTGGAACCGTATAATTTTATAATGCTAAACAACTATATAGATTTTATTTTGATATAAAAAATCACAAATCTGAATTGAATAGATGTCTTACTGTGTTACTTAAGAAATATATCAACTTAGAAGGTGGTACCATCTATTTTTTACTGACAACAATTTCACGAACTATCTTAAGGCAGCGTTAATGCTTTCATTGATTCTTCAGATGAATTAATTAGGCAATGCCTGATGTTGAGCATTCCTTCTATTTTTGTTAGAGAAATTCAATGACAGACTTGTATACTAACTTCTATTCTTACAGAGGAAATTATTTTTAACCTGAGTACCTTTATCCTGCATCCCTGTGTGAAAAAAAAAAGTGTAAAGATAGTGAATTTTTAAAGAATTCTAAATTTTCCTAATATGTGATAATGAATGCAGCTCTAATAGCTGAGCACATGTTGATCACTTCTCATTACAATTATTTCAGCAGGCGTGCCTATTACTACTTCTGCGGAGTCAACTTTTCTGAAGCCCCATGCTGTCAAGCCTCCTCCAGGTGGGATTAAAGACAAGACCATGCCTTCCTCTTCCAGCAGTGATTTGGATTTGAGTAATCCAAACAAGTATTGCCAGCTCTGACCTGCTTCCTTTAATAGTTCATTAATAGTCCAACAACATTGTGTTGGGAAAAAGCACAAAAGAAATGAGCTAGGAAGACATTTGTAGAAAATGTAAGAGAGAAGCCTCTTCCAAAAAAATCAGATGCAAATGGTAAACAGTAAAAATATCCTAAAACTCTGTCACATGAAATTGACGTTTTACAAAACATACTGGCATATATATAATATATGTACATTAAAATATGTACATATATTATATATATATATATAATTTTACTGTTTGATAGTACCCATGAGATCATAGAATTTTAAGTGCATGAAGACTTCAGAGTCCATTTAGTTCTTGTTTGTTGGTTTTCAAGAAAATGAGGCCTATGAAGGTTTAGGTGATCTTTATTAATTACAGAATCAATATCGGTATTCCTATGGTTTCACATTATATCATATGTACATAAGGAACATGTGTCATGTGGTTGTATCGTTTAGTCACTTTAAGTGTCTCTTGGGTGCTAAGCTAGTTAATTATGGGAATACAAACAAGGATATACCATTTTCCCTGAAGGAGCAAGCATATAAAACTAGTTGGGTTAATACCATTTCATTGCTAGAGGTTACAGACATGGATCTTTGAGTACATATTTTTGATAACCAAAGGATGAAACATCATGGTTCAGAAAATCTTCATAGAAGAAGTATTTAATTGAGTTTGGCAGAAGTGGAAAGGAGAGAGTGTGAACAAAGGAGCTAAGGTAGAGTGGCAAAATTCAAGCACAGGAAAGATTCTGATCCTGACTGGAGTGATCCACTTGTTCTTCTAACCATATTTTTTTTTCCATTCCCCCCCCCTCCCCACAGGCATCTTCTCACTACTAGTGTATCCTATTCCCTCTTCATATTCTCTCTTCCTCCTACTCTTTTTCTCTTCCACTTACTGTTATTTTTTAGTTCTTTCTTTACTAGATCTTTCTGCTTCATGTGACAGTGTTCATTACTCCCTCCTTGAAACTATCTTCTTTGTCCTATGTAACTCCTCGTACTCTAGTTCTTCTCCTGTGTTTCTGTTTTCTTTTCTGGTTTCTTTGGGGGAATCTTTTTATAATTCATTACCTAAATATGTTCTAATGGTTCTATTCTTGAGCTTATTATACAAACATGATCTGGTCTATTTTCCTAATTTCCTCTCTCACCTGTATGCATATGACTTTTCTGTCAAGCTTTAGACTCATGTATCCAAATGACAGTTGCTATTTCACCTGGATACTCATAACTTTCAAATCTACTCAGTCCTCAGTCATTCAAAATAGAACACAAGGGACTATAGTGACGGTATGTCGGTGATGTTAGGGTGGGAAATTTTTATGGGGAGAAATCAAATATTGTACAAAAATAAACAACAATGTAAGAAATAAAAAAAGTTTGATTAAAAAAATATAAACATAATTAATTGTGACTCCCCCAACACCACCTCCTTCTCTTTCTCTAATAAAGCACCAAAACATGACTGTTTTACCTCCTGAATAATACTGTCTCCTTGTCTTCAGCCCTTTTCTTCCTGTAAAGGCCCTTAAAGTCTTTCCTAGAGCTTTGCTACTAAAGTGTGGTTTGTGGCCAACATCATAGGCGTCACTTGGAAATTTGTTACAAAAAAGAATCTTAGGCCCCATTACAGATCTACTGAATCAGAATCTGCATTTTAACAAGATCCCTAGGTGATTTGTATTCACAATATTTTTTGACAAGCATTGTTCTAGAATATTGCCACAACCACTCTCCCAAATATCCCTGCTGTTAGTTTTTGTCTACTCAAATCTGCCTTCCCTTTAACCACTAGAGTGTTTCATCTAAAGTATAAATCTCTCCATGTCATTCCATTGCTTGAAAATTCTTAATTGTTTCTCCATTTTTGAAGGATAAAATCTAAGCTCGATAGCTCTTTACTATCTTCTTCTTGCCTACTTTCTCCAATTTATCGCCTGGAAATACTTACTGCCATAATCTCTACGGGTCAGAACCTGCAAACTGCTCATGGTTTCTCGAGACTGTTAACCCTATTTCTTGTCTCTGTGCCCTTGTTCATGCTGGTATTCTGCCTGGACCCTCTTCATGTCCCTCTCCTCTTGACTAACTCCTACTCATTCTTTGACATGTTATTTCCTATTGCCCTGGAAGCCTTTTTACTTCCTTTAAGACTTCTGTGCTTTCTTGCCCTGCATATCTCATTATCTCTCCATTGTTGTTGTTTCCCAGTAGAATGTAAGGTCTTTGAGGGAAGTCACTTCCTCCAGCTCATCTATATTTCCAGTGCTAGTAATAAGAACTGGTAAAGAATAGGCCGGTTTTGGTAGAGATTAGTTAAATATATGAATCAGTGAACTATTAATCTTTATTTATTGAGTGCTTACACTGTGTTTGTACTGTTTCAGTTTACTATATAATGTGATTTAATATATCCCCAAAAGTTACATAGAGATCTGTGTTTTTTTCTGAAATTTTGAGGATTATTGGTTTAGGCAGATGTAGAAATAGAAGTGGTAGGACTTCTGAAAGTGGTAGGTGTTCGGTGAAATATCAGACTTCCACTTGCTGGGATGTGGGTAGTAGCTTCTAGATTAGAAGCATTTTTAGGTAAGTTGGAATTGAGTCAGCTGTGAGAATTGTATGTACTGGTTACTTCTGAAGGGAGTTAAGCATTTCAGTTATTAGAATAAGAAGAGGAATTGGTCATAGTTTTCACTTGGCCAGGGAGGGGATGCTTATCAGCATAATTGAATCCAATGATTGAAGTAATTTTACACTAGCTTCTGAAGCTAGATCTCAAAGAACAGATTTTTCAATCTTGCCTTGGTTGGTCCACTTTGAGAACAGAAAACATTTGAAGATTAAAAAATAGATGGAAAATATAAACTAGCAAATGGGAATTTCAGAGAACAATAACAGCAAAAGTCCATATTATAAGTAAGTGGTAAGACAAAAACAGTTTAACATGTGCCACCTTGGCTACTTCACCCTTTACCCTTTTTCCCTTCTTTCTGCCTCCTTTTCCATCTGCTATTGTTAATATATGTTTCTACTCCGTCTAATCTCTGTCTTTTTCTTCATCATTCTCACTGCTTTCTTCATGTCCCTCATCCAGCCCAGATCTTATTAGCACAGGAATGGCTACCATAATGATATGGAACTAAAGTATGTATGTATTTTTTATTTATTGTATTTGTTTTGTTTCTCTTACTAATTTCTAGCCCCATTATTGCACTTAGATGTCTCACCTTCGCCTGTAACTCAACATATCTAAAATTGAGTTAATAATCTGTAAAACCAACTTGACCATCCCAAGTATTCTGTCTTTGCCCGTATTACCACTATGTTCTAATAAGTCACCTACACGTGAATTTTGAGGGCATCTTTGACTACTTAATTCTTTATATCCTATGTATAGAAAGTCTTGTCAAGTCTTCCTACAAATATTTTTCCTTTCTGTATTCCTCCACTACATTTCCACTATCGTAATCTCACACTTTAACGCTATAGTAACCTTTTATAAGATTTTTCCTATATCTCATTGTTATTCTCTCACTCTTAGTAACAAGATTTCAACCCTGCATCAGTACTTTTACATTGAGGATACTGGGTGATGTTATGGAAAGTTATGTAAGTCTAGAAATTGACTACCTTTACAGAGTCTTGTCATCCAGGACTTTTATTTCTATGTAATCTTTTTCCTTTGCTTTCCCCTTAGCAATCATTTATAAACCTGCACTTCCACTGTTTTAACCTCCCCCTTCTCACACCCTTCAACAGTCTTATTTATTATTTCAAGAAAAATTTGGACGCCAAATATGGATTGCCAAGTATTTTGCCTTAAATCATCCCTTAACCCAGAGTTACCCTTTAATTGCTATACTTTCCCTAACCTCTTTAGCCCAGTTTTTTTTTTTTTTTTTGGAGGGGCCATGAGTTTGCATATTTGTTCTTACTGGTTTCAAAGTTACTTACTCTCCACTCAACTGCCATTCAATGACACACATTCCCCCAGCCTTCCACACCACCACTCCACTGACAGTACTCCTCACAGGTTCATAGTGACCTCTAAATTTCTAAACCCAATGGACATCTTTACTCCATTCACTATTCATTCCTCTTTAAAAATCTCTACTTTCTCAGCTTTTTTGGCATCACTCTCTTCTATTCATTCTTATAACTCTGTCCTTTACTTCCTGGCCTTTTCATAAGTCCCCTCTCCTCTTCCCAGCTTGAAGAGTAGCACTGTCCATGATTTTATCATTGTGTTATTCATAGGCCTACCTATACATACATTGTCCTCAGGACATCTCATCCACTTTTTTTTTTTTAAGATTTATTTATTTATTTATTTATTTATTTATTTATTTATTTATACAAACACTGGGTACAGTCAGAAGCGAGGGAGGGTGAGAGAATTCACCAGAGCCAGAGCGGGGAGCAGAGCAGGCAGAAGGATGGAAGTACACTGCTGAGGGGAGCAGCGGGCGGCAGGAGAGGTCTGCGTGCCATGCGGGATCCTCCTTCAGTGGCCGGGAGCAGCCGGGAATTGAACCGGCGCTGCAGAGGCTGCGGGCAGCGTCTCAACCCAGCGCTTAAAGGCTGCGCCACCGGGGAGGCCCTCATCCACTTTTGACTGTTAAATTAATCCCATCCTCTGGCTTCTCCAAAATCTCTCTGACCAATCTTCTGCCTTTCGGACTCCTATTATCTAACTGCCTGTTGGATGCCTTCATATGAAAGTCTCAGTAGATATATCAAGACTCTGTGAGTTAAACTCAGACTCATTATTGTTTACTCAATCACTGTCTAAGACAACATTTCCTTGTGAAGTTCCAGTTTCAATTAATAGGATCACCGTCCACTCACTTGCTAGAATTCTGAGAGTTATTTTGGACTCCTCTAGTCTTCCTTCTCACTTATCTCCCAGTTCAATCAGTCACTAAATTTTTCCAGTTTTAACCCTAAATACTTTGCCAGTTTCCCTGCTCTACTTTGCCCCTAATGTGACCTTTCTATCCCACAGTCTTCTTATCTCTTACCTGATGTAGTATACTTACCTTATGATTGTGGTCTTTTTAACTTCCAGACTTGCTCCTCTCAAATTCATCCTCCATATTGCAGCCAGAGGAGAAATTTCTCTAAAACACACAGTTGACCCTGTCGTCTCTTACTTCAACAACTTCAGGGTTTCCCAACACATAGAATAAAAAAATATAATTTCTTTAATTTAACATATGTTTCTCATCTGACATCTTTTCCCCCTTCCCATCTCATCCTTTCATATTTTATTCTGTAATTCCAAATTTTAAGAAATTCTTGTAAACATTTCTGTACTTTTTAAAATACAGAATTTCCTCTGCTTGCAATGCACTTCTCAACTCTTTTCATCAAGTTAACTGTTTTTCATCCTTCCAAGATTAGCTAAGGTATCATCTCTTCCAGCAGCCTTCTTTTTTTGGCTAAGTGCCTCTGCTTCTTTGAACTTCATTACCCCTTAAACATACTTCTGTTACCTTTTTTACCAAATAAGATTGAAATCCTCTGTTCATGTATCTGTTTATTATTTGGACTTGTAAGCAGTCTGCCAACTATATTTCTCTTGGATCCCTAGTATCTAGCATGATGCTTGGTGCTGCATAAATGCTCAGTGTTTATTGGACAGATGATTTGAATTCAACATGTCATGCTCATTTCTGTCTCTCCCATACCTGATAGTGTTGACATCCTCTGGAATGCTGTTATCTGTTTTCCTTATTGTCCAAATGCTTCTTATCCTCCAAGATCTATCATAACTTCCCTTACTGCTCTAGCTTTTGGTACTCTCCCCTTCTTCTGATTTCTCATAGGTTTTAATCATTAGCTTTTGAATCAGTCATAGCCCCTTAGCTGAGTTAGCCTCCTTGAGACAAGGGCTTATATTTTATTCTGCAATATCCTTCTCAGTGCTTTACATGTTAACTAGTACATATTTTTTTTACCAGTAACATTTGCTAATTGTTTATTGAAAGATGGTGTCTTACAGAGGGGCAAACATAAATTCAGAGATATGTTTGAAGTAACTTGGTCAGTTGTACCACCGATTCTTCAGATATTCAATGAAAATAATGCTATGTCACAAGCTTTTCTAAAAAGATCAAGTAAAATAGCATATACAGTATCCATCACAGAATGGGTCATCAACAAATCTTATTTTTTTAAATATTTTGTTTTCCTGTCATAATTTTAGAAAATATATATTGTACATTTTCTATTTTTCTTCATAAGCTAAATCCCACATTAAGTTGCATTTTTGCTTACATGTAACCCTCAAACTATTTTTCCCATTTAAGATATTAGACCAGTGATTCTCAACCTTGACTACATATTAGAGTCGTGTAAGGAACTTTTGGAAATCCAAATGCTTAAGCTATCCCTTGAATCAATTAAATTAGAATTTTTGGACCTACACATTAGTGTGTTGTTTTTTCTTTCTTAACCCCCAAGTGATTCCAATATAGAGCCAAGATTGAGAAACATAATGTTAGAGTATAGAGATTTATATTTCCCCAACCTATGCTTTCAAAACTAAGACCTTAGTCCATAAAGTTATGAGATAGCACTATGATTATGAGAAAAGTGAACCCTGTGAGTATTAAGTTATAGAAGACTCAGACAGATGCATGATATACAGAAGCTTGAGTTTCTGCATGAAGTCAGAACCAAGGATTCGTGGTGGTGCTGAGGACATCAAAGCTGGACAAGACAGGACCAAGAAGCTGACTCAGATAGGAGAATAGAGAGAGTAAAAGACATAATCGAAGCAGGTCCCAAGAGGATATGCCAGGAATTTTGATCTTGCAGCCAATAAACAGGCTTCATATCTTCACAGAAAACATTCTTATATATTACACAATTTTATATATTATTTCCTGAAGTATGTATATCCTAGAAAAAAGATCAAGAATAGCAGTGTATGAAGAAGACAAGGGCTAAGGTAATAATAATCAGACACTGGTTCCAGAGCTGCCTCTGGATTTTTCACATGTGAGCTGCAGCTTCTGTAATGCCCTATATTCCCTCTATTAGAATATTCTGGAGGAACTGAGGGGAACATTCTATGTAATATACTTTATAAGCACTGAAAAATATGTAAAACCTGTGATAAATGATCTGAATTTATTCTCATAATAAAGACCATTGGCTTGATAATACCATTGCCAGGACAGTGGTGCTTAACAATGGCTAGACAGGAATGTCCTATAGAATGTTTTCAAAAAAGTAAGAAAGCCTGGTTCCCACACCTATAGGTTCTGATTTAATTGGTCTAATTTGGAACTTAGCATGAATATCTTTAATGTTCCTTATTGTCTGTATGGTTCTAAAGTAAACAGCTTTAAGAACCACTAGTCTGGAGGAAACTAGGGTTCCTGCTTATCTTGCATAACTTGGGTGCCCTCAAAGTATAAAGTTTGGTCAAGAGAATTCAGCCTTAATTTCCACACCTGCTAAGTAAGGATAGTATTAATTTCCCGAAAAGCGTTGTTGTGAGAATGCATAGGCCTGGATTTAGCTTTTAGCTTTGCAGGAAGTCCAGAATCTTCAGAGTTGATCAACCTCAAACCAAACCACAAACAAACTTGGAAGATGTTCATAAATGATCAAGGAATTGGACAGGTACTCCCTTAGTGTGAAACTGTGAATCATGTTTTCCAGGGGATCTGTGTTTTTAACTAACACTCCAGGTGATTCTTAGAAAAGTCTAAGAAGCATTGTAGTTAATACACTGTCATTCTACTATTGATTTACAGTAGGAGGAGATATATATATCTTTCCATTTCCCGAAGTGTCTTTTTTTCTAAGTGTATCGATCATCAAAGGTATCAATATGCAAAACCAAATTATAGTCAGAAAGTGACCTGGGAGCATGAAATCAGAGCACATGGAGAGAAGATAATTTTGCAGGAATCATTCATTCAAACTTTGGCATAACCTGCTGAGCTCTCCTCGACCTACAATAGAGTATATGTCAGTAGTGAGTACAGTTCTCATGTTCAAAGTCAGCATCTTTCTTTCTCCTTGACAGTAGTCTCCTGTAAATTTTTTGAATAATCTTAGCTTGGATAAGGCCAATACACTTGGTAATGATGAATTTCACATCTAAATGATTAAGTTGCTGTTTGATTTAAAACATGACAACCTAGATTATCCCTAAAATCCCTGTAGCCACCAAGTTTATTGCCTGTTTTTTAGGTTGAGATTGTTTTTATATTTGCCTTATAAAATGTATTAATTTGCTTCTTTTGATGAAATAAAAAGTGGGAGGATGATGAGATTAAGAAAATAAATATAATGTACTCCCTACTTCCAATTCTACCCAAGAAGCAGAATAGGGAGGTAGCTGGTATACCAGATACCAGAATAGGTATATCTATTCTGTAGTTCTTCACTCTTTTGAAGTGGTAACTACTAGTTTTGTTTTAGAATTTTGCTTTCAGCTTTTCCCTTGAGAGTGGGGCTCACTGATCCTCTCTCCTATCTAAAATCAGTCTGTGGAAATTACTTTCGGTAAACTAATGCACTACAGTGATTTTCAGGTAAGAGTAAAAAAAATGATTTTATTCATCTTTAATATTTTGGAATGTTTCAGGTTTTGGTTGGGTAGGAAAAATTAGGGTCAAACAAAAGAGGTTGGTTGAGGGATTCAGAGGCAAAGGTTTGTTGGGAATGCTAAATTTGAAGTGGTGCTGCACTTCCACAAAACAACCATCAACAGGCAGATACTGATGTCATAGGACAGAGACCAAGACTAGAGGAGCAATGTGGTATAGTGTAAAGAAATCTGGGCTTTCATTTAAGAACATAGGTTCTGAGAAGCTAGCTGTGTTACTAACGGTCTCTGACTTTGACCAAGTCATTTATCCTTTCTGGGCCTTATCTTTAATTTAGGAAAGTTCAAGTAGATGATCTTTAGTAAATTCTTGCCCAGCTATGTGACTCAAAGTATATCCATATTTACCTTCTTAATTTGAACTTTTTTGTTTTTCCAGCATTTAGTACAAGAACCTACGTTTGTCATATTTGTAATATCACCTTTACATCTTTAGAAATGTTTCGGTCTCATATGCAAGGAAGTGAGCATCAAATTAAGTAAGTATTTTTGCCCAAATGCTCCTATAACACCAAATATAAGGAATTCTTTCAAGTGTTCTTGCATATATTTTACAAACTTTCTAGACATTAATTTCCCTATGAGTTGATCCTGGGTGTGGTTTGTGTTATTTGTAACATACTGCATACTAGTAGCATGTCCCTGGGCAGTTCTTTAGCTATGATGGTGTAACTGACAGAACTGGTTACCTGGCAGCCCTACTGACCAGACAGCATAGTTCTCCTTTGGAAAGATGCTACAGGATCATTGTCAGGCTAACCATACAAATCCAAACAATCCCTGGAAGGCTAGTTTAGGTCCAGGAATTCAGTGCTCCACTTATTCTTCCAGTGAGGTACAGTGATTAAGAACAAAGGTCTTGCTGTTAGACAAAACTGGATTGGAAGAGCAGAATCCCTCTTTCTACCAAGTAAGTAACATTGGACAGCTCTAATATAAAGTGGTTATTAATGAACTATAATATGTACACGGTGTTTTGCTTGGCATGTAGTGGGGTAATGAATGTTTACTTCATTCTGTGCTATTATTTTAAGAAGAGTGAACAGAAAATTGGGGACTAGCTAAGTTGCAGGACAGAGGGGCATTAAGCTATTTTATATTTGATTTGTTGCACTTAAAACCATAGGATTTCTGTCACATTATTTTCTAGCAGAAAATATTTACTATTGAATCTGAATACTTAGGAAATAAATTGTCTTATGCACCAAATTAACATTCATCTAGACCTTTTTTTTTTTTTTTTAATCTCAGGGTTCCATTACATTCATAGATCTGTACAATGAACTAACTATAATCAGAACTTTAACAACAATGTGGCATTCTAATCAGACCATCTTCAGGGCATTAAATAATATTGGTCCTTTACCACATATCTCAGTATGCCTTATAATTCAAGTACGACAGCAGTATCAGATATGTCTTCTTTTTTCCCTATCCCTTTCATTCTAGACCTGAATAAAAAAAATTGTGTAAAAATTGTGAGGTACTTGAGAGTTGCCTGACTATCCCTGCAGCTTCTTTGTAACATTATCAAAAAAATCATGATTGGCCTCCCTGGTAGCATAGGGGTTAAAGTCTCAGTGCTGTCAAGCTATTGCCAGCCACTGTGGCATGAGTTCGATCCCCAGCAGAGGAGCTAACCCACATGGCACAGCAGACCTCTCCTGTCTCGCCCACCGCAGTGTATTTCAGTAGATCCACCTGTTCTGTTTCTGGCGAATTCTCTCATCCCCTGCATTTCTGGCCTGGACCTCAGTTCTTGTATGCATAAATAAAATAAAATCTTTTTAAAAATCATGATTAATAGCTTTTATTTTGAGATAGACTTTAAAATATTTTCAGGGGACTCCTTTCTGGTGCAGGGGGTTAAGCACTGCACTATGAAGCAATCCAGAGCCTCTGCAGCATGAGTTTGATCCCCGGCCAGCCAGGGAGAAACCCACATGGCGAGGCAGACCTCTCCTGTCTTGCCTGCTTCTCCCCTCAGCAGTGTATTTCAGTCAGTCTGCCTATTCTGTTCCCCACTCTGTCTCTGGTAGATCCTCTCACTATCCCTTTGCATCTCTGGCCTGTACCCCAGCTGTTATACGCATAAATAAATAAATCTTTAAAAATATTTTCAGCTTTTATTTTCAGACTAATCTTTATGAAAACAGAGAGAGTATTCAGAGTAATTGAGTAACAAGAACTGTCTACTGTCTTCTTTGCAGAGAATCCATTGTTATTAATCTAGTGAAGAATTCAAAGAAGAAACAAGACTTTTACCAAGATGGATGTGCAGATTACATCAGAGTGCAGAAAGCTAGAGGACCAGACCTTAAGACTTTCAGAAAGATGGAGGAGAATTCTTTGGAAACCCATGCATACAGAGAGGTAGTCAATTGTAGACCCAGACATAGAATATATGAACAAAGACTTCCATGTGAGTCTTTTCAGACACACCCAGGACCATACAATTTTTCACAAATAGTAGAAAACCAGTTACCTCATTACTTACCAGTTCATTCAAAGAAGACATATGATTCTTTCCAAGATGAACTGGAAGATTACATCAAAGTACAGAAAGCCAGAGGACTAGACCCAAAGATTTGTTTCAGAAAAATAAGAGAGAATTCTGTGGAAACACGTGGGAACAGAGAAGTTGATTCTGGGTCCAGACAAAGAATATTTGAGCAAAGCTCTTCATTTGAGACTTCCCAGTCTTACCAACAACCATATAATATTTTACCAGTGGACAACCAGTTACCTCATTGGTTACCAGCTCATTCAAAGAGGTCAAATGACCCTTTCCAAGATGAATTGGAAGATTATATCAAAGTACAGAAAGCCAGAGGACTAGACCCAAAGACTTGTTTCAGAAAGATAAGTGATAGCTCTGTGGAAAACCATAAGTATAGAGAAATGGTTGATTACAAACCCAGAATGTGTGAGCAAAGATTCCAATCATTTGAGACTTTCCAGATGCACCCAGGAACATACAATATTTCACAAGCAGTGAAAAACCAGTTACCTCAGTGCTTACCAGCTCATGACAGCAAACAGAGACTAGATTCTGTGACCTATTGTCAATTCACCAGAGACTATTATCCAGATAAACCAGTACCCCTGAGCCTTAGTCAGCAAGAAAATAACTCTAGCCCAAACAGTGTAGAATCTGAAGTTTATAAGCACTTCTCGTTAGAAAACAATACCAATCACCATCAAGAAGGTCATAAACACAGACATCAGAAAAGAAGAATGCACCTGGAGGAAGGCGAAGAAAGGCCAGAGAAGGAGCAGTCCAAGCATAAGAGGAAAAGGAATAATGAGGAAACAGATCTACACAAAGACAAGAGCATCCGACAAAGGGAAAAAGAGGGAAATAAATGCAGTGTCAGTTCAGGAAAGCTGAAGCATAGAAAAAAGAAAAAAAGCCATGGTGTAAACTCTGAGAAGGAAGAACGTAAGCACAGGAAAGAGAAAAAGAAATCTGTTGAAGAAAAGACAGAAGAAGAAATGCTTTGGGATGAGTCTATTCTTGGATGTTGACTTTTGGATAAATTAAAGAAATAGGTTAATAATATGGATTTAGGGAAACAAGGAAGAAAACAGGAAGTGGATACAGTGAGTGTCAGTTCAGAAAAGCTTGGTCTTTTGTGTACAAATTGAAGTTGAATCAAAAGAAGCAACAAACAAGCCTAATAAACCTATTCTCTGAGAGAGAGCAACATAAGAGAAAGGGGAATGTTTTGAAGAAAAGACTGAAAAGTCAATACTTTAGGATTAGTCTGATCTGGGAATTTGAACTTTTAGTTTCGATTCCTTAAGGTTGAAACTAAAGAAATCAGTTTAGAAAATGTATTTAGACAAAAAACTAGCATGTGATGGAGAAGAGGGCAATACTTAATGTCAGTTCAGGAAAGCTTTGTTTCGTGTGTATAAATTGAAAATTAATTGAAGAAACAAAGAAAACATCTAGATTCCGAGAAAGAACAACATAAGAACATAAGAGAAAAGGAAGCATGTCAAACAAAAGGCAGAAGAGTCAGTGTTTTAGGATTAGTCTGTTATAAGAATTTGAACTTAATTTTGATTCCTTAAGGTTGAAACTAAAGATATCAGTTTAGAAAATGGATTTTGACAAAGAGCACCCAGTGGAGAAAAGGAGAGGGGAAGACGCCCAGTGTCAGTTCAGGAAAGCTTAGTTTTTTGTGTGTACAAATTGAAATTGAATTGAAAGAAGAAACAAACAAACCTAAACATCTGAGAAAGACAACATACTCAACATAAGAGAAAAGGAAACCCGTTGAAGAAAGATTGAAACACCAATACTTAGGGATGAGTCTGTTCTAGGTATATGAACTTTTGATTTTATTTCTTTAAGGTTGAAACTGAAGAAACAGAGTTTGGTTTCATCAATTTCATGTTACTTGAATTTTCCTAAATGGACAGTTATTTTAAGCTCTTAAAAAAGCCAAGTGAAGTAAAAGTATTCAGTATGCCTTTTCCTGAAATTACTGTTCATTTTCTTTAAAAAGAAAAATTACATGTTCCTTACACATAATGTAATTTCCCTTAGTGAGATTGTCTCTATTTCTATTCATCAACTTTCTGTGATAGTGAATTATTTACCCATGGGAGATAATTTATTTTAAATGAAAAAATTACCAGGCATTGCAGAATCCATTCCTTGTTTGAATGGGTTTGTGTTAATGTTGATGGTTAGTATTTTATTGTTATGGTTGTCATATGTTTATTTATGTCTCTTGGTTTTCCCCAAGAAAAATGTATGAAACAAGTTAAACTGGTCTTTTTGTTGCTGTTAAATCTAATTTGCAGTGTATTTTTGTATTTTCTAGTTCTTAAAGTGGAAAATGAAACTGTCTATAATAAGCTTAGATGATATATAGTTTTAAAAAGTTCTCAAAAAGTACTGATACAAAACAAAATCAGTCTATATTCTGGAAATGTTTATATTATATTAAAGTGTTTTACTTTCTACATATTGTTTTATGTAAATGGTTGTTTCCCATCCAAAGGTGATTTTATATTGGGAGTGAGGTAGGAAATAATTGAAAAGTTTGCATCTCTAATTTTATATCTTCAGTGATCTACTTACTGGAAGCTGATACTCATACTTGAGCTCATTTTTAAGTTAGAAAAAATATAAGTTAACAGTTGAAGCTGAAAAAGGACCAATATCTAAGTGGGAGAGGGCTGTGAAGGTGTATTACTTTTAGATTATTTCATCTTGATTTTGATTTTTTTTTTTTGTTTTGGTGCTCCCTTTTTTGTGCTAAGCACCTTCTGTAAGCATTTGAACATCACAGTGGTATAGCAAAAGAGTAATAGCTTAGGAATCCAAATCCCAGGATTCTCAGTTGTAATATGAAGTTGCTGTGTGACCTTGTGTGAATACGTACACACCAAAATGCAACGTGGTGTCATCAGAAATAGGAAAAATAGGCCAGAGTATATCCTTGACATGTTAGTCCTATCAAAAAGGTAAGTAAATTTAAATGGTGATGTACATTTAGGCAAGGCATTTATTAATTGTTTTTTCTTTGAGATTTGAATAAACTGGTAAGTATGGACTGAAACATGATTGGTTTATACCTAGTGAAATGAATAGTCCAAAAGGGAGTTAGATGGTCCTTATTAACTTTTCTTCCTTGAAACTGTTGGTAGAGGACTGTTTGGTGCTATAGTATCACTTCCCCTCTTTCTAACGCATCTGATGTACTGGTGAAAAGAGAAGGGAATAAAGAACCAGAATAGAGCAAATAGATTATCAATTAGCCAAAAATTGGTAAATTCATTTTTCTGAACATGCCCAAAAATGCAACTTTTTTCCAAAGAAAGCACACAACAATATCAGTTGAGTTGTAAGGATTTTTACAATTGGTAATTTCTTTTGCATGCATTATGAAGAAATAAGAACTGACCTGTCTACACTGCCAAGAAAGAACCTGAGTAAAAATTGGATGTATGTTCTGTTCCACAAACAAATCATTGTCTAACAGAGAAAATGGGCCAGCAAATAGAAAATTTGAAGATATTTATTTGATAAACACCACAATAGGAGTGATGGAGGATGCTATGGGTAAGTCAGGGTAACCAGCTCACTGGAATGGAAAGTGGGAATTCAGAAAAGGCTTCCCAAAGGTAGTGACATCTAACTAGACGTCTTTTTTTTTAATCTCAGCTCAAAGACATTTCCCTAGTATATCCACTTGAAATTCTAATAGGCACTTCAAACTTAGTATAGCCAGAGTACCTACTTTAGCCTTCACCAGTCATTCATCTCCCAGTTCCCACCATTTCTTCAAAATCATCCAAGTGCTCAAGCCAAAAACCATTTTGAGCACCTCTTCACTCTAACATTAGACCATAAACAATTCCCCTTAATCATATCACCAAAATACCTATCTTAACCTCTAGTTGTCTTTATCTTCTCTGCCACTGCTCTAATCTAAAACATCATTATTTCCTGATCAAACTGGGCAAATAGGTTTTAGAGCCACTGAACCAGGAAGTTACCATAGGTTCTGAATTACTGGTGAGTGAAAGGAACTGCATGGAAACCTCAGGATAGCAGAGTACCATGGTGAACTAAGCCCTATGCAGCCCTATAATTTACTCCAGAAGAATAAACCCACCTACAAAAACTGCTAGTTTCAAAAATCAAGTTGTACAGGACTGAAACTCTGTGCGTAAAGAGAGGGGGTGGTTCCAATAATAGTGGGGGAAGAATGCAGAGAAAGCAAGTCCAGGAAGGACTGCGAGAGCAAAATAAACTTGTAAAGGTGAGAGCAGTACCTTAGAAGGCAAGACTTGTAAGATGTGAACACACTGGGGAAATGCAGACATAAAGTAAGTGAAAACTAACCTAGTATTTCCAAATGAGTTGAAAGAGCATTTAGTGCTTTGAAACAACATAAATGGGAAAGAACCCAGAAATAGACGGTAGAAGGAGATGAAAACTGACATAACTAGGGAAATAATTATAAAATGAAATTGATAAAGGACTTCTCTGGTGGCACAAGGGGTTAAGATGCAACCTATGAAGCTATCCACAGCCATTGCAGCACGAGTTTGATCCCCAGCCAGGGAGCCACCCACATGGCGTAGCAGACCTCTCTTGACTCGCCTGCTGCTCCCCTCAGCAGTGTATTTCAGTCAAGCTGTTCCCCACCGTCTCTGGTGAATCCTCTCACACACACCCCACACCTCTGGCCTGTACCCCAGCTCTTGTATGCATAAATAAATATTTTTAAAAATGAAATTCATAAATATTGAAGGAATATAAGAGACTGTGGTAAAGATAGGGAAATAAGAAAAGGAAATTGACAAAACACATTTTTACAAATTTTGCATAAGAGTGACAGGATAGATAAAAGGTATTTAAATGTAATGGGTGCTATATTGTGCTGTCAGAACGACTCCCACTCCTGCCACAACTTTTCAAGACTCATTTTATTTCTGGAAAATTAGTCTTCTCTGCAAGGAACTGCCTCTCCTGGGGGCAACCGACATCCAATAATGGGATAATAAAAACGCCAGACCTCCTATTTCAATTTCGGCCAACTCTGAAAGCCCATCCCATTTCCAGCGCTCCCCGTGCAATCCACTTAAGCCTTTGTTGTGACTGTATCATGTTCAGATTCTCTTCTAATCCTGCCTCATTCACATGTGCTCTTTTGAACATGCCCCTATAAGTTACCCACAATCCTATCTCCCTTTTCTTCCTCTGTAAAATGGAGATTTAGCAAAACTCATTTCACAAGATTGAGAATTAAGATCATGTTTCAATACAGTTTCTGACACATTGAACTTTCAGTGAATGTTAAAATGAATCAGAATATCAAGTAGAGAATAATAGGGAGAGCATGAGTAAGTGCTAAATTACACAGTGATGACCCGATCAAAAAGCCCCTTCTAGTGGTCATAGCTGTCCAAAGGTAGACAGGGTCACCTCAAGTTACTGAATACTGGCGTTGTTCGAAGGCTGGATGGTTATTAGGTGGTACAAGAGGCTCTGAAACATTACATTTGGAATTTACTATCAAGAGCACTCTTATTTCTCCCATAACTTTTTTCTCACTTACTTTTCCTTTATAATTTTATCCCTTTTAAAAAATCTTGTCATCAAGCCCCTTTGTAAGCTCTCTTGACATTTTTTGAAATGAAGCGTGGTATAAAGAATTGAACCTGGGAATTTTTATTTTTGTGGTTTCATTTTTTTATTTTTTTGTACTAGGAAAGGTTTGGTAGGAAAAATCTGCCATCAAGGAGACTGAAGAGAAAAATATGTCACATTTCTTGCATTAATACAGTTTTCAGACTGTTACTTTGTGGGTAATCTTTTACTATCAGCTAAGATTTTATAACAGCGGATATATAAATGAGTTATTAACACTGCCTTACATCGATTAAGTTCAAGTTTGTAAAATGTTTTCAGGTGTCACTTTCATTATCCCCAGTTCACAGATGAGCAAAGTTTTGAGCAATGTGCCCCAAATCACACAACTCCCTACCTGCAGATAGTTAATATCTTCATATGCACCTTAGTGTGTCTAATTTATCAAACATCTTATCCTCTGAAGAGGAAGATACCACTTTGCAAGAGCATGATGTCATCATCTACCAAAGATCTTCCCTCACCCAAAACAACTGCCACTGTGCAAAATATCTGAAAAGAGAAGGGGAATAGTTCCTCTATCTAAATTGCACTTCTCTCAAAAAGAATGAGACTTTCAATTCCATCGAAAGGTTCAAATGTAATGGGGTAAAGAATATCTTTTGTGAGACTCCAGATATTTTTCAGGGGTTATTTATTCATCCAATACCAACCATAAATTTCCCCTGTGGAAAAATGGAAGACTTGGGGAAAATTTCTACTTGGAGAGAGGGAATTGGAACTAGATTTAAGTACCAGTATTGGGCTAGGAGCTTTCATATTTGTTATCAGAAACATCAGAATTTTTGCATTAATTCTGAGAACCAAATGTAAAAAAGAGCTTGGAAAGTAAATCTCAGAGCAGCTAAGTCCATTGTCCAAAGTCATAGAGTTAACAACAGAGTTGGGAATTGAATCCCCACTTTTCCTTCTACTGTATTACTGGAGCCAGGGCGTTCACTATCCCTGGGTAAAGGCTGGTCCAGAATAGCTTCTGGGTATGAAGAACCTGGGCAGACCCAGGGCAATCTTACCCATTAACCACAGTGGGAGCAATGCCTCCATATCACAATACTTTTAGGGGTCCACAGAAATGAATTATTCAGTGATGTCGCTCAAAATCGCAGAGTAACAAACTCCCGGGACCTTGTCCACCCACAAACATAACTAATAAGCTGATAAAAACTGTCAAGACTCCACTGTCACAGAGCTCTGGAACCTAGTCAGAATCTTACAACTTGGGGAAAGGGGTTGTGGCATTTCAGTGAGCATTTTCAGTAGCTGTCTGAACATTCCCATTTGCTACAGCAGCAGCCATGAAGATAGCGTTTGCAGAAAGCACTTGTGACAGATAGCTGTATGTGTCATCTTGGCTGGGCCCAGATAGTTGAGTAAATATTCTGGATATTTCTATGAAGATGATTTTTGGATGAAATTAACCTTTAAATCACCATTGAGTGGGTCTCTCAAGGAGCTTCCAGGCTAGTTGAAACATACAACCACCATTCTAAGAGAATAAGGTCTGTACTATTTCCTGTGGCACTGAGCAACATGTACCAGTTGAGTTCTCGTAGAACAAAGACTAATCTTCCAGAGGAAGAAAGAATCCTGCCATCAAACATCCTTTAGATTCAAACTGCAACTTAGCTCTGAGTCTTTACCTTCAAGCCTGTCTATAGTGAAGATTTTTACTTACCAAACCTCCACAATCATGAGGCTAAATTTCTTAAAACAAAGGAACACACATCCTGCTAGTGCTGCTTCTCTGGGAAACCCTGAGTAAAGCAGATTCTAGAACTGAGAAGTCAGGTACTGTTTAACTAATAACCTAAAAAATGTAAAAGTAGCTTTGGGTCTGGGAGGATGTAGAGGCAAGAAGAATGTTGAGGTGCATGTTAGAAAAAGTCTAGTTTTTTTTTTTTTTAAAGAATTCAAACTTTTTTTTTAAAGATTTATTTATTTATTTATTTACACAAGCACTGGTTACAGTCAGAAGCGCTGGAGGGTGAGAGAATTCACCAGAGCCAGAGCGGGGAACAGAACAGGCAGACGGACGAAATACACTGCTGAGGGGAGCAGCGGGCGCAGCAGGAGAGGTCTGCGTGCCATGTGGGACTCTCACCTGGCGGCCAGGGATCGAACCGGCGCTGCAGAGGCTGTGGGCAGTTTCGCAACCCGGCGCTCAACCGCTGCAGCACCAGGGAGGCCCCAGAAAACGTCTAGATTGCCTTTAAGGGACTGCTGGTAGAAATATGGATGTTAAAAATGATTCTAGTAAGAGCTTAGGAAAATTATGAAGATGTTATAGGAAAAGTAGAGGAAAGGCAATCCTTATAAAGTAGCAAAGAACTTAACGGAAAGTATTTTCTGTAAAGTGGAAATTGTGAGGAATGTGAATAGTTCTCTGGGGAGGTTTTAAGTAAAATGTTAAAGGTATTTTCTGGTTTCTCTTTGCTGCCTATAGTAAAATATAGAAGAGTTAAACTGGAGAAAGAATTATTAAGAAAAAAGTGGGGGGAGGAGCACCATAACTTGATGATTTGGGAAATTGCAAAAACAAAGTGAAACCATATTCTGAAGAGAGCACCAAAGGTGTGACTGGACAGTCACTTCATAAAGAAATTATGTGTGTGACTTACGGTCTCAGCAGCCTTCTCAGCAGAAACCAGGAACAGGGATGGGGTTATACTAGCAGAAACACTCCCAGCTTTGAGCTAAGGGGTCAGAGATGGGGCAAAATGAAGGAAGACTGTCAGACTTCTGGGATTCAATACATGGACAATAGACCCATTCAGCTGTGAGCATAAGTTACCCTTCAAAAGAAGGTAGGAATGCTGCTTATCTGGCAAATGAGGTTTCATTAGCTATTAAAGTAGTTCCCAATATGAAAAAAAGAAAAGGTAAGAATGACCCCAGAGATGGGTCTGCCTCCTCTGTGTTAGAGAGCAGAGCCCGCTCTTCGGTTTCAGTAGGTCAGGCTTTGAGCCTTAGAAGTGGGGCTGCCACTCCAGTGGGCAAAGAATGTGGGGTTCAACAGAGCATCCAGTCAAAGACAAATCTTGATCCTTAAAATTAAGTACAATTTTCCTGTTATGTTTTGTTGGGTATTTTGTTGTTGTTTGTTTATTTTTTAAATCCATCCTCTGACACAGGCTTTACCGACAACTTTCCAGTTAGTCAAAAAAATTAAAAATGGCAGCAATCCCCCTGCCTGCCGTGACCACACGGTGCTTCTCTTCACCCACCTCCCGTTGCAAAGCAGCAGAGGCAGCTCCTCCCATAGCCTGTGGCTATGCAGACCTCTCTTTCCCCCTGTCTATTTCAGGGGCAGCTCTTTCCTTCTTTCCTCTTTTCAAAGATTTATTTATTTACACAGGAATTGGGGTACAGGCCAGAGGCACAGGAAGGTGAGAACATTCACCAGAGACATAGCGGGGAATAGAAGAGGCAGAGGACCCAAAAACACTGCTGAGGGGAGCAGCGGGTGAGACAGCAGAGGTCTGCCGCACCATGTGGGGATCTCTCTGGCCCACCGGGAACTGGTGGACAGCTTCACAGCATTGTGTTCAACCCGCTGTGCTCAACCCCTCACCAGCAGGCCCCAGGGGCAGCTCTTCTGCCCGCTTGTGTCTGTGCAAGTGTCCGTTACTCTCCTCTCCCTTTTTATAATAAACTTGCCCTTTTAAATACAAAAACAAATGAAAAATAAGGAACACAGCAGACATTATCTCATACACTAGAAATCAAGATGATAAGAGCCCCTTCTCAGTCTGTAAAAAACAAACCAACCAACCAACCAACCTGGGCCTCCTTGGTGACACAGGGGTTAAATACAGCGCTGTCAAGCTATTGGCAGCCACTGCAGCGCAAGTGCAATCCCCGGCCATTGAGACACACACACACACACACACACACACACACACACACACACACACACACACGGTGCAGCAGACCTCTTCTGTCTCGCCTGCTGCTCCCCTCAGCATGTATTTCAGTAGATCTTTCTGTTCTGCTTCCCACTCTGTCTCTGGTGAATCCTCTCACCCCTGCACCTCTGGCCTACATCCCAGGTCTTGTATGCAGAATAAATAAATCTTAAAAAAAAAAAAAAAAAAACCCTAAGAACTGTGGTACACAGGAATCTCGACCTCCACCAAAGGAACCAAAATAACCCACCCTGCTAAGCCTAGGACTTGCTTAGGGCCTGTAAGGCCTTTCCTCTGCCTTTCTCCCTGTTGGGATGGGAATGTCTATCCTGCGCCAGTCCCAAAAAGTAGATAACTTACCTGGTTTCATAGAATCATAACTGGAGAGGAATTTTGCCTCATGATGAATCATCTCTTTAGTTTTATCTTTACTTATATCTAGATTATATCTAGATAAAATCGGGGGCCTAGAATTGATGCTGGAATGAGTTAATGAATTTTGGACTGAATATATTTTGCATGTGAGAAGGGTGCCCTAGTATCGAAAGACTATAACTGGAAGTGGGGTCCTTAAAGAGGTGACTAAGTTAAATTGAGGCTCTCTTATAAGAAGAGGAAATTGGGACACAAATTAACACCGGAGATATTTGCACACAGAGGAAAGTCCATGTAAGGATGCAGTGAGAAAACAGCCAGCACCTACAAGCCAAGAGAGTCTGCAGCAAAATCAAATCTGTCAATAACTTGATCTTGGACTTCCAGAGATTTGAAAAAAATAAATGCCTGTTGTTTAAGTCACCTATATTGTCATAGTCATCCTAGCAAATTAACACGACATTAAAAGGTAAAAGTATTGATTACTGTAGTCTGGAGCAAAGGTAATGGGACAAGTAATAGAAAGACTGAAAAGCGTAGGAAGGAAGAGGTTGGGAAAAAAGATATAGGGAGAAATAGGGGCTTTCAAAAGTTCCTGTGTATACTAGGCAGGGAACAAGAAATTTTCCTAATGCCATGGGCAAGAAATGCTGTTTTTCCTTTCAATTGGTATAAACTTAAATATACTTTTCTTTTGCTAATAAATTTTTATTCTGGTAACATTGGTTTATTATGTTTTATGTTTCAGGTGTACCATATAATGATCAACATCTGTATATGCTACATCATGATTAGCAGACTTCAATAAAAGTCCCATTGAAGTGGTCAAATTTGCAAATTAACTTGGGAAAAATGGACATTCTTCCCAGTACTGTTAATTTCTTGTAAGATTGTGTTATTGTTAGTGAATATTGCTAGTGTAATAATTTCTCCTTTTAAATTTATTAAGATCTTCTTTATATGTTAAAGTGATTGTGTTTTTTAAATATTTAAAGGATATTTGAAAGGGAAATATTTACATTCATACAATCAGGTCAGTTTTATTGCTGAAATTCTCTATACTCCTACTTTTAAACTTGTATTGTGAAAAAAATCAAAACATTTTCAAAGATATTTAGAATAGTACCATAAACCACCTCTTGTTCCCTACAACTACCTTCAGTAATTACCAACTCATAGCTGGTTTTGCTGCATCCTTAACCTCCATTCCTCCATTCCTGAATTACTTTTAAGTCAATCTCAGAAATCTTATGGTTTTTATAATTATATCAGTATATATATTTAAAGCACAAGAACTCTGAAAATATAGCCATATATTAGTTTTACACCTCAATCAACTAGCAATAATTGCTCCAGATCAAAAATCTTCCATTATTCAAATTTCCAATTTTCTCATTTTCTTTTTCTTTTTTAATATAGTACTATTCAAACAACTAGTATTTTAGATCCAAAAATTGTGACTGGATTTTATGCCTCCCACATTTCCTTTAAACAATACATTTGTTCTTCATCTCTTTGTATTTTTTTCCCCTTTCAATTTGTTTGTAGAAGAAATCAAGTTGTTTGTTTTATAGTTCCCCACAATCTGGATTTTGCTGATTGCATCCCTGTGGTCTGGTTTAAAATGTTCCTCTGTCCTCTATTTCCTGTAATTTGGTAATTACACTGAAATGCTTGATCAGATTCATGTTCAATTTCTTTTTCAGTCAAAACTACTTTTCTGGTGGTGGCAAGTTTTAATTTAATTTCACGTATTTATTTCATTTATTTTTACCTTTTAAATTTTATTTATTCTATAAAATATTACTGTTTTTTTAGCTTCCCATAACCTATTGAAAGTTCAGAGATTTTATTTGATATGTATATTGAAGACTGATTTACAGACTTTCATATTTCATGCTATATAATTATTTTATTGTTTGTTAACCACACTCACACACTTTAATTGAACTTATGAACTTAAATGCACAACACATCTGCGATACTTTTAAATGTAGTTTTGGGGGGAAAAATAAAACTCCTCTAACCTTCATTCAGAGGATTCTAATGAAATATTATGGATACCACAGAAATTAGAAAATTTGTGCTATTTTCCACATGTACATTATCTTGATGCACAAGGGTGAAAAGTTTCACTCAGACATTTTCATCAGTAATCCAGACAGTATACAGATATATACAAAGTCATTTACATGGGTGTGCACACCCACCTGACACACAACAGCTAATTGTGATACCAACACAAAACCCATGAAGGAAAAGGCAGAGTCTCTGAAGAATTGTCCATTTCAGTCCTCTCTGCTTTAGTGATAGTCCTGTGATAAAGTCATTTCAGTAGGCAAAATGTTTATTTCACTGACAAAAGGAGAACTGTAGTTATCCACTAGCAGTGGATGCGTACAAGTTTCATTTTTGAATGCAGAAACCATAGCTATCAGTAATTTAAGTACTGAACCACTCAAAGATACTACTGGCCTTAATGTTACTACTAATTGAAAATGAGAGAACTTCATGGATTTATTGCTCTGAGAATAAAAGCTGATGCAGAATTCACCCATATAGGCTATTTCCCCAAAACTCAACACACAAATTGTCAAATGCTATCAGTTGCCAGCTATAAGCAACTCCTCACTTTGCTGTGGAGTATTTTCTTCTTTATCAAGGTGTTGTGGATGTTAGCTTTCAAATGAAGTGGCCTCTGCACCTTCAGACATCTCATCACTTGATTGATCCTTTTCCACTTGACAGAAATAACAGTGAATAGGTCCGTCGGTGCTTCTTAGATGTAATGCAATAGAGTCTTCTCCCGGAGGTGGAATATCCAACACGGTTTCTGAGGGAGTTTTAACTACAATAATATTCTGTTCACAGAAAGCTGGAATCCTATTGATATCATCATATGTCACATATGCTAGTCTTTTGTTTTCGTTGTCCTCTGTGAGCCCAAACAACTGCTCAGCACAATCCTTAAGCAACTCATCCAGAGCATCTTCCATTGCCGACAAGTTAGCAACTTCCTCCCGTAGCTTTTTCTGTTGAGAATCTTCTTCCACACCACTAAAACTAGATCCTATCCATCGAATATGGTTCCTAGATTGTTTTTCAATGAGACTGATTCCATCTAAGATATTGGTGATATCATACAATCTTCGTTTACTTACGCCCAGTGCCGCTGCAACCATGTTTAACTCCAGAACACCATCAGGAGCAGCTCTGACGAGATCCATAAACTTTTGGGTTAAAACACCCAATGAAGCCTCGGCACGCGGTCTCTTCACTTTCACAGTGTCTTCCCTGGGCACGTTGGGCACATTATCTTCTAAACCGTCCCACGCGCCCACCTGCTGCAGGTGGTCCAGACCGGCGCAGCCTGTCCACCCCGGGCTCACCGTCCGCTCCTTCGGGTTCCTGCGCAAGCTGGGCGGTCTCCGCTGCAGCGCCGGCTCACTCATGGCGTGGAGACGGCAGCTCCTCACCCTCGCACCTCACGTGCTGTCCTGCCTTCCGTGGATCCAGTGCGGTCAACACTACTGTGTCCCGGGCCAAGTGCAAACCAAGCCGGCCCGCCGCGGCTTGCCAGAAGGTGCAGTCTGGCTGGACGTGCTCGCCACCCAATGCGCGCACGCCCCTCGCGACGAGACCTGGAGCTGTGCCGCAGACCACACGAGACCTTTGCACGAGGTCTCGGATCTCAGCGCGCCTCACTGTTCAATTTTTTAAAGGCACATGCAACCATATTGCCTTACGAATCAGTCCACTGAATTGCACTATAAGTCATTCCATTGTCCTAGGAATCAATCCATTCAAAGAAAAAAGTGACCCCCTCACCACTTCTTCACCCCTTCCCTGAGAATACTTTTATAAATACGGTGATCCCTCTTCGTTGCTGAAGATCTGCTATGTGAGATGTTTCACGTACGGACCAGTGGTGAAAACTAGGACTTATTCGTGTGACTCGTGGGTTTCTACAAGGGAACAGAAAAACCACGGACCTGTCTGTGTACATCAGGGAGCTGCAGTTCCATTTAAATAGAGACAAACGGGTAGCATAAGTGTCCCGGGGTCAGCTGATGATACCGAGGCCAGGTGTCCGGGCTCCGCTGACATCGCAATTCTCTCTCTTTACTTTCCCCACACCATGGGCAAAATACTAAAGGAGGCCTGCATGCGGTGACCTGGCATCTTGATAACAAAACACTTTCATTTTGCCATGTTCAGCCTCATCATATTTGTTATAACTTTCCTCACCACAAAGCCTCTTCCACGACTGGCAGCCCATTTACCAGGAAGGGAAATTTCGCCTCCCAGGCTGTCAGTTGTTCTGTAACTTCTACACTTATGATCCATCATAATTTTCATGTATAGTGTATGGTAATAAAAGGTACGTGAGTGTGCTGGTCCCCTCACAAACCGTCTTCCCGTCCGTAATATATATATTTTTTAATTTTCTGGGTTTTTTTAAAGATTTATTTTTATTTATACAAGAACTGGGGTATATGCCAGAGGTGCGGTGGTTGAGAGGATCCACCAGAGACAGAGTGGGGAGCAGAACACACAGATTGACTGAAATACACTGCTGAGGGGAGCAACGGTGGAGACAGGAGAGGTCTGCCCCGCCATGTGGGAATCTCCCTGACCGGCCAGGAATCGAACCCGCGCTGCAGAGGCTGCGGACAGTTTCACAGCTCTGTGCTCAAACCGCTTCTTCACCGGGGAGGCCCCTGTCCGTAATATTTTTAGCATCCCTCCAAATGGGGTGGTAGGAGAATCTGTGCCCCTGAGCCCTGGACTGCCGGGTCATTGAGTCACAAACCACACATGCTGTTGCGCCCTCTGTTCTTTGCACCCAGCTGCTGCCCCAGGGACAGAGGCGTCCCGTCCTGCAGAAGCGATCCTCCCCAGGCACGGGGAGAAGGTCGGGATGCTGCTACACTTGGAGGCAGGAGAAATACTTCTGGCTCCCAAGTGATCCTTTGCGCGCTGCTGGGCACTCTCCTGCCCGGGACTGACAAAGTGTGAGGAGACACCCAGGTCAGGGAAGAGGAAGGTGACTAGATAGGAGGGTGTGCGTGGTGTCCCCTCTAAGCCATTGAGACCATCACACTTAGAGGTGCGGGTACTGAGGGAGAGGAGATGCACCAGTGTACCTCTAAGCCCGAAAACGAAGGTGGGAATTGTGTGGGTAAACAAAAACATCGCCTCCAGGCACCTGTGCAAAGCTCGTTTGTCAACATGAACATAAAACCCAAAGCACTTAAACTCCACTTGTTTCCAAGTACTATGTCTCTCCAGGTAGCATGGACAAAGGCTTGAGTTCAAGAAGTACCTCTAGGGCCTCCCTGGTGGCACAAGGGGTTAAGCATAGCCCTATGAAACTATCAGCAGCCTCTGCAGCACAGTTTGACCCCTGGCCAGCCATGGAGCTACTCACATGGTACAGCAGACCTCTCCTGTCTCGCCTGCTGCTCCCCTCAGCAGTGTATTTCAGTCAGTCGGCCTGTTCTGCTCCCCACTCTGTCTCTGGTGAATCCTCTCACCCCCTACACCTCTGGCCTGCACTCCACTTCTTGTATGCATAAATACATAAATCTTTTTCAAAAAGTTATTGATTCCTTATATTTGCTATTTTCCAATTTTACCATTCAATAAATTACAGTGCAGATTTCATAAAAAATATCAATCATGACAACAAAGAGAATCACCATGTTTTGCTAACATCAGCCTTTTTCTTTATAGAGCTTCCTTACCTGGGCCTCCCCGGTGGCGCAGCGGTTGAGCGCTGGGTTGCGAGGCTGCCCGCGGCCTCTGCGGTGCCGGTTCGATCCCTGGCTTATCCCTGGCCACCGGAGGAGGGTCCCACATGGCGCGCAGACCTCTCCTGCCGCCCGCTGCTCCCCTCAGCAGTGTCCTTCGGTCCTTCTGCCTGCTCTGCTCCCTGCTCTGGCTCTGGTGAAGTCTCTCACCCTCCCGCACTTCTGACTGTACCCAGCGCTTGTATAAACAAACCATCAAACAAACAAACAAATAAATAAATAAATAAAAACATGCCTCTATTAAAAAAAAAAAATAGAGCTTCCTTACCTTTCCATATGGCTTATCTCTAAAAGAGTTGGAATTTTAGGAAAAAAGTCAATATCTTATAAAAATACTCAAGGTAATGAATAACTCCTTCATTCATGTACATTCTTTTTAATATGCTAAAAGAATTATCTGCCAGAAAAATCACAAACTTGCATGGGAATGAAAAGAAAATTTTACTTATTTTTTCCTCTCCCTTTTCTCTTTTTTATTTATTTTTATTTATTTATTTTATTTTTCCAGTACCCTTGCTAATTTTTTCAAAATATGGTATTTCTCCCATCAGGTTTGGGTCACCATAGTTTTTCTACCACCAAAGCACCCATAGTGCTCCACCACACTCTACTGAGCTCTCCTCACCCCACTTCTGTACTCTCTGCCTCTCCCTGCACCTCCGTTTTCCCTCCTGAGGGTCTCAGATCTAGGGTATGCGCTCAAACATCAGAAAAGAAAATTTTAAACAAGGCAACAAGTAAAATAAGTTAATCACAGAAGGACAACCACTGCATGATCACTGACAAGCAACTGTCGTTCACTGAAATAAAGATGAACTTGGGGGTTAGCAGGAGCAAGGCAGAAACAAATGGGGAGTGGCTAAACAACATGCATAAAATCCAGTTATGCAAGATAAATAAGTTCTAGACATAACAAAACTCTAGTGTACCCCTAAAAATCTAAAAATCTCACCAGGTTAAAAATAACCATGTTCACATGTTCACTTTTCGTCTTCTTTTAACATCTTAGTTGACTAAGCCAACTGAGAAACATGGCCAGTGAGTCTTTTCACAACAGTCTTGTGTTCTCCACAGAAATTTTAAATTCATTAATCACCTTTTTCTCCCCTGGGAAATCAGTCATTTTTAGTTATTTCCTAGTAATGAAACATCTTTTTTCTTAAAACTTACTAACTTGTCATTCACCTTACAATGTAATGTCCGGGGAGCAGCCTCACACCCCCACATGTGCATGTGCCTCACTCACCCTCCACCAAGACCGGGTGCAGATGTGCTGTTGAAGGAGGAAGCTGAGAAGTAGGTACGGGCAGTCAGTTCGGAATAGGGTGCCTCAAGCCCCAAGTCCATTTATCAGTCTGATTGAGAGACAATTGATTGGGAGCCGGGAGGGTATCCCATCCTTCCAAGCCCAGGAGCCCTAGGTTCATTTAACAGTTTTTTTTTTTTATTAAAGATTTATTTTTGGGCCTCCCCCGGTGGCACAGTGGTTGAGCACTGGGCTGCGAAGCTGCCCACAGCCTCTGCAGTGCCGGTTCGATCCCTGACAGCTGGTGAGGGTCCCACATGGCGCACAGACCTCTCCTGCCGCCTGCTGCTCCCCTCAGCAGTGTACTTCGTCAGTCTGCCTGCTCTGCTCCCCACTCTGGCTCTGGTGAATTCTCTCACCCTCCGGCGCTTCTGACTGCACCCAGTGCTTGTATAAATAAATAAATCTTTTTAAAAAAATATTTATTTTTTATTTATACAATAGCTGGGGTACAGGCCAGAGGCACAGGAGGGTGAGAGGGTTCACCAGAGACAGAGAGGGGAACAGAACAGGTGGATGAACGAAGACACTGCTGAGGGTAGCAGTGGGCGAGACAGGAGAGGTCTGCCACGCCTTGTGGGTAGCTCTCTAATGGCTGGGGATCAAACCTACACTGCAGAGGCTGCAGACAGCTTCATAGTGCTGCATTCAAACCACTGCGCCACCGGGGAGGCCCACTTAACAGTTTTATTGGAGAACAATCATGGAACAGGAAGGTGACCCCCTCAATTCAATTGAAAATGGACTGTTCAGAACACCAACACCGTAACACAATCTTGAAGCAACAGATCAACGCTAGGTTTGGAAAGGTAATGTGTGCAAACCCAGTGGCCATGGGTAGCCTGGGAGACCCCACAGGCCCAGCCAATCAGCAAGAGACACAACATGGAGCCTCCCAGCAGCCCATTCCTTGTCCACTATACCCATATAAGCAGCTACTTCTGGATTGTCCATTTATGTATATTGATAAGTATTATTTAAGAGAAATTAATTAGTGATTTATATAAAAGTATCCCATATACGAACAGGTACATGAGACGAAATTCAGATTTCAGAATCTAGATCTAGTCAACTATCACAAGTACCTGTCAGCTCTAGAGAGCGAAGGATGTGTCTAGATTAAAAAAAAAAAGTTAGGGGACCTTCCTGGTGGTGCAAAGGGTTAAGTTGCAGCATTATGTAGCTATTCGCAGCCACTGCAGCATGAGTTCGATCTCTGGCCAGGGAGGTGACCCACATGGCACAGCAGACCTCTCCTGTCTCTCCTGCTGCTCCCCTCAGCAGTGTTTTTCAGTAGATCTTTCTATTCAGCTCCCTGCTCTGTCTCTGGTGAATCCTCTCACCCCCACCTCTGGCCTGCACCCTGGGTCTTGTATGCATAAATAAATAAATCTTTAAAAAAAACTTTAAAAAAAAAGTTAGAGTAGTTTGTAAGTTTTAAATTTTAATTGAGATCTAGCCGGCTACCTGAAATAGTTAATTAAATTAATTAAGAAACTACCTGGTGACAATAGATAAATACAAAGTCAACCAATGGCACTTAGTACTCAAGCCATAATTTTTTTCTCAAGAAAACTGGCTGATATCACCCACTTACATCATACACAATTATATCCACCAGCAGCAGAGTGAAGAGTGATGTTATAACAAGAAAGGGTGCACCTCCTTATGGAAAAACTGTTCACAATATTTTCAAATATGTAGTTAAAATTAATTTTTGTGTGTTTTGAAATAATAGTTACATTGTGTGGGTAACAAGAGCCAAGTAGAACCACTTAAATTCTTCCCTTCTAGTAATTCCTGAAAACATGACCTACATTTATTTTTGAATAGTTTTCACATGTATGTGTTTTCAAATTTTATTAGAAAGTGAAACCATCACAAACAACACAGCAAACAGCCTGTAAGGACCTCACTCCTCTCCATCCCTTGGTCTGAGAGAAGCTTGCGTATATACTGTATATTGTGTATATACTGCTCACTTCCATGCTTGGCAGTCACCAAGCATGAGCTCAGTATTTAGACAGCTTAAATTTTACACTGTGTGGGGCAAAGGGGAGCATTTTGAGCACCTTACCTCAATCTGAAATCTGAGTTCATTCTGCAACTGGTTTTCTTTCCCTATTGCTTGACACTGACAGTATAGTTAAATACAAAAATAAACATGTCACAGGGTGGGGACTACACTGAGAGGAGAAAGCATACATTGTACAGAAATGAAGAATGATGTAAAAATATAGAAAATAATAAAAAACCCCAAAGATAAACATGTTGATTATACCTTCTGTAAGGACACAGCCTTAGCTGATTCATTCCCTTGTGTGAAGGTACCAGGTAAGTAAATTTTACTGTCTGACAGCAAATTCACCTAGGACATCTAATTCAGTTGTACATGACTGTGTAGTTCCGTTGTACATGACTGTGTTATGTTTCGCAGTATCCCGACCACCTAGTGTTCCCCTTCCCCATGCCCATGTTAGGGAATGCTACTGCTCCAAACGCCAGTAGCTCCAACCTGTAAAATGTCCACGACAACATAGAAAAGTAAAAGAAGTTGTAGGTGCTTCCAGCACATCTTGACAAATAACATTCAAGCACAATGGCTTAGCCTGCCTCACCTAAAGAACTGCAGGGCCCCAACTACCTAGCACGTATATGCTGTGTTCACACATGTTTATCCACAGGCTCAACTCCCCCACCATATATTTGAGAGAGCTGACAGCCCCCAGTAAATGTAATGAAATACTTTTTATGATTCCTATCTTGGGGTAATCATCTCAGAGAAAGAATAAAGGATGTGACCATCAGGTGTGACAGCAGAAAACCTGCCTCTTCTGAAGGAAGTGAGAATTCCAGGGATTGTCTTTTGGAGGAAGAAGTCCTCAGTCACCCTCACTCTGTCAGCCTCACTCCCCTGACTATACTCGGGCTAGGTGTCATTATGCTGTCTCAGCCTGTGCATCTGCCCACCTGGAGGTGACTGCACAATTAGGGGAGAGACAGACATCAGGTCTTGATTCCACCCTGTGACTGTATGCAGCTACTGAAATCGAGCTTGGAGTTTCATCACAGTCTACTGCATTAGGTGGCTCCATTTTCACACCTGCACTTACATGCTTCTGACAAGTAATTTCCCCAAATTATGTGAGAAGCAGAAATATAGTCACCACAAAAAAATCATGACTTCCTTTAATAGTTTTAGAACCACCCATAAGTATATCCAAATTTAACCATGGCACAAAATTTGGTGTGCTGAATTACTTCAGCTTATTTATGTCATCATGTCACATTGCTGAGGCAGAGCTAAATAATTCCACTGCTTATGTAGCATTGACTTTGCCTAGGCCAGAGAACATGAAAAATCAAATCAAATTTATTTTGGATATGCAGGCAAAGTTTCAGTTTCCTTACAAATGTACAAAAGAAATTCTCCTAAAACTGTAATATAACAAAACCACATAGTTTATTCACCTGCCTCTTTTCTGTCATTTCTAGAAAGGCATAAATATAAATACAGTGATACTGAATTTATATTCCACTTATTATTATTTTTTTTTTATTTCAGGCAAAGGTATGTTGTTTAAACTGCAATATTCCCTTTTGGTGCTTATTTAATAAAAAGACATGCTTTCAAATAGCATCGAGTATTTTATTTTATTTTATTTTTAAAGATTTATTTATTTATACAAGAACTGGGGTACAGTCAGAGGTGCGGGCGGGTGAGCGAATTCACCAGAGACAGAGCGGGGAGCAGAACAGGCAGACCGACCCAAAACACTGCTGAGGGGAGCAGCCGGCTAGGCAGGAGATATCTGCTGCATCATAGTTTCTAGGGTTTCTCCCTAGCAGACCAGGAATCGAATCCATGTGGCAGAGGCTGTGGACAGATGCACAGCGTGGCGCACAACCCGCTGCGCCACCGGGGAGGCCCGCATCTAGTATTTTATACAACCTTTAATATACATTAAAATTTTACCTATTAATAACTTTGTATTTATACACTAACGTGAGTCTGAGTTATAATTTGATTGAACGTTGTAGCTTCAACTTTCTTTAATTGCATCTGGTTTCTAATAGTACCTCAAATTATTGAAATGGCACTTTCAAGAGTTCTTCTGTGATCCCAAATTTTCCATAACAAAGGACGAGTTTATCTGTTAGTCTAGGATAGTACCACTGAACTAATATCATTACAGTTTCCTTTGGAAAAACACGTGGGTGATCAGAACACAAAATCTAGAACCTGGCTTGCCAACTGGCTTTACGACCTTTTGGGAAAGTGACTTAACATTTCTGTGCTTCAACTTTCTCCTTTGTAAAAACGGAATACTAGCAATACCTACTCCATACAGTTGTCACCATCACAGGAGTTAACATTTTAAAGTGTGTAATACATAATAATTACATGCACCATTTTTCAAATGAACAACTAAAAGTCACATACTGGGTTTGTTTCAATTTTGTTTAGCATCACTATTTATTTTTTTTTAAATGAAAAGGAACTTTAATAAAACTAGGAAACAATACAGGTAAGGCAAAGAATCTAGTTTCTAAATCAAGCACCCAAAGTTTGTTTAGCATCACTTTAAATCAACAAAACTTACCTACACCCACTGCGAAGGCTTTTGAAATAGTCCCTAAAAAATGGCAACGATTAGCGCTGTAGGGAGGACCTATTTAGTTGCTATGTAATGAATTACATGTATTATAAAAAAACATGCATAAAATTAGTACAAAAAGAAGCAATGGAGGCAAGTAATCCTGACAAGTGTCGCGGAGCAACTTCACTTGCAAACACCACGATCTCCACAGAGCCCAGGAATATGAGCGCTCTCACATCTCCAAGTCTCTGCAGAGAAAGGTCTCATGAAACACGCAGATTGGCATGATCTGACTATCATCGCAGCCTATGGTCTCACAGTGACCAAGCTGTGAGCATGGTGGGTGGGTTCCTAAGGATTTGGGTGGTGGTCAAGGGGACCCGCCATCATGCGGACACTACAGTCTATCAGCAGACTGACCTACTACTGGTCAGGTCTGCATCATGGGCTCCTAAAGTCTGAGCTCACATGGTCTTCCCTGACCTGTGGCGCCGTGCTCATGTGGTAGATTTGGGTCTTTAGGGCACTAGACGAACATGGAGTCTCAAAGCCGGCTCAGCGCGGGCGGCTTCTTCCTGTCATGTGGTCCTTGTGAGCTCGTGGCTTGTGAAAACTTCACTCTCACACAGGTGACGTGCTGTGAGGGTCACAGGGAGGCTGTGTTCACACATCCCTCTGTGACCAGTGGTCAGACTCAGCCATCTGCAACCCGTGAAGATGAAGGACTTAGGGAAGTGCTTTTGCACTTGTCAGCCCACGTGGTGCCTTTGCACAGCAGGAAGAACCTTTGCAGTCACGTGAGGTCTGGACTCACCCAATCACCGGCGGCCACGCAGATCCTCTGGTCACGCCCCACGCTATCCTCAGTGGTGCTCGCCAAGTTTTTGCTCTCTGAGCTGCAGTTCCTTTAGTTACCTGGAGGTCTAGAACTCCTGAACCCTGCGACCACTTGGATCTTGCCAGCATGTGGCCGCAGCCATGGAAGGACCTAGAAGTCAGGTAGGGCCCCACAGTTGCGGCTTCCTTGGACCTTAGTGTTTTGCGATAACCTCCCCACCCCACCCCCACCCTCATGGTGCTGGAGAAGGATCCTCACTTCAAGTGTGTGGACAGCTCCTGAATTTTAACTCGATTTAGGAGAAATTAGAAAGTTCAAAAGACCTTGAGAATGTGTCCGTGCCCGGGTCAGGTGGAACTTTGAGGAGACTTAGAATCTGACTTCAAACTTTACGTCAACTTTTACTTCACGCGGCGCCCTGTGGTACTTGGCTAGAGCGAGCCCGCGGGTGTTGCGCGTTTATTGGCGAGTTGGCGCTAGACCGGGCAGCAAAGGCTGTGGCCCGCTCGGCCGTGAGTTGGGTGATAGCCCCCACCCACCCGCCCCCGTCCACGCAGTGCCCTGGCCTGTCCCCTTCCTTCGGGTTGCGCTGTGCGTTGTGGCGGCCCCCACTGTCCCCGCTGTTATTAGGACACTGGGGGCTTCCTGGATGCCATTTTATAGCGATTCCAAATCTGATCTTCAATTCTGTCGCAGACTTGGTTCTCTGACACAGGGATGGATAATTCTGAAAAAACCTGGATTTTTCTTTTGAAAAAAAAAGTATGAAAGTGGCCACGATGTGAAGATTCAGTTTCTTATATATACTGTGCTTCACAAGAGTGTTCCAAAGTGCTTTAGGGAAGGGGATTTTTTTTTTGTGTGCTGGGGCTCTCTAAATGGTTTAATCTAGCCAGCCAGGCACTATTTCTTTAGGTTTTCTTCCTGAGTTCTAAGCATTCCTTCTGAGATGTCTTGAAAACCATTTTCTTTCTCTGTGTGAATACAATTAGTCAATTTATTTCAGTAAGCCTATTATGTAAATTGTAGATGATAAATACATTTAAAATAATCCTCAAGATGGTACTGAATGAATACAATTCATCAAACAAATGATTGTATTTAGGAGGTTATATTATCATAGTTTGGTTTGCTTATATTATAGCTGTTTTATTTTTTTCTCATTTCAGCTCTTCCCAATTTGTTGTACAAAACACCATGTCTGAGAGACAGCAACAAAACCGTGTTCACTCATTCAGGAACTATGAAGATGAAGGTAAAGGATTTCCAAATTGAAGTGTCTTTTTAGATAATATGCCAATACTTAACATAATTTTCAGACCGAGGGGTGTTGTCTTACCTTTCAGAGTACTTGTCACTGGACACAGTGGACTGGGTGATTTATATCAACAGAAACTTACTCCTCGCAGGTCTGGGGGGTGGGATGTCCTGAATCCAAGGCAGGGGAAGGTGCAGGGTCTGGTGAAGACTTGCTTCCTGGCTGCTCAGTGACTGTCTACTTGCTGCTTCCACACATGCTGGAAAGGACAGGGGAGCTTTCTGGAGTCACTTTTGTAATATCACTAATCTCATTCTTAAAGCAGCCCCCTTCAGTCTTTGCCCCAAAGATCCCAAATACCAGCATGTTAGTGATTAGGTCCGAATGCAAACATTCTGTTTATAGCAAGTGGTTTCCTCAATGTATATGGGAATTTTTCCATTTTTCCACAGACCATTTAAGACACTAAAGTTCCTCTGAAAACTTTCTGTTAAACCTTGTTCAAACCGAATCTCAGCCACCACATTAATATCTTGTACCATTATTTGCTAAAGACAGTATAACGTGTGTTTACTAATACTTTGGATTGATTCTCATTGGGAATTTACTTATTGCTCTTTCATTCATTTTATCTTATTTTATTAAGCAGCCTCTTGCTTGCTTTACATCTTTTACTTTTTCATTCTCAACAGACCCTTCCAATGTTTATTTCTGATACCATGATTAGATGAATAAAGTGCCTCAAGAAAATCTTAGGAAGTTTAATCTATGGCCTCAAATAAAGCGCCCCACTCTGAAAGCAATAGATGTAATGAGCAAATGCAGTATTTCTCATTTTATTCCCATTTTTCACACTTTCAAAACTACGTTATTACTACCCTTTAATGATTGTAGCTACCATTTTTCGAGTTCCTGTTATACGTCAAGCAGTGTGATAAACTTGTCACATAAATTGTTTCATTTCCCCTTTAGAAAAGTGCTGAGAAGGTGTTATTTGAGCTCACATATACGATATATGAGTCAGGAGAGACCAGGTTATGACATGGTACGAGGCAGTTCCAAATCTCAGTAACTTGTTCCTCCATCCCTCATGTGCATGGCAAGTGCATGTCCATGACAGGATGATGGCTCTTCAGGGTCTAAGTGATTTTCATGGACTGACTTGACATAAAAACTGATCAGCAACCTCCCAGTCACCATGCCTGTGGATTAGAGGCCCTGGAGGATCTCAAACCAACAACCCTAGGTTCTGCCTGGAAAACAACACATGCCACTCACCACCCACTAGCCAGAACTAGCCACATGCAGGGCACCACCAAAATAAAGGATGCAAAAGGAGTAGCTTTACCTTGTGCCCGGAAAAGGGAAGAAATAGAAATATTCAGTAAAGAACATTGCTGACAATGAGAGATTAAGAACTTGCCTAAAATCACATAGATGGTAACTAGACTGTTCCAGATATATATGTGATTTGCAATTCCATCCTTTTTCTTTCTGACTCCTTTTTAACATTATATGCCATGCTCTTCAATGTAATTAATGTGTAATTATAATTGAAATTTGTTTATTTCGACGCTGCACTTCCGTCTCCCTTTTGAATCTGATTTTTCAACAGTGGCGTTGAATGGGCATGATATAATTGATTACAGCTCCCGGAATTAGTGACCCACAGGTCTTTTCCGGGTAAATAAATGTATATTTGGATATTCAGATTATTCAAGCATAACAATTCTAAAGTAAAACGTAATGATAGCTGAAAAGACTGTCCATTTGTTATATACTGAGTAAAAATATTTCATGCCATTCCAAGTCATTTAGGAAAAAAATAATAAAAATTAAAGCAAAAGTTAATAAAATTAGATAAATCTGAGTTGAATTAAAATACCAGATGCTAGTGTTTTCTAAAAATAAAATCATAAACAAACCCCCAGGCAAGACAGGTCAAGACAATAATGAAGCACAGATAAAGCACTTTTGAATAAAAAAAATGTAGTAATGGGTTGTACTTACAGTAAAAATAAAAATATAATATTAAAATGTGCTTATCATTTGAAAATTTAAATTAAATTGATAAATTGTAGGAAGATATAATTTGATATACTGAGGAAATAGAAAATACTAGTATCGGGACCTCCCTGGTGGCCTAGGTGTTAAGTCTCAGGGCTATCACTGGTGTGGCTTGAGTTCTATCCCCAGCCAGGGAAATTCCCCAGATAGGGTGCAGCAGACCTCTCCTGGCTCACCCGCTGCTTCCTTAGTGTATTTTAGTAAATCAACCTATTCTGCTCCCCACTCTGTCTCTGTTGATTCCTCTCAATTCCCGTGCTTTTGGCCTATACCCCAGTTCTTCCACAAAAAAAAAAAATATTAGTATTGAGAGTATTAGTGTAAAAGAATACATGAAAAAGCAACATTACTGGTCAGTCTTTTCTCTTCCAATATTATCTAATGAAAACAAATGCAATATATAGAAGTAAGATAATAGTTAGCAAACTAATTCTAGTAATGGTAAAAACAGGTAATATGGCCTAATATAGTTCTGTTTTCCCCAAGTTTAGTGTTGGTTTAACATTGGGAAATCAGTAATGTAACTCAAGACGTCATAAGGTAAAGGAGCAAAAAAGCATTGTCATAAAGATTTCATAAAAGAAAGGAATGCATTAATATATCAACCAATTGAGATTAAACAACAACAACAAATCTCAGGTAACTGGGAATAGAAAGAATTTCTTGAAAATGATAGTGGATATTTAAAAAAACAAAACCCCATACAAGTAATGAAAACATTAAAACCATTCATTTACTTTTTTCTTTTAAACTATTTTTTAAAAATTATAGCTATTGAGGGAATGTTGATTTACATCACCGTATATATTTTAGGTGCATAGGTTCTCAGGTCTACAAATGTATTTACTCACCTCCTGCATCACCAAAGCACCCATAAGTTTTTACCATAGTTCACTGAGCACCCCTCCCCTTTTGTTCTCACCCTCTGCCCTCCCCTTCTGGTAGTGTGCCCACCAGATTTCAAGAATTTGTTCTCTTTTTTGTCATTTCCTTTTCATAGATTTTTGTTCCACATATGAAATTGTATGGTATTTGTCTTTCTCCTTCTTACTTAAGTCTCTCAGTATAACCCCTTGTGCTTTCATCCATGTTGTTACAAATGGCAAAATCTCATCTTTTTTATAGTTGACTAGTATTCCACAGTCTATATACACCATTTCTTCTGAATCTACTCACTTGTCATTGGGTACTTAAGTTGTTTCCAGGGCTGACATGAGCATAGCAGTGTATCTATCCATTGGAATGAGATTTTTTTTTGCATTCTTCAGGTGGATACCAATCGGTGGAAGTACTGAACCTTAAGGTAGTTCTATTTTTGACATTGTGAGAAATTTCTGTGCTGTTTTCCCTAAAGGCTGGACCTGTCTATATGCCCAGTGACAGTGTACAAAGGCTACTCTTTTTCCAAATCTGCAACCACACTAGTTATTTCTGGTCTTTTTGCTATGGACCAGTCTCAAGAGTGTGAAGTGGTGATTTATTGTCATTCTGATTTGCAATTTTCTGATGATAAGAGATGTTGAACATATTTTCATTTGACTGTTGGCTATATGTATATATATGTATTTTTTTAAAGATTTATTTTTATTTATTTATACAAGCACTGGGTACAGTCAGAAGCGCGGGAGGGTGAGAGAATTCACCAAAGCCAGAGCAGGGAGCAGAGCAGGCAGAAGGACCGAAGCACATTGCTGAGGGGAGCAGCAGATGGCAGGAGAGGTCTGCGCGCCATGTGGGACCCTCCTCCGGGGCTGGGGAGCAGGTGGGGATCGAACCGGCGCTGCAGAGGCTGCGGGCAGCTTCGCAACCCAGCGCTCAACCGCTGCGCCACCGGGGAGGCCCTATATGTATATTTTTTTATTGGAGCAGTGTCTACTCATCTCTTCTCATTTTTTGATTAGGCTATTTCTTTATTTTTTAATTTATTCATTTATGCATACAAGAACTGGGGTACAGGCCAGAGATGTGGAGGGTGAGAGGATTCACCAGAGACAGAGTGGGGAACAGAACAGGCAGGCTGACTGAAATACACTGCTGAGGGGAGCAGCGGGCAAGACAGGAGAGGTCTGCAGCGCCATGTGAGTCACCTCTCTGGCTGGGGATCGAACTCATGGTGCAGTGGCTGCGAATAGCTTCATAGGTTACCTCTTAACCCCTTACATCACAAGGGAGGCCCACTATTTGTTTTCTTTTTGTTGAGTTGTATGAGTTGTTTGTACCTTGTGGATAGTATACCCTTGTCATATGTGTGATGTGCAAATATTTTCTTCCTTTTGGTTGCATTTTCTTTTTAATGATAGTTTCTTCTGCTGTGCGGAAGCTTTTGAGTGTCATGTAGTTCTGTGTATTTTTGATTTTCTTTTCCTTGTCCTTGGAGTTGATCCCCCCCCCCCCCGACAGTTGAATCCAGTTTCAGAGTGTTTTGGCATTTCCTTCTATTTATTTTAATGATATTCATCAAAATATAGAACAGGACTTACTGAATTTTATATAAAATCACAAAAGACCCTGAATAACCAAAGCAATCCTAATTAAAAAAAGAATAATGGAGTTCTCTCACTCCCAGACTTCAAACAATGCTACAAAGCTGTTGCAATCAAACTGTCTGGTATTGGTATGAAAATAGATACACAGACTAATGAAATAGAATTGAGAGCCCAGAAACAATAAAAATGAAAAAAAAAGGCATAAAATAAAAAACGTAGTCTGTTGTAGAAAGTAAAATCACCAAAAAAAAAAAAAAAAAAGCAACTCCTTCCTCCTACCCCTTTATAACAACTCTAACCCCACCCTCTAGCAACCACTACTTTGTTCTCCATAGCTATAGTTTCATCATTTCAAGAATATTATGTAATGGAATACTAGAGCATGTGATTTGAGATTGGCTTTTTCACGTAAGCACAAACACTCTAAGATGCATCCAGGTGGTGGCATGTATCAATAGTTTAGTCCTTTATGTTGCTGAGTAGCATTCCATAGTTTAATTCTGCCAGAGTTTTAGTCATTTTCTGGTTGAAAGACGTTCTGATTGGTTCTAGTTTTGGGTTACTGTGAATAAAACTGTTAAGAACATTGAGTCCAGATTTTTGTGTGAACATGGGTTTTCTTTTTGAGATAAATACATATTTAGTTTTCTAAGAACTGTTGAATTCTGCCAGCTTCAATGTGTAAGGGATTTAGTTCCTCCTTGTCAACATTTGTGGACCTTTATTTTTTTACTTTAGACACCTTTGTGAGTTGAATTATGTCCCACTAAAAGATATGTACGAAGACTTAACCTCCAGTACCTGTGAATGTGACCTTACTTGAAAGTAGGGTCTTTGCAAATGTAATCAAGTTAAGGTGTTCCTACTGGATTAGGTTGAACCCTAAATCCAACAACAATGTCTGTCCTTATAAAAAGGCTATGTGAAGACACAAATGGGGAAAAGGCCAGGTGACTACAGAGAAAGGATTGGGGGTGATACAATAACAAGCCAAGGACACAGGTTGCTATCAGCCTCAAGAAGTCAGAAGAGTCAAGAAAGGATTCTTCGCTAAAGTCTTTTGGCCCTGTTGATAACTAGGTGTCAGAACCCTGGCTTCCAGAAATGTGAGAGAATAAATTTCTGCTGTTATAAGCTAAAAATAAATAAATAAATAAATAAATAAATAAATAAATAAATAAATAAATAAATAAGAGGTGAAGATGTCTCGTACAATCACTTCTGTTCAACATCTCACTGATTCTCCTAGGCAGTGCACCAGCCAAATTCATGCATACATCCATAAATTAATAAATATATAGGGCCTCCCCTGGTGGCGCAGCGGTTGAGCACTGGGCTGCGAAGCTGCCTGCAGCCTCTGCAGCCCATTTGATCCCCAGCCGCGGGCGAGGGCCCCCCATGGCGCAACAGACCTCTCCTGCCACTCCAGCTGCTCCCCTCAGCAGTGTATTTCATCAGTCTGCCTGCTCTGTTCCCCACTCTGGCTCTGGTGAATTCTCTCACCCTCCCGTGCTTCTGCCTGTACCCAGTGCTTTTTTAAATAAATAAAAATAAATCTAATATATATATATATATATTAGACATATGAAAAACTTACACAATATATATATACATATATATTATATATAATATAATTATATATATAATTATATATATAATTATATATATTATATATATATTATATAATATATATAATTATATATATAATATATATATAATTGCTCTCATTACTTTTCACTTATATATATATATATATAAGTGAAAAGTAATGAGAGCAATTATTTTCATACAAAACTTAGGAGAATCTATAGAAAATTGTAATAATAGTTCTTGCAAGCTCATTGCCTGCAAGAATTATGTACTCAAAGTAATTGCAACAAATAGAAAATATAATGTTCATAGTGAGTAAATATACCATTTACAACAGCATGAACTTTTGGGTCAGTGAAATATATTATGAATTGGCTCAGCTGGCACCTATTCCAACACTGGTAAACACCTTATGCTTTCTTCTTACAGACTGAAAAACTAAAAACCTGTGCTAGAGCCCTTGCACTTAGGGTCCCGAATGGGATCTCTGTGTATCAAGCATATGCACATGCTGAGACGGGGGTAGAACTGAGTAATGTGGGAGCCACATTCAGGCAGCTACGTATGTTGGGAGAGATCTTTTTTTCCCACGCCACCATCCCTCACATCTTCTTGTCTCTTTCTCCCTGTCCTCTCCCTCTTAACTTCAGAGCCCTCACTGCATTTATTAATGTCCACACATTTTGGTATTTTACATTTTGAAATTGCTTGATATGTAAATGTCTATTATTTTTTTTTTATCAATTCAACTGGGTTTACTACACATTATTCTTTCAGACTCCTGAAGAGTATTCCATAGTGCAGGTATACCACATCTTCATAATCTTATTTTTTATTGTTAGGCACTTAAGCTGCATCCATGTCTAGTTACTATAATTAGCGCTGCTTTAAACATTCTAGAGCATAAAGGTTTTGTGCTGATGGTTTCATTGTCTTTGGATTGGTGGGCAAAACTACTATTGCTGGGTCTTATGGCATTTCTGTTTTTATTATTTCAAGATGAATCCAGTTCACTTTCCAAAATGGCTGCACCAGTTTACATTTCTACCAACAGTGTTACAGGGTTCCTCTTTTAGCATATCCTCTTGCTGGTATTTTTACTGCATGCCTTCTCACAGGTGTGAGTCGGTGTCTCACTGTGATTTCAATCTGCTTGTCTCTCATTGGAACATTTCCTTTTTTTTAAGAATTATTTATTTATTTATACAAGAACCGGGGTACAGACCAGATGCGTGGGAGGGTGAGAGAATTCACCAGAGACAGAACGGGGAACAGAACAGGCAGATTGACAAAATACACTGCTGAGGGGAGCAGCGGGCACAGCAGGAGAGGTCTGCTGCGCCATGTGGGACCCTCCCTGACTGGCCAGGATCAAACCGGCACTGCAGAGACTGCAGACAGCTTTAGAGTGCGGCGCTCAACCACCTGCACCACCAAGGGACACCCATATTGGAACATTTCTTATATATATCTTGGCCTTCTGGATATCCTCTTTAATGAGTTGTTCATATAGGCTGCCCATTTATCAATTTTTATCATTGAATTGTGTAAGTTTTTCATATGTCGTGGATATCAACACATTGTTGGTTATATATTATATGACTATTTTCTTCCATTTAGTTGGATGTCTTTTTTTTTCCGTTATGTAAGAGCTTTTTAACTGAAGACAATTACAGTTGTTTGTTTTTGCTACTATTTCCCTGCCATAAGGTTGAATCTTCAAAAGCATCTTTAGCATTGATATTATGGAACATATCACCAATGTTTTCGTCTATTGGTTTTATTGTTGATGGTCTTAAATCTAAATCTTTAATCTATTTGGAATTTGTTTTTGTATGTGGAGTTAGAGAATGATACAGCTTCATTCTCTTATGTGTGTCCTTTCAATTTTCCCAGAACCATTTATTAGAGAGAATCTACCTTCCACATTACATAGTTGTAAGTTCTTTTTAACAACATCAAGTACTGATCTATACATGGATATTTTCTGGACTTTTATTTCTGTTCAATAGATCCATGTATCTATTTTGGTGCCAGTATCATTTTGCTTTTAATATTGTTGGTTTATAGTAAAGTTTGAGGTCAGGTAACATTATACCTCTATTTCACATTTTTTCAGGATTGGTTTTGCTATTTGAGGCTTCTTGTGCTTCCACATGAATTTCCATATTATTTTCAATTTTTTGGAAAAATATTGTTTGCATTTTGATCAGGATTGCATTCAATTTATGTATTGCTCTAGGTAGGATATTCATTTTATTTTTTTTAAGATTTATTTATTTATACAAGAATCAGGGTATAGACTAGATATGCAGGAGGGTGAGAGGGTTCACCAGAGACAGAGTGGGGAACAGAACGGGCAGACTGATGAAATACACTGCTGAGGGGAGCAGTGGGTGAGACAGCAGAGGTCTGCTGCACCATGTGGGTAGCTCCCTGGCCGGGGATCAAACCCATACTGCAGAGGCTGAGGACAGCTTCTGAGTGCTCCGCTCAACCGGCTGCACCACCAGGGAGGCCCTATTCATTTTAATTTTATTGTTTTTTGTCATCCATGAGCCTGAGGTGTCCTTCCATCTCTTTATGTCACTCAAAAAGGCCTTCAATAATGTCCTGTAGTTCTCATTTTCTAGGTCCTTTACAACCTTACTTAGGTTAATTTCTAGGTATTTGATTCTTATTGAGGCAATTACAAAAGGAATTAATTTCTTGATTTCTTTTTCTTCTAGTTCATTGTATATAAAAATCGTATGGTTTGGTAAAATGCCTGTTTGTATATTTATCTATTGTTTCTATTAGTTTTTGGGAGAATAAGATTTCCTAAAATAATTGATAATTTACAAAGAGTAATATTTGCATTTCTGCTTTTCCAACATAGATTTTCCCCCTTTATTTCCTGCTTTTGCTTCTGAACACTGAACAAAACCTCAAATACTAAGTTAAATACTAAGTTAAGGCATAGAGGTGACAGTGGGCAACCTAGCCATAGATTATTCTAACAAGAAAACTTTTAGTTTCTCACTATCAAGGATTATGTAGGCTAATGGTTTATACTATATGATCTTTATTACATTAAGGTAGGGTCCATCTATTCCCATTGTAAATAGTTTTTATCATAAATATGTGTTGAAATCTAGCAAATGTTTTCTCTCCATCTATTAACTTTCCAGTTTTTATTCTTAATTTTATTTTTAATCTGTTATATTGATAGATTTACCTCTACTAATTCATCCTTGCATCCCTGGGATAAATCCCATGTGGTCACAATGTATATAATCCTGGTGATATACTGCTGAATTAGATTTTTCTTATTTTTTGTTGAAGATTTTTGCATCAGTGTTGATCAGGAATTGGTCTATAATTATGTGCTCCTGTGCTCTCTTTAAGTGATTTCTACATTTAGATAATATTGGCTTCATTAAACATACTGGGGCTGTTTCCTGTGTTTTTTGTTTTTTGTTTTTTTTTTTTTTTAAATAGAGGCATGCTTTATTTATTTATTTATTTGTTTGTTTGTTTTGTTTATACAAGCACTGGGTACAGTCAGAAGTGCGGGAGGGTGAGAGAATTCACCAGAGCCAGAGCGGGGAGCAGAGCAGGCAGAAGGACCGAAGTACACTGCTGAGGGGAGCAGCGGGTGGCAGGAGAGGTCTGCGCGCCATGCGGGACCCTCGCCCGGTGGCCGGGGAGCAGCCGGGGATCGAACCGGCGCCACAGAGGCTGCGGGCAGCTTCGCAACCCAGCGCTCAACCGCTGCGCCACCGGGGAGGCCCTGTTTCCTGTGTTTTTTAAAAGATTTATTTATTTATGCTGGGGTACAGGCCAGAGGCGTGGGAGGGTGAGAGGATTCACCAGAGACAGAGTGAGGAGCAGAACAGGCAGATGGACTGAAAGCACTGCTCAGGGAAGCAGCGGGTGAGACAGGAGAGGTCTGCTGTGCCATGTGGGTATCTCCCTGGCCAGCTGGGAATGGAACCAGCACTGCAGAGGCTGCGGACAGCTTTATAGCGCTGTGCTCAATCCACTGCTCCACCCAGGAGGCCCTGTTTCCTCTGTTTTAAAAACATTTGAGCTTGCATGTGGAGGTGGCTAGTTGGCCTTGGGAATTGATGCATCCAGCCAGAGGTGGCGGCATGGGGCTGAGATGGGTGAGGGCTGGACAATTTGCTCATCGACAACGGCCAGGGAGAGCAGAAGAGGCATGTTGGAGTACATGCATTACTGATCTAATGACTTCGCACTGAGAAGAAGCAATCCAGGGAACAAAGGGTGGTGTGACCAACTGAAAGTTGGCTGAAGAATATTATTTCCTGTGGAAATCTACAGGTTTACAGCATATGCCACTAGCAGAAGATGTCAAGGACATGCTCTCAGAAATATAAAAGGAAGTCTGCCTACTTGTATTAACAAATGGAGACAGACAAATCCAGAGAGAGAAGTCTGAGACTTGTTCCTATCAGACCTATTTGACCCTATTGTTGTAGATGGAGAGCAGAAAGAGGAGAAACCAACACCTTCCATATTTTATTACTGCTGTGATCTCCTCGGAGTACAGCCTACAGAGTGTGTGATGGCTGGTGACACACTGGAAATTGATAGACAAGGAGGCCCCAATGCAGAGTTGGAAACAACAGTCTGGATAAATAAAAGTGGAACAGTGCCACTGAAGTCATTGGCTGTGCCTCATTATCTAATCTCATTTGTACTAGAGTTACCAGCTGTCTTGCAAAGTATAGACTGCAAAATCAGCATGTCAATTTCAAGTACATGAAAGGGCATAATTACACATTTCAGGGTCAAGGTACAGGGTTTGAATTAAGAAAAGTTAAGACAGTCCATGTACAATGATTAAGTTCTAAGAATAATTTGCTTATGATTTAATTGCCAGCTATTGACTAGTATTTATATCTGAAAATGCGTAGTACCTTAATATAAGTTACTTTTAGTAGTGTAATCCAGAAGACTTGATAAAGTATTGTTAATCAGTAACTTGAGTTGATTTTTTCCCTTAATTATTTCATTAATATTTTAGCATCTTTGATCCATGAAAATACCATGCAGGATAACTTATACATGGATGCACAAATACATGTTTTATGTTCTGGCTTAAAAGTTATTTTAAGGGCCTCCCCGGTGGCGCAGCGGTTGAGCACTGGGTTGTGAAGCTGCCCGCAGCCTCTGCAGTGCCAGTTCAATCCCTGGCTGCTCCCCGGCCACCAGGCGAGGGTCCCACATGGCGCGCAGACCTCTCCTGCCGCCCGCTGCTCCCCTCAGCAGTGTACTTCGGTCCTTCTGCCTGCTCTGCTCCCCGCTCTGGCTCTGGTGAATTCTCTCACCCTCCCGCGCTTCTGACTGTACCCAGTGCTTGTATAAATAAATAATCTTCTAAAAAAATATTTTAAAAAAGATATTCTAAAGCATACATGTACTAGAGATTTATCAATCATTAAATCTGGCTAATATGAAATAAGTACTAAGTCACATGCAAATCGAGGCATTTCATAGTGAAATAATTTTGAATATTTTAAAAAAACTTATGTACCCTATTTTTGCCTCCTTCAAATGCATACTTATGAATCTAATTACTCTGCATGACCTGTTTAGGGAGGACCCCCATTTTATTATACACATGTGTATACATGACAAATAGATTCTTCTGTTTGAAAAAAAAAAGCTGTTAAAATCAGCATATGGTGCCCCTTTTTCATGACATTTTCACATCTACCCAGATTTGGCTTATAGATTCCTGTTAGTATTTATCTCTTAAGGAAGTATTTTTAATAGAGTTTTCTAGATACACACTGAGGTTGAGGGGATTAGACTATATTAAAAAGATAGACAAGGGATCCCTAAATACTTAGAAATGATAGTTGATAGTTGACATCTCACTATTGATCTTTCAGCCCCTTGCTTTGAAGACTTAGATTAGGAAGAGCTGAAGCCACTTCAGGCTGGGTGAAAAGAAAACTCACTCTGGATATTTCAAAGAGAATAATAAGAGTAAGACTGGAGTGAGGGGGATAGTTTCGGAGGCTGTTACGTCAGCCATACCTGACATTGAAGCTTGTGTTAAATAGGCAAAGGAAATACAGCTTGCTGATTGTTAGTAGAATCACTTTGGTGACTTACTGGATTTGGAAAGCCTGAATGGTTGCCTCCCAGGTAGTGATGCCCGTGGTTGGTAGAGACACATGAGTAAAATGAAGACTCAGATGCCTCTCAGTGTATGACTCGTGTTAACTCTCACCCATTAAATCACATCATCTTTCCTCTTCAAAATGTTTTCAATGGTAAAGACTTCAACACAGTTACTTACGACTTTTCTTCCTCCCCTTCCTTATCCATATCCTGTTCCTCTTGTCCTTATACAGATCTATCCTCTTGTCCTCCTCCCAACTTTGTCCTCGGAGTGTCATCTGTCAGATAAGCCTCTCTGGAAAGACAAGCGACATTACTTTCATGGGTCTGTGTGATCAGTCCCTGCCAGCAGATTAGCATTTTGCCTGCCCTACCACAGTGTTAGCTTTAGCTACATGGTTAGCAAAGTGCAGATGTGTCTTCAGACATGCATATTTTACCCCTTTTCAGGATTCAATGATGATGGCATCTACCCTCACGGAACAGAAATGGGTCAGAGTTACTTGAGAGGTAGTAGTTACAAGAGCGACTCTTATGAACATGGTGAAGATGAGGCTCAGCCTTCACACTGCCAGGAGGAGAATGGACATGGGGATGGGAACATGAGAGATGACCAGGAGGACCCGGAAGTGAGAAAGTAAGTGGCCGGGCAGCCTGGTTCGCAGGTCGCAGCCCCTGGGACTGTGCAACAGCCGCACTGGCATGGCCCTCTCGTTCTTCTCTCGCCGGAAGACTGAAGGAAGCTAGAGGCGGATTATGACTGACCAATCCCAATTGTAGCTCAGGTGTCAGAGAGGCAAGGGTGTGTAGAAGATTTCCTTCGTGTTCGTGCCCACCCCGCTTCTCTCCACGTCCCCCGCAGCACTCCCTGTGGCAATCGATGGAGCAAGAGGAGAGTGAGAATGCAAAATGAAGACCGTATCCGTATTACTGTGTGGAGAGATAAAAAACCTGCAAAGAGAGAAATGGGGAAGGAAAAAGATGCAACCCAGGGGAACTGGTTCAAGATCACAGTGAGTGCCCTGGAAAACGCGTGTTATGTGCAGGAGAAAACATTCGGGGACAGCTGTGTAGGTCTACTACAGAAACGCCAGCTACTCTGCTGGGTCAGCTTATAAACTCTTCCTTAGATTACAAGGAGTTAATAGTCTTAGCTCAGGGAAGATTCAGAGAAGCAACATAAAGGGAAGAGCTGACTGTAGGGAGAGTGGGGGAGATCATCTCAAGGCAAAGCTGGAAACCACTTCCAGGAGATGGAGCAGCTGCACACTGGATGCCTCAGTTTACCTCTAGCTGAGTGTGGCGGATGCGGGTCAGGTTGAGTGTCTGAGACAGTCTGAAATGCAAGAAGGCTCTTGCTAGCTGTGAACATGTGGAACTTTGTGAAAGGAGATGATAGAATTTGATTATTTTGTGGAGATCTTTGAATGGAGAGAAAGGGGTTGGGAAATCCTTATTAGGCACAGAAATAAGAACTCATGACACTGGTTTCATCTTTTTTAAGTCCTTTACAGCTCAGCAGCAGGTCACAAAAGAACCTGTGATGGTTCTGTTCTCCAGCCTAATTCCATGTTGTATCTCTCCTCTCTCAACCCCTTTCACCCTCAGATTCCCAACGGGATCAAGTATGAGAAAACATGGCTAATGAATTCACTGCGGATCCATTGCAGAGTCCCTTTCACTCCAGTAGATGTAAGACAGGGCGGTGGGGGCAGATGCTTGGGCTCAGGGAAGGGTGGGGTGAGGTGGGGGTAGGCTGAGCAGGAGACTTCTTCCCTCCAAAATGATTGTTGCACCCCCTCCTGCAGTTCCACTACGTGAAAAACCAGGCTCGGTTCTTTGTCCAGGATGCCAGCGCTGCCTCTGCACTAAGGGATGTCAGCAATAAGATTTGTGATGAGGAGAATCAAAAGGTGTGTGTCAAGACATGACCTGTACAAAGTGCTGGGATAGGAGGACAGGCCAGCAGCCAGTCATCCTTTCAGAATTAGAGATCTTGGTGCTTACCTGCCCTGTCTTTCCCCCAGATATGTACTTCTGTCATGAAATCTACTGAACCCTACTCTGTGTGGAATATGTTAGAGCCAGAAGAACTCAGGCAGCTAGAGGTAGTATGAACTCAATGCATGTTGTGTTCTCACCCACACCCTAACCCAGACCCACTTCTCACATCCCAGCACAGTTTCCCTGTCAGCATCACACCTCACAGCGCTCTCTACCTCTCCCTGCAGGTGGCCATAAAAAAACGATATAACGACTCGCAGCAAGCTCTTGACCTACATAGGCTCCGCTTTGACTCAGGTATGACTGACAGCATAATTCTATGGCAGGCAATGGTGGAGGAGTCTGCCAGGAAGGGATGGCGCCATGGGGAGGGGGTGCAGCAGACACTGGATCCCAGTCGTTCTTTTGATTCCCTCTTGGCCACTTCCTGAAGACTTGGTGGGCCGTGATATTGATATAATCCTGAATCGAAGGAGCTGCATGACTGCCACCCTGCAGATCATTGAAAATAACTTCCCCGAGGTGAGACCTCATGCCCAATGCTGGCACTATGGTAGGAGGTGGGACAGATGGGGGCCAGGGGAGGGCAGAGTTCTCTCCCAGGCCCCAGATACTAGGAACTGAAGCTGTAAGTCTTCTTCCCCACAAGCTCTTGTCCCTCAACTTGTGCAACAACAAGCTGTACCAGCTGGATGGCCTGAGTGACATTGTAGAGATGGTCCCCACAGTCAAGAGGCTGAATCTCTCCAGAAATATGGTGAGAACAGGGAGTCAGAGCAAAGTTTGGTCGGGAGAGGTGATACTGTCTTCAGAGTGATGACAGGTGATTGGGAGGGAAGTTGGGGTGGGGCACAGTAGCCTGGAGTCTCTTTCTTAAAAATCATTTTCCAAGTCCCCTCTCCCCCATTTGTTTCAGCTGAAGTCGACATGGGAGGTGAGCAAGATGAAAGGGCTGAAGCTTGAAGAACTTTGGCTGGATGGGAACCCTTTGTGTGACACCTTCCCAGACCAGTCTAGCTATGTGAGGTCTGTGGGACCCCCCAACCACCCTTTCTGGGGACGTATATCCTTGGGAATGTCAACTATCCCTGACAGTGATTCTCTCCAGGAGGCAGCAGGCCTGGTCTTCTGGAAAACCACAGGCCTGTCTCTCCTCTCTCCCTCCGTGTCCCTCATCTGCGCTCAGAGCTCTCCTCTCCTTCCTCCGACCTGCTCACTGGCCTCCCAGTCTGGGGTCTGGTCCTGAGCCAGCCTCCAGCCTCTCTCGCGTGCCCTGCCAGCCTGCGCCACAGGAAGCAGGGCTTCCCTCCCCGCCGGGACCACCAGTCACCAGCCTGAGGCCGATGTGGTGCCCTGGACGAGAAGGGATGTCCAGCCGGGCTGGTGCTGAGATGGGCCTTCCTGCCCCGTGCTGGGACCAGGCTGCCCTCTCCTGTTCTGGGGGCACCCTCTTTACTAGCTCCAAGGGCCCCCCCTCCAATCCCAGCTTGACATGGGGGCTTTACTCATATAAAGAAGCAAGGAAAATAGGTAGACAGGACCACCAGAGAGAAGGTGGTGACTTAAGAGAGGCCGCAGACCTGCCTCCCCACGCTGAGCTGGGCCTGGCCCTTCACTCCTCTGGGGAGGGTGTCCTGCCCCCATGGCTGCCCTTTGTCTATGCCCAGCTCCATCTGGGTTGCGGGGTTGAGTAAGGCTCAGCGGCATTTGGAGGGCCCCAGCCCCACAGGTGCATGCTTCCCACGCCCACGTGGGGCCTCAGGGCCAGCCAGGGGCAGGTGAAGGGAAGGCCTGCAGCGGGGGAGCCAATTCCCCTTCCTTTCCTCTGCTTCCTGTCCCCTTCCCTTTGCCTTGTCTCTCCTGTGAGCTGCGCCTCTGGGACTCTCCTGTCTCCCGTCCTGCCTTCACCCCTTTCAGTCTTCATGTGCCCCCTTTCCATCCTGCCTGCCGAGTTCCACCTCACTCACCTCCTGCCCAGCATCCGGGCCATCCCTGGAGGGTCCTGGTCCTGGGAACGTGCTGGACCCCGAGTGAGGCGGCTGTGCCCTGAGCTCCCACCCCATGGCCTTTTCTCTCTGGAGCCCTCAGGGGGGACACAGAGGCAGGCAGGGAGGCAGAGAGGAGGGCAGAGTCCGGGGGCTGGGCTCCAGATGCTGTGTCTTGTGGCGGTGGAGAGGGAGTGGGGGGCGGGGAGCCTAGCCAGGAGCTACTATGGAAGGGGCGGGGGAGCAGGGGCTTGACAACCCTGAACTGTCAGCCACTCCTTTCGTTTTGTTTGGACAGTGCCATCCGGGCCTTTTTCCCCGCTGTTACGCCTGGTAAGTGCCTGTGCTCATCGCCCTCTCTTTCCGTGCTGACGATCTCCACCCTGCCCTCACCTCCTTGGGGTCTCGCCTGGATGACTTGCTCATCGGACCCTTACCCCTTTTAGAGACGTGGACTCCAGAAAAGACTTGAACGTACTCTCTGCAAAATGCACTACACGCACGCAGGCACGCGCGCACACACGCACTCTTGCACACTGCGTCCAAATTTACATACCACAGTAGAGACTGTCTCAACCTCAGGATGTGGTTCAGCCCAGGAGATTTCCCAGGTTCCTTCACCCCTGACCTCTGACTCTCCTCCTCTCCTGGAGGTCCCTTTCCCCGGACCTTATCCGTGGCCGCCTCTGCGGTCTCCGCTGCTGACCTCCTCTTCCCTTCCCCAGGACGGCAAGGAGGTAACCCCGCAGGTTGCTGTTGACACTGGCATCCCCAGCTTAATAAAGCCCTGCAAGGTGACTAAAAAGGAGCAAGAAATATTGGGGTACTGCAAGGGATACCTTGTGAACCCCCTAGCCTGGAATGTCTCTTGATTTCAGGAAAGCTATAAAGCAGCAGAGACACTGACGAATCTAGTCTTGCAATTCCTGCAGCAGTAAGTACACTTGAGATCACGAGGAAAGGGAGGGCCTGGAGAGATGGGGGTCACTAAGGCTCAGGATGGCTCACCGATCTTTGTATCTCATTTGGAGTCCAGATCAGAAAGATCCATTTTGCCCTTTGCCTCCCCACAGGTATTTCTGCATCTATGACTACGGGAACCGCCAGGGCCTCCTGGGGGCTTATCACGAGCAAGCCTGCTTCTCCCTGACTGTTCCTTTCAACCCCGAGGACCCAGCTCCGTGAGTATCACAGCCCAGACTCTCATCCTGCTGCCGGGATGCCCCAGCAGATGGGCCAGCTCCCGAGAACACCCCCCCCCGCCCCAGCCTGACACCACCTCCTGTTCCTCTTTCTCCTAGAAGCAGCATGTGGCAGTACTTCAGAGACAGCAGGAATATGATGGAGCTCAAGGACCCCTGTAAGTGGGTGATGGGGGAGACTGGGCAGGGAAAGGGCATGGATAGGGGGGTGTCAGTCACAGGGCGCACGGTGCGGCGGCCCTGACCTCTGCTTGCATTGCCTCCCCCTTGTACTGCTGTATCAGCTCCTGAGGAATACAAGCCTTGACATTGTGAGCACCCTGTGCGTGCTGCCCCAAACTCAGCATGACCTCAGCTCCGCCCTGGTGGACATGTGGTTTCAGTCGGTGAGCACCCGCTTCCTCCCTCAGGCAGGCCCAGAAAGCCACAGGTGGGTGGGAGGCTTCGGTGGTGACTGAGCACCTGGGCGCTTCCCTTTCAGGAAACCATGCTCTGCTTCTCTGTCCACGGGGTGTTCACGGAAGGTGAGTGTGTGTAGAGAGTCCCGCAGAGCCCGCCCCCACAGCTCCCTTCCTCCCTGCCCTGACTGGGCTCCCTCAGAATTCTGACAGCTTCCCAGATCCCTTCCCCTGCCAATCCATCCTGGTCTGCCCTGTCCTCCTGCCTGTCTGCCCCACACCCACACATCTGGGGGGTGAGGGAGGGACACAGGCTGCAGGGTTCCAAGGCTCTCACCCCAGATGCTTCCTCTGGGAACTTGGAGCCCCTGCTGAACCTCTCAGGTCCTCACTTTCAAAATGGGGCTGCTGACACTTTCAAAATAGGGCTACTGCGAAACACAAGTGGTTGAGCCCGTGGGCTGGTTGTCCCAGGACCCCAGCAGGGCCGTGTCCCTGGGAGCAGATGGCGCTGGTTGTTGCCCTGCCCGTTCCCGACACCCTGTCCCCCGCTTCAGCCTGGGTACCCAGGGAGAACCTGACCAGGGAACACCATTGAGTGTGTGAAGCATGTGAACCCCAAGGGGGTGTTATTGTTTGTTTTTTGCCATTGAAGTCGGAGGAAGTTCTCCAGGCTCTATTCGTGCCTTCACCAGGACCTTTGTTGCTGTCCCTGGCATTAATTCCACGTGAGTGCCATCTTGGAAAGACCCAGTGCGGGTCGTGTTGGGACGACCCACTACAACCTGGGCCAGCAGTGGGAGATGTGGCCATGTAGCCCCCAGGTTTCCTCAGCATTGTGCACAGTCTGCTGTTATATCGGGAAGCAGTCAGGCCTCGTGGTTAGGAGCATGGGCCTGGAGTCAGCTCTGGGGTTCCCTGCCTGACCCTGACCCTCACTGGCTGTGTAATCTTGGTCTAATCATGTGACCTGTGTGTGTCACAGTGTCTCCTCTGCAGATGGGACACATCTGCAGTGTCCTCTCCTGTGCTTTACACAGCCAGTACACCTCATGTACAGGTTCACCCTCTGCGGAGGTGGGCTCTGTAGGGGGGTTCAGGCACCCAAGGAAGCTGGGAGGCATGCACAGTAGGGACATAGAAGGAACTTGCTGCTAATACATGGTGCTGTTTATTGGGGTTTGATGTTGTTCTTCCTGTAAAGTTTTCTTATGACCCACTTTTTTCTCCAGTCTGTGCATCGTGAATGATGAGCTGTTTGTAAGGGACGCCATCCTCAGTGACCCCCAGAATATGTTCTCCACTCCAGTGTGCACAGCCACCCCCAGTTTCGTGCCCACCACCTCCCAAGGACAGTATGAAAGGACACATGCTTTCTCCACCACATCTTAAACCAACTTCCACTGGTCTCAGAAGTGAGTCCTGTAGAGAACTGGTGCAGTGGAGGAGAGAATCATGGGAAATTGTATATAATATTTTTTTATTAAATCTTTATTTTCTTACATCATTGTTCATTTTTGGACAGTATTTGATTTCTCCCCTCAGGTGTATTCCCCATAAATCTCCCACCACCGCAGCACCAGTGAACTGTCACCAAAGTCCCTTGCGCTCTCCCCTCCCCCGTTTTGCTCCTTCTCCCTCCCTCTCCCCCTCCTCTGACATAGGCCTCAGATCTATGGTTTGTCTGCAAGTTTTGTCTTTTTCCTGACCCTTTGTTCGGTTTCCTTATGCATATAGTATTTTAAATGTATTCATTATTATTTTATCTAAAAGTCATGTGAAATTCCCTAATTATATATCTATATCTCAAAATATAATGTAAATTGCAGTTATAATTTTACATTTAGTTTTGAATCATCTTCTGCGTATTCGTGAGCTCTCCGTGTATATTAAGTCTTGTCTCTTTAAAGTCCGTGTGCGGAACAGTTGAATTCCAGCAGGCCCTGGGCTACTTGGTGGACGTGCCTCTTCACTGACTTAGCGCCGCACCCGTGCCACCTGCTCACGCCGGCACCGCGTCTGGCTAACTCGGAGCCGTGCTTCTGTAGCGTAGACTCCGCGGTCCGTTGCGTGGGCCGTGGGTCAGGTCTCCCGGGGGTCCCCCACCACACGTGCTAACAGAGCAGTGGGGGTCCATACCACTGCGGCAACGTCCTTCACTCATCACAGGTGCAGGCCGAGTGTGCAGAGATGAAAGGGGGTGGATTCGACTCCCAGGAAGGCGCTGTGGGCTGAAGGCAGGTGGCCTGGGGGGTGATACCGAGGCCAGGTGTCCAGGCTCTGCTGACATCGCAATTCTCTCTCTTTACTTTCTCCAGACCATGGGCAAGATACTAGAGGAGGCCTGCATGCGGTGACCCGGCAGCATCTTGAAAACAAAGCTCCGCAAAGGGGCCCTTGAGTATTCTCACGTTCACCCTCATCATGTTTGTTTTATCTTTCTTCCATCCTGAAGCAAATTTCAGGATTTGAGTCCTTCCTGGCTTACCAGGAAGCCAAAGTTTACGTTGTAGAGTGTCAGTTGTTCTGTAATTTTTTCACTTATTATCTGTGTTCATTTTCATTTACAATAACTGCAATAAAGTTAAAAGAATGTGATCTCCCTCTCGCAAACTATGTTCCTGTTCATAATATTTTTAGCATCCCTCCAAATGGGGTGTAGGAGAATCTGTGCCCCTGAGCCCTGGACTGCCGGGTCATTGAGTCACAAACCACACATGCTGTTGCGCCCTTTGTTCTTTGTGCCCAGCTGCCGCCCCACAGACAGAGGAAACTCCATACTAGGGAAGTGATCCACTCCGATCACTGTGAGAAGGTTGAGATGCTCTTAGAGGCAGGAGAAATAACCTGATTCCCAAGTAATCTTTCGAGTGCTGGTTTTTGACAGAAATAGTGTGAGAGAGACAGCCAGGTCAGGGAATAGTGACCAGAGATAACGGTCTGGATAGTTCCACATATAAATCAGTAAGACCATCAGACTTTTTGTTGAAGGGTATTGATGGAGAGGAGATGCACTAATGAAAATCTGAGCACAATTAAGAAAATGAGAATTGTGTGGGTAAACAAAAACTTCACTTACAGACCCCAGTTCAAAACACTTATATCAATATGACCATAAATCCAATGCACCTCAGCTCTACTATTTTGGAAATATGTCTCTGCAGATAACAAAGGCAGATGTTTCTGTTCAACTGGTACCTCTCTATTCAATCAGTTAATGGTAGCTAACAGCTGTCCCCCATGCAGTGGGAGTTCTGGAAGAAACTTAAAGGTATCTGATGCCTCTTTTTTTTTTTCTCGGTGGATTGGCATAGCTTCCTCTTCACTAATGTACTTTAGATATTACTGTCTGGATAATTTGACTGAAAGTTTATTGACTATTCCTATTTGCTGTGGTGTGGTTTCCTTTCCAATTTTGCCATTCAATAAACATACAGTGCAGATTTCAAAGAAACAGCAGAGATTAAAACAAAGAACATCACCTTTAGTCAACATCAGCTTTTCTTTACAGGTAACCTTAAATTTCCATATGGCTTACCTTTAAAAAGCTTTGGAGTTTTAGAAATAAATCAGCACCATATAAAGTACTGAAAGTAAAGCATAAATCCTTAAGTGATTTACACCATAAAACAGGCATATAAAAAATTTCAATAAAGGTAAACATGTACAAGTGAAGTAAGTCAATTGCAGGACAAACACTGCATGATCACACTTACGGCCAATAGTCAATTCATTGAAATAGAGAACTTGAGGGCCTCCCCTGGTGGCACAGGTGGTTGAGCACAACACTGTGAAGCTGTCTGCAGCCTCTGCAGTGCTGGTTCAATCCCGGCCAGCTGGCCGGCGAGGGTCCCACAGGGCACGGGAGACCTCTCCTGTCGCGCCCACTGCTCCCCTCAGCAGTGTATTTCATCAGTCTGCCTGCTATGTTCCCTGCTCTGTCTCTGGTGAATCCTCTCACTCTCCCGCTCATCTGGCCTGTACCCCGGTTCTTGTATAAATAAATAAATCTTTAAAAAAAAAAGAAAACTTGAGGGTTAGCAGGAGCGAGGCAGAGGGACAAAGGGAGGGGACTAAACAAATGCATAAAATCCAGTTGTGCAAGATAGATAAGTTCTAGACATTACAATACTCTTGTGTATACATAAAAATCTGTGAAGAAGGTAGACCTCATATCAAGTCTTCTTGCCAAGTTAAAAAGACCCATGCTCACTTTTCTTTTCTTTTTTTCTTTTTTTTTTTTAAGATTTATTTATTTATTTATTTATAGAAGCACTGGGTACAGTCAGAAGCACAGGAGGGTGAGAGAATTCACCAGAGCCAGAGCAGGCAACAGAACAGGCAGACTGACGAAATACACTGCTGAGAGGAGCAGCGGGCGGCAGGAGAGGTCTGCACGCCATGTGGGACCCACGCTGTAGACCGGGGATGGACCCTGCGTTGCAGGGCTGTGGGCAGCTTCGCAGCGCAGTGCTCCACCAGAGGAGGCCCCTCACTTTTCATTTTTTACTAAACTCTCCATTAACTGAGCCAACAGAGAAACACAGTCAATAAGTCTTTTTATATCAGACTCATGTTCTCAATAGAGGAATTCTAAATTCATGAATCACCCTTTTTTTCTGGGAAATCAGTCGTTTTTGATTCTTTGCTCATAATGAAACATTATCTTCTTTCTTAAAACTTACTAACTTGTCGGGCCTCCCCTGGTGGCGCAGCGGTTGAGCGCTGGGCTGCGAGGTTGCCTGCAGCCTCTGAAGTGCCTGTTCATTCCCCGGCCGCCTGCTAGGGTCCCACAAAAAAAAAAAAAAAAAATCTTACTAACTTGTCATTCACCTAACTACGTAATGTCGGGGGAGCAGCCACACACCCCAACATGTGCCTGTGCTTCATTCACCTTCCATCAAGACCCCGTGCAGATGTCCTGTCCCCTACGTCCCCGCCAGTCCCCTTACGCCCTGTCCCCTCTTCCACACCACCCTTTCCTTCTAGTACCCAGTGTCCTTTTACAGAGCGTAAGATTTATATCCCGTGCTTTGCTTCCTTGTTTCCTTTGATTATTTCTATTCCAGTAATGAGTGAAACCACCCAATAACGGCTTCACTTTCTGACTTACTTCACTTCTCATCATCACCTTAGGATCCACCCATTTTGTCCCAGAAGGCGCTATTTTATTTTATTTTTTAAGATTTATTTATTTATTAATTTATACAAGCACTGGGTACAGTCAGAAGTGCAGGTGGGTGAGAGAATTCACCAGAGCCAGAACAGGCAGGCTGACGAAGTACACTGCTAAGGGGAGCAGCGGGCGGAAGGAGAGGTCTGTGCGCCATGTGGGACCCTCACCCGGTGGCCAGAGATCGAACCGGCACTGCAGAGGCTGTGGGCAGCCTCCCAACCCAGCGCTCAACCGCTGCGCCACCGGGAGGCTCAGAAGGCGCTATTTTAACCTTTTAAATAGCTGAGTAGTATTCTACTGAGTAAACAATCTCTATTTTTATCCAGATGGCTGAAGGTTGGCCCACTGGTTGATCCCATGTCTGTGTATTGTGACTAATGCGGCTGTGAACATAGGAGTGCATAAATCTTACTCTTTCTCATATTTTTCGAGTGAATACCTAGCAATGCTGCATTTTCTGCTGTGCCTGAACCCACTAAATGTCTTCTTTGGAGAAGTGTCTGAATAGGCTGTTTTCCTGTTTCTGTTTGCGTTGTTTTAGCGCTGTTGCATTGCATCAGTTTTTTTTTTATGTGTTTTGGAAATGGCCTCCTTGTTACATGTGTGATGTGCAAGTGCCTTCTCCCTTACACTCCAGTCTCCCTGCCCTAATTATTGACAATATATTATTGATATTAAGTTCATTACAAAAAATTAAAAACTACGTTTTTTAATTCCTTTCAAAAAAGTGTTCCCTTCAGGAAACTACAGTAAGAAAATCAGCTCTTCTCATACACTCTTCTCCAAATTCTCTCTGAGAAGACTTGCTCATTTTATGTTTTTATCAACTTTTATTATGATGTTTGACTTTTATGATTGATTTACTGTAGTCCTTTCTTTTCTCTTTCCTTTTCACTTGTCATTCTTTTCAAATTTTTTATTTATTTTCATGATGTACTGCTGTTTTATATCTTCGTTAATATTTGACAGTATCAAATTTCTCCGCGCAAATTTACAGTAACTCTCCCGCTACCAAAGCACACGAAGTCTTCCACCACAGTCCATGTGCTCTTCCTTCCTCTGCTTACACGTTTTCCCCCTCCACCTCCCCACCTAGATGCCTGGGCTCTGTGACCAGTTCTCACATGTTGTTTTGTAAATCGCCTGCCCTTTCTTTAGTTTCTCTATATTCTTCATATATAATTGAGGATATAAGTACCATCCAGTATTTATCTTTCTCCTTGCTAATTTTGCTTTTCATAATCCATTCCAGCTCCATCCATAATGCCACAAATGGCATGAGTTTATCTTTTTTTAGTCATGGAGTAGTTTTCCATTGTGTATATATACCACATCTTCTTGATCCTCTCATCTGTTCTGGGACATTTAGATTGTTTCTATATCTTGAATTTCATAAACAGTGTTGCTATAAGCATAGGAATGCAGGTTTCCTTTCAAAATCGTGTTTTCATGCTCTTTGGGTAGAAACCTAGGAGTTGAAATGATAGGACATGTGGTGGATCCATTTTGAGTCTTTGGAGGAACCTCCACACCGCTTTGCATAGGGGCTGGACCAGTCTATTTTCCCTCCAACAGTGTAACAGGGTTTTGTTTACTCCACACCCTGCTGCACTTGTGGTTCCAGGATTTTTGATTTCTCACTGGTGTGAAGTAATATCTCATTGTGGTTTTGATTTCATTTCCCTGATTAAAAAAATGAACATTTTTTTTCATGTGCTGTTCACCATCTATATGTCCACCATGGGAAAGTGCCTATTTAGTCCTTCTGCCCATTTTTTGATTGAGTTGTTTTCTTTTTGTTGCATCATATAAGCTCTTTGTTGATCTTCCATATCAGTTCCTTGTCAATTGTATGGTGTGTAAATATTTTCTCCCATTCTGTAGGGTGTCTCTTTGTTTTAGTAACTGCCTCTTTAATTGCAGAGAAGCTTTTAACTTTGTTGTAATCCCATTTGTTTATATTCTCCTTTGTTTTCCTTGCTGTAGGGAACAAATTTGCAAAGATATTTTTGTAGTTTACATCATAGAGAATTTTACCTATGTTTTCTATGTATTTTATAGTTTCAGGTCTTACATCCAGGTCATTGATCCATTTTGAGTTGATTTTCATATGTAGTATGAGTATTAAGTTTCATTCTTTTGCATGTGGCAGTCCAATTTTCTCAACATTTATTGAAGCAGCTTTCCTTGTTCCAGTTTAATTCTTCCCTCCTTTGTCATAGATTAGTTGCCCATGTATATGTGGCTTTAATCCTGGGCTCTTATTTCTATTCCATTGATTTGTGTGTTTATTTTTGTTCCAATGCCATGCTGTTTTAATTATTATGGCTTTATAGTATAGTTTGAAGTCTGGACGGGTAATACCATCATATTCCTCCTTTTTAGTTAGGAAAACTTTGTCTATGTGGAGTCTTTTGTAATCCTATATGAATTTTAGCAATATTTGATCCATTTCTTTAAAGAATGCCATTGAGATGGGGGAATTACATTGAATCTGTAAATTGCTTTGGGTAGGATGACCATTTTGATAATATATATTCTTCCTAACCATGAGCACGAGATCTCTTTCCATTTCTTTGTGTCTTTTTATACTTCTTTTAACAATGTTTTATAGTTTTTCTTGTATAGATCCTTCACCTCCTTTGTTAGGTTTATTCCCAGGTATTTAATTTTCATTTTGGTGAGACTGTAAATGAGATGGCTTTCTTACTTTCTTCTTCTGGCTCTTGTTTGTATATAAGAAGGCAACTGATTTTTGTGAGTTGATTTTTGTAACCTGCCAATTTGCTGAACTGGTTTATTGTTTTAATTACTTTTCCTGTGGAGTCCTTAGAGTTCTCTATTTATATTATCATATCTTCTGCAAATTATGATAATGTTACTTGTTCTTTCACAGTTTGGATGCCTCTGTACATTTCTCTTGCC